>NC_092750.1:40565370-40874656 GCF_047496795.1 Chiloscyllium punctatum | reverse complement strand
AAGAGATGGTTAACAAGATAGGAGATAAATTGGTGTTAATCTTCCAAAGTTCCAAGGTTCCATCAGACTGGAAAGCAGCAAATATAACCAAGGAATTAGGAAGGCAGAAAGCAGCAAATTACAGATCTGTTAGCTTGATGTCTGTTGTTGGGAAGATGTTAGAATCCATTATTAAATAGTTTGTAACTGGGCACTTGGAAAGCCTGAGAAGTATCAGCTTACTTTGTTCAAGTGAAATTGTATTATCCAATTTCTTAGAATTCTTTGAAGGAGTAGCATTTGCTGTGGATAAGAGATAGCCCCATTAATGGACTGTACTTGGATTTCCAGAAACGTTGAGAAGGGTCCACAAACAAAATTATTGTGCAAACCAGAAGCTCACAGCAGAGGGGTAGGTTACCAGTATGCATTGAAGAACAAAGAACAATACAGAACAGGAACAGGCCCCTTAGCCCTCCAAGCCTGTGCCAACACATTTGTCCTTCCATGCTAAAACTGTCTTCACTTACAGGATCTGTATCCCTCTATTCCCTTCCTATTCATGTATTGGTCCAGGTGCTTCTTGAATGCTGCTATTGTGTCTGCTTCCACCACATCCTCTAGAACACATTCTAGGCACTCAACACCCTTTGTGTGAAAAACTTATTTTGCACTTCTCTTTTAAACATTGCCCCTGAATTGCATCTCCCTCCCCACCCCGCACCTTGAACCTGTGTCCACGAGTAATTGACTCCACCCCCCTGAGAAAAGGCCTCATACTTTCCACTCTATCTAGAATATTATAAACCTCTATAAGGTTGCCACTCAACTTCCTTCATTCCAGTGAAAACAAATTCAGTCTAGCCAGTCTTTCTTCATAGCTAAAATCTCCCACATAAGGCAACACCCTTGTAAACCTTTTCTGTATCCTCTACAAAGCATCCACATCCTTCTGGTAGTGTGGTGGCCAGAGTTGTATGCAAGTTCCATAATTCTGCAACATAACTTGTCTATCCTTATACTCTTGTCTCTTCCAATAAAGCATGCCATAAGCCTTTTTTACTATCTTATCTACCTGCGCTGCCATCTTCGGTGATCTGTGAATCTGCACACCTAGACTGCTCTGCATATCAATAGTCCTCAGGGTTTTTCCATTCACTGTACTTGACCTTCCAAAATGCATCACTTCACATTTGTTGGATTAAACTCCATCTGCCGTATGTCTGCTCATGCCTCAAATTGATTTATATCCTACCACATCCTCTGACAATCCTCCTCACTATCCACAACTCCACCAATGGCTGTGGTAGAAAACAGAGCATATGCATAAATCAGACTTTTTCAGAGCAGCTGGATCTGTCAAAAAAGATCCAACAGGTGCCTGTGCTGGTTGTGTAACTTGTTAGAATTCATGTTAATGACTTACATAAGGGGATCAAAAGCATGGTGGCTATATTTGCAGATGACTCAAAAAAAGGTAGGAAAGCATGTTGTGAAGATGATATAACAAGGATGCAGTCTGATGTAGGTAAGTTAAATGAGTGGGTAAAAAATTGACAGATGAAGTATAATGTACAAAATATCAAGTTGCTTACTTTGGAAGGAGAATGAAAAAACAGCATTAATTAAATGGAGAATAACTGCACAATTCTGAGGTGCAGAGGGACCTGCGTGTTCTAGTGCATGCACAATTAAATATTCGCATGCAGATACTGTAAGTGATTAAGAAGGCTAAAAGAATGCTATATTTTATTACAAGGGGAACAGAACATAAAAGCAAGGATCTTATGTTTCATTTATAAGAGGTATTGGTGAAACCACATTTCAAATATTGTGCACAGTTTTGGTCTCTTTTTTAAAGAAAAATGCAAATCAATGTTATTCTCCAAATCTGGGAACATTTCGTGTCAATCTTTTTTGCACTCTTCAAGTTTAAGAACATCTTCCTAAAGCAGGAAGACCAGAATTGAAGGCAACATTACAAAAGTGGCCTCACTATGTCCTGTACAGCAGCAACATGGCATCCCAACTCATATACTCAATGCACTGACCGATGATGGAAAGTGTACCAAATATCTTCTTTAGTACTCTATACCTGTGACTCCCCATGAATCTGCACCCGAGAATCTCTTCACAGAACACTCCCCAGGGTCCTATCATTATAAAAGTCCTGTCCTGATTTGCCTTTCCAAAATGCACCATCTCATATTTATCCAAATTAAACTCCATTTGCCACTCCTTGGTCCATCTGATCAAGGTCCCATTGTACTCTGAGATAACCTTCTTCATTGTCCACTACCTCACCAATTTTGTTGTCATATCTCCTATATTCACATCCAAATCATTTATATAAATGATAAAAAAAAGCAGACCCTTCTTTTATACCGAAGCAATCTGGGTCTGCAAAAAGCAACAAGTGGACAACATGTAAGCTTAAGTCGATCAATAACAAGTAACACAATTCTAGACAATTTTTAAACTTGAGAAAATCAATCCAGTTCTCTTTTAAACTCCATGGCATTACCATCCCCAACAAAAGAGTTCACCTTCACCTTCTCTAGAGCAATCAGGAGTGGACAATAATGCTGGCAAAGCTAAAGATACCCACATCCCATTGCCTTTTTAGTGATCTCAGAACAAATTAAAAAACTCAAACACTAACACCTTTTTTCCCAGGAAACAGACTGTTATCATTTTTCTCAAGAAAAAAGCTAAATATCAACTGCAGAGGTGTTAAATTGTTCACTTCTTGTCATGTTTCTCAAGAATCCAAGGCAACAAAGATGGTTGCTGTACCTACACACATGGGGCTGGATTTTCATGAAAAAGTTCAGAAGATTGAAGCAGGAACTTCCCGAGGTTGGCAGGCTGCAATGCCCATCTCCAGTTAATTGGATATTGGACTAGTTGCTGAATGTCTGACCTTCAAACTCTTACCCTCCCACCAACCACACATGGCCACTATGTCTTCTCATATTGTTCCAAATTCCCTCGATACCTCCTCATGCTCACCATTCTTACTCAATGCCCCTTCACATCATTCATATCTCTCCATGTTCTCCATTCCCCTCCATGCTCCTTATACACACATGCCCCCTCCACAGCCCATCATACTCATCAATCCACCTCCATGCTCCCTCAGACTCTAATGCACTCTCCACGTCCCTTCATACTGTACATTTCTTCTTCATGTCTTCATTTGTCCACACAACTATTCACTCAGTTTCCATTTTGGGTTGTTGTCATTAAGTCTTTGAAAAGGTCACTTAAAAAGCAAACTTCTCACTATCTTAGACAGCTGTCACTTTAAGTATGCTATATACAGAAAGAAACTTATTCAAAAAAAACCTAGAAGATATTCCTTCAAGTTGTCAATCAGTTGTAAACATAAATATTTATTCACTTACCTCTTCAATAATCTCATAACACTATCAAAGTGTGAACATTAATCCGCTGGCTGATAATTTTTGAAACTCATTCAAGCATTCACAATAGGCTCAGATGCCAAAAGAAACTTTGGAAAAGCAGACAATAAAGTCAATTTAAACTGCAAAACCAGATGGCATTTTCTTCTAAGCTATACCAGATGTCCTGTCAATCAAACCAGGAGCAGGTGATGGTTCCTTTTCTCTAAGTCAAAGCTATTGAAAGGATTTGTTTCAAATTTACAAGGTCTCTGATCATTTAGATCAGATTATTATTATGGAGATCCCAAATAGTGTTCTTTTCAATTCTGAATGCAAAAAAGCATATTTCCTATGGGGAAAATAATGGTTTCCATTGCATCTTAAATCAAATATATCTGATCCATGTGATGGTCAACTTACCTTTGCAGGACAAAGTCTTATAATTAATCACTGCTTCCGAAACACATGTAAATTACTGTACAATATTGAACTACTGAAACTAAACAATTTATTTTCACTCAAAGACTGTCAATAAGTGAATTTTAAGGGCATGCAGCTGATTTCCTTTTGGCTCCCCACTTAGGACCGAGGCTCCCTGTTTTTCCTGACTCCACTCAAAGGTATCCAGCCAAATCTACGCACAGAAGGGGTCCAACATTGCAACAATTTGATGTGGGTTTGACCTATCCACCTCATTAATCCTTGTCCACTATTTTCAAGGGAATTCTAAGTGGATTCAACATGATAAAAAAAATGGGTAATTTAGTTTTTAGAAACTTGCTTATGGGACATAGGCTCTGGCAGTTAGGCCAGCATTTATTGCCCAAGAAATGCCTGGGGGAATTACATGTAGGTTAGACCAGGTAGGGATGGTAGATTTTCCTCCCCTAAAGGACATTAGTTAACCAGTTGGGTCTTTATGACAATGACAATGATAACTATTAAGTTATCATTCATGTTAAGTGCCAAATTTCACCGTATGCCAAGTGAGATTCAAAAGATGTCTCCAGAACATTAGTGATACTATCACTCGAGTGTATCTTCTCCAAAGTATTAAATGCAATACATCAACACTGCTGTACACCAAAGAGATACTACTGTATATTTATTTGGGTGACTTCAGACAACAGTGATAATAATATGTATTTGTATAAGGGAGTCAGCAGTCTAGAGTCTAATGATGACCATGAAACCATTGCCGATTGTCAGGAAAACCCATCTGGTTCATTAATGTCCTTTTAGGGAAGAAAGCTGCCAACCTTACCTGGTGTGGACTACATATGACTCCAGACCCACGGCAATGTGTTTGACTCAACTGTCCTCTGGGCGATTAGGAACGGACAATACAGTAAATGCTGGCCTAGTCGGCAATGCCCACATCCGATGAATGAATTTAAAAGAAAAACACTTTTAACGTAATAAAATGTTGCATATACTTTACACCTTGGGGAAAAATAACATGCAGATCCCTTTTATCCAGGGAGCAGTCATACCACTTTTATTTCTGCAGCATTTAATAGTTTTGTAGGAATTTTAAAAATTGCGCTTGGGAGCAGCCATGGCTCAGGATGCTAATTAGAATCCTTCACATAGCAACAGAGTGTGGATACAATGAGGTCTATGCCACCACACAGCTTTATGTCAAGCACACCATGGGAATACTAAAGCTACAATTCCAGTATTTGAGCACCTGAGTCATGGTGTGGCTCCAAAATCATCACCATCTGCTGCATGCTGCATAATCTTTGCATCTAATGAAGTTTGAGCACGTAACAGGAAGAAGAGAAGGCCCATAGGCAAACACAAGGAGGTAGAGGGTCACAATATAGAAAACGATAATATTAAGGAAAGGCAATTGGTGTAAACTACTTATATAAATGTCTTCTAATAATCTTCTATCCAAATAGCTCCTACACTTCACTGCTATCCCAGGAATGTTCAATACCAGACACAGCATTCACTATATAGCACTGATCAACACATCCTCCCTTGCTAATTGTTGTTGTTGTTGTAAATATAAACTATGCTTTTGTTATCCTTGATTTTCTCCTTTCCGAACAGTTGCATAAAATAATTTCATGGTTCTCTGCATGTCTGTAAAGTCATCTCACAAAATCGATATCAGTGATACACATCTGTTCAACCTGTTCCTGCAGATTTTTAAAAATTGATTTCAATGGATATAGCTATCTTCATTCCTTTATCATTTCATATCTAAAGGCAGACCATTTCATGTGATATAACAGCCGACTACAGCAAACAGATCTCAGTCTTATGCATTTTGACAGTATCCTTGCAGTAGTACTGAAGACCATTCTTCTAAGCAAGTTGCTCCTATACTGTCCCAACAACATGCATCTACCAGACAATGTGGCAAATGGGCCAGATATATCATAATATCTTTTCAATTGATCAATGAGACAGTAAGAGGAAATGTAAGTTTAAGATAATTATAAAAATAAATTATTTTATTCATTCCGGGAATATGGATTTTGCTTCATTGCCCTGGAGAAAGAAGTTGTGATCTGCCTTCTGAAACTGCTATAGTCCATTTGATATAGGTACAGCATGATACAATGGCTAATTAAAAGGAAATATATTAAACAATTCCTTACATAAAGGGTGAGTAGAATCGGGAATTTTCTGCCACAAACCTTTATGGTCAATAAATCAATTATAAAGAGTACGGTAAGTGAACAAGAGAATGGGATTTAATCTGCTGACTCATGGAGAAAAACACTAGTACAATCTTTGTGCATCAAATTTTGTTTGCTTATTGTAATGTTTGATAATATTTATTCTTAAATCTCCATATTATTTTTTGTTTCTATGGATAACTTTAAAGTATAAGTCAATTTGATCTGTTTCTGAACATGTGCAATGTGGTCTTCCATTCTAATATTATCACGAAATGCAGTAAGCATTGAATGTGCTCTCCATTAACCAACTTACCATATTGGAGAGTTAGGGTTAAATCTGGGTAGTACCAATAAAATTGACTTCTGAGTAAAATACACAGGTTTCAATTAATGAGACCTACTAACAAAACATTTACACAAGAAAGAAATTTTGAGAAAAAAGTTTTAATGACAACACACTGAGCAGGCAACTCTCTGTGCACATATTTTTGACTGAAAATTCATTGAATGCTGGTGTGTAAGTATAGCCTTTGTCTCACTCTAAAATAGTATAGGGCATGGAGAGTGGGGTTTAAGAATAGGAAGTTGAATACCATCTGTGGAAAGAGACAGAAAGAGACAGTGTTTCAGAAATGGTAACTCTGTTTTTCTCTCTCCACAGATGCTGTCTGTCCTGAATATTTTCTCTTTTTCAGATTTCCTGCTTCTGTTGTCTTTTGACCATCATTTTTGATGTCTTTATTTACAGAGAGTTGAGTAAATCAGTTAATATCTACCACTTACATACAATTAACACATTACATCACTTGATAGTGTTATGATCAATCTTCAAACTAAGTCAGATGATTGTTTCCCCAGTTGCTGTCCTCTCCTTGGAAATTATATCCAAAGACTCTTCTTCATGTTTTTATAATTTGTTGTATCTCGACTGGTATTTATCGGGCAAACCCATAGTTCTGTTGAAGCTTGAGTGTTTATTCTCAAGCCTCAATTCTGGTTCTTTCTGCATGCAGTGCTCCCTGCCTTAAAATGGAACCATACAACAGACACATTTCAAATATCATGCTACCTTCACAAGATGATCAATTGACTTTACATAACTTCACCAAATGCAGTTTAAAAATGTTCTAATTACCCCATGTTTACTTGTATTCTGCTAACACCACACATATTTCAAGTCATAGTAATAGAGATGTACAGCATGGAAACAGACTCTTCAGTACAACTGGTCCATGCCAACCAGATATCCCAACCCAATCCAGACCCACTTGCCAGCAGCCAGCCCATAATCCCTCCAAACCCTTCCTATTCATATACCCATCCAGATGCCTTTTAAATGTTGTAATTGTACCAGCCTCCACCACTTCCTCTGGCAGCCCATTTCATACACGCACCACCCTCCATGTAAAAAGGTTGCCCCATAGGTCATAGGTCTCTTTTATATCTTGCCCCTCTCACTCTAAACCTATACCCTCTAGTTCTGCACTCCCCTGGAGACTGGTTAACAAGGTGAGATCTCTTGGAATACAGGGGGAACTAGCCATTTGGATACAGAACTGACTCAAAGGTAGAAGACAGAGGGTGGTGGTGGAGGGTTGTTTTTCAGACTGGAGGTCTGTGACCAGTGGAGTGCCACAAGGATCGGTGCTGAGTCCACAAAATTTTTGCTATTTATATGAATGATTTGGATGTGGATATAGGAGGCATAGTTAGTAAGTTTGCAGATGACACCAAATTGGAGGTGTAGTGGACAATGAAGAAGGTTATCTCAGATTACAACAGGATCTTGATCAAATGGGCCAATGGGTTGAGAAGCAGCAGATGGAGTTTAATTCAGATAAATGCAAGGTACTGCATTATGGGAAAACAAATCTTAGCAGGACTTATACACTTAACGGTAAGGTAAAAACAATGACTGCAGATGCTGGAAACCAGATTCTGGTTTAGTGGTGCTGGAAGAGCACAGCAGTTCAGGCAGCGTCCAAGGAGCTTCGAAATCGACGATTCGGGCAAAAGCCCTTCATCAGGAATAAAGGCAGTGAGCCTGAAGCGTGGAGAGATAAGCTAGAGGAGGGTGGGGGTGGGGAGAAAGTAGAATAGAGTACAATGGGTGAGTGGGGGAGGGGATGAAGGCGATAGGTCAGGAAGGAGAGGGTGGAGTGGATAGGTGGAAGTTAACGGTAAGGTCCTAGGGAGTGTTGCTGAACAAAGAGAACTTGGAGAGCAGGTTCAAAGCTCCTTGAAAGTAGAGTCACAGGTAGATAGGATAGTGAAGAAGGTGTTTGGTATGCTTTCCTTTATTGGTCACAGCATTGAGTATAGAAGTTGGGAGGTCATGTTGCAGCTGTACAAGATGTTGGTTAGGCAATTTTTAGAATATTGCATGCAATTTTGGTCTCCTTCTTATCAGAAGAATGTTGTGAAAGGGTTGTAGGAAGGGTGACCATACAGAGGTCATGAAGGGAATGAATAGGATAAATGAAGGGAAATCATGAAGGGAATGGATAGGATAAATAGACAAAGTCATATATATATATAAGAATTGGTCCAGAATCTACTATTAATTCTGTAATTTTGCCTTATGTACAAAGCAGAAGTGTTCTTGACCTGTTAAACTATTTTAATTCTGTCACAAGTGTATGTCTGAAACTTCATGTATCTAATGGTAAATAAGATATTACTAAGTGGAGCTTAGAATTGCTCTTTATCTGATGCCAGTGCATTTGTACACATTTTACTGCAGCTGTACTTAACTAATCATGCACAGCCAATCATGATTTAGGATAACAACTCCACAATTATATGATTCAAATAAATAAAATTAAATTCAGCTAATGATCACAGTTACTGACAGAGCCGACTACGAGCAAGCAGATTTTGTCATCTCATAGTGACCCCTAGTGAGTAAAAGAAATAGAAACATAACATTACAGTACTTACATTACAAAGGTCCTGATTTCCATGTTAATAAGGTTGCAATTAACAACGAATACTATTTAAACTATCTACAAAACTTTTTCCAATACAGGTACTCTTAAAAATAGAATATGGTTATAAGTATAATGCTTAGTGCAATGCTTATAAAGTAAATGTTGACAGAAGTTCCAGTCTGCCTCAATCTAGAACTATTCGTTATTGATAAATTCCTGTAAACAGAAAAACGAGTTTTGGAAATTGGTTACAAGGAGCTCAATGTTTGGTGTTGGAAGAAAAATGATAGATTGCTTAAATATATGCTGTAGAAGTAACAATACTTTTGATGGAATTTATCAGTAATTAGTAATCTAATAATTAGTCAAAGATCCTCTGAGACAATGTGATAATACAATTGAGTGCTGTACCAAGTTTAGGGAAAAAAACATACCACAGATCTAGATAAAGATTTTGCAAATACAGTCAGCCAATTTCATCAGTATAAAGAAAGAATTGGCTAAAGTGTTGGGTAAAGTGTTAAATAAACAATAGGAAATACTAAAATAAATTATTCAAAATGTTAACGAAAACATTCCATTGAAAACAAAAACTTAGTAAGAAAAGATCCATCCAAGGCTTACTAGGGAAATTAAGAATAATTTGAGAATAAAAATAGAGGCTGATGGTATTGCAAAGAATAAGAGTAAACCTCAGGACTGACAGACATTTAGAAACCAGCAAAATGTGATCAAAAAATTAGTTAAAAATGATTAAATGGAACATGAAAATAAACTAACCAGGAGAATAAAATAGGTTGCAAGAGCTTTTAGAAGTGTATTGGAGTAAATGTTGATTACTAGCCACAGACAGGAATATTCATCATTGGAATGGGAAAAATGCAGAAATATTGAGAAATATTTTGTATTTAGTTTCATATAGAAGACACAGATTACCTACCTAAAATACAGAGAAATCAAGAGGTCAAAAGGAGAGACAATCTTAGAGTTACTAATGCTTGCACTGAGCAGCGTTGGAGGACCTTAAGGCACTAAAAACTGACAAATCCTCTGGACCTGTTGGCTGCAGAGATATTGGATGCTTTGATTACCACTTTCCAAAATTCCTGAGCTTCCATACAATTATCAGATAAACTCAACATGGTTTTATAAAAATAAAATCATGCTGGATAAACTGATTAAGAGAGTTTTTTAAAGTCTGCAACTAGTAGAGAAGCCAATAGATGTAAGATACCAAAAGCAGATATCTAAATCGATTAATTAAATAATTATTACTGAGGTTTAAAACTATGACTATTTATAAATTTCTGATACTTCAAAATGATGAGACAAACAGGATACAATGGAACTGGCAGGGCTGGTGATGTGTTGCTATTGTAACTAATGGGAGTTAGTGACACCAGCTGCATTTCCAACAAGTGTCTGCTGCTTGGGAGTTTTGATGAGCTGTTGTCCAAGTTTCAGGCACTTCAATAAAGTCAGAAAATGTTGTAGAAACTAATAGATCCAAAATGTTAATTCTGCTCCTCTGTTCACTGATGCTGCCAGACCTGTTGAGTATCTCCAGTGGTGTTTTTATTTTAGATTTACAACATTTGCAGTCATTTATTTTTATTTTTATTTTTTTTTTCTGGTGGAGGCAGGCCTCAGGCAGCAGCAGCAGTGGAGGCAGGCCTCTCTTCAGGCCACAGCAGCAGCAGTGGTGGTGGTGGAGGTCCTGGGGAGTGGCCCCAAGGCAAGCCCCAGGCAGCAGCAGGGAGGCAGGCCCCAAGCAGCAACAGGAACAGTCCTCGCACAGTCACAGAGTCACAATCACAAAATGGTCTAATCTCTCCAGAAGGGAAGGAAACACTCAAGTGGCCAGTCACAACTCCAGGGTGTCGGTGGACACCGCGTGCTCCTTTTCCAAGGACACCTGGGCCGTCATTTAGTTTTATTCAGACACTACATTGTTAGCTTTAAATGCTTTCTTTCCAAGAGACAAAGACATCCTTAGATTAAATACTTCAGATTTGATCTGAAGGAGTTCTGACTGTTAATGAGGCATGTATAAGGATGTAGAAAGTAGGACTAAAAATAACCTCAGCAATTGCAATCGTTTAACAGGTATGATGGCTCAGTGGTTAGCACTGCCACCTCACAGCACCAGCGTCCCGGGTTTGATTCCCACCTCAGGTGACTGTCTGTGTGGAGTTTGCATATTCTCCCCATGTCTGCATGGGTTTGCTCCGGTTTCCTCCCACAGTCCAAAGATTTGCAGGGCAGGTGAATTGGCCATGCTAAATTGCCCATAGTGTTAGGTGCATTAGTCAGAGGGAAATGGGTCTGGGTGGGTTACTCTGCGGAGGGTCGGTGTGGCAGTGCTGAAGGGCCTGTTTCCACACTGTAGGTAATTGAAAAAAAATTCTTGGATCTTGTGTAGTGAGGTAGATATCATGCTCTACTGCTGACAACATGACACCTGAAGGATATGCTGCCTAAATTTACATGCAAAATCAATGCCATTTCATTCAGGTTGGTGAAGAATCTGGAATAGGAGTAAATAGACCTGTTATTGTGATCCTACTAAGGGGCAGAAGGCCCAATGAGTACTCATTTAGCCTTTATCTAGGCAGTGCAGGGCATGTTTCTGGCCAGGCACCAACTTTTCATCCACCGGATTGAACTCTCCATACAAATATTCCCCTCATCCACTGTGTAATCTTTCATTCCAGGATGTAACAGCCCATGATGGTGCATTGGTAAGCAGGCCAAACAAGTTGAGTTTTGTTGGATATTGGAGGACTTTAAAAATTTAGAATTTTCCTAGCAAGAAGACCCAGCATCGCACAACCAAAGAAAACTCAGGTTTGACAAAGGGTCAGTTAGACTCGAAACGTCAGCTCTTTTCTCTCCTTACAGATGCTGCCAGACCTGCTGAGATTTTCCAGTATTTTCTCTTTTGGTTTCAGATTCCAGCATCCGCAGTAATTTGCTTTTATCCAAAGAAAACTCATGCTGTGTGCCTTAATGACTACCACCAAGTGGCTCTGACCTCCATAATTAGGAAGTGCTTCGAAAGGTTAGTCATGGCTCACATCAACTCTAGTGTCCCAGACTGCCTTGATCCCTTGCAATTCGCCCACCGTTACAACAGGTCCATAGCAGATGCCATCTCCCTGGCCATACACTCATCTCTGGAACCTTTGAATAACATCAGGCTCCTATTTATCAATTACAGCTCTGGCTTCAACACCATAATTCCAACCAAACTCTGAGAACTAGGACTCTGCTCTGCAACTGGATCTTTGACTTCCTTACCCACAGACTGCAATCAGTGAGAATAGGCAACAGCATCTCTTCCACAACAATCTGCCACACTTGTTCACCACAAGGATGCATACTCAGCCCCTTACTATGCTCACTGTCCACTCATGACTGTGTGGCCAAATTCAGTTCTAATTCTATTTATAAATTTTTCACAGATGCACCATACGAAACATTCTATCTGGAAATATCACGGCTTGACATAGCATAGTCCAGGACCATAAGAAATTACAGAGAATTGTGAACACAGCCCAGTCCATCACAGAAGCCAAACACAGGAGTTGGGAGGTCATGTTGCAGCTGTACAGAACATTGGTTAGGCCACTTTTGGAATATTAGGTGCAATTCTGGTCTCCCTCCTATATGAAAAATGTTGTGAAACTCAAAAGGGTTCAGAAAAGATTTACAAGGATGTTGCCAGGGTTGGAGTGTTTGAGCTACCCATTACTGACATTTTCACCTAACCATTAAAACTTTGGGTGGAAAATTAGACTTTTTTCTCAGCAACTAGTTCTAATTTTTCGTTATCTATCACAGTTTCCTAATGACTCACCATTGCACATATTATCCTGGGGCTGAAAAAATTCCACCCACTATTATAATTAAAAGTATTTTCAATTTATCCAGATCTCTCCTATTGTTCTTACTTCAAGCATCCAATTTTAATTGATCCACCACTGGTGGTTATGCCTTCAGCTATCTAAGTGTTAAGTCTTCTTCCTACCTCACATTCCTCCCTTAAGACTCAATCTTACCTCTTTGAGCAACATTTTGCTCATCTAACTTAATTTTCCCCTTATGTGGTTCACCATCATTTTAAAACATTCTAAAGTACTTCACAGGGATGATTATATGTTAAAAATGTTAAAATAAGTTATGATTGCTAGTCAAAAATATATAATTCATCCTGGAATATAGCTTTGTTGCTGTCAGCAGGTCTCTATCTTATCCATCTTCTAATTCTTTAATTATTAGACTTTAAACTAATGGACAACAAGCAGCATCATCAACACCATGACTGCTCAAACCAAAAATTTGCAAATATGCGTTAATGAACTGAAAAATGAGAGCTTTCATTGATTTTTCTCATTAACTATGAGCTAAACAGGTTAGCAATAGTACCCACGATTAACTAAGCAGGCTTAACCTGATGACTCATTCATCTGACCATTTCAGTTCTCAACTATTTAATTGATAATGCAGTAGTTTATTGTTGCAAGTAAATTGCCTTTATCCCTAAACACAATACACTGCCATTTTCACAAGCATCTCTTTTCAAAATGGAACATGTGCTAAGCTTGCAACTTAAAAACTTCTTTCCACAATCAAAATCTAAATAAAGAATATTTTACAAAAGAAAACATTTTAAAAATGCATTGAGAATTTAACTTTTATTAGCTAATAGCAATTTATTTTAAGTAACCTAGCAGTTGATCAATTCAAATCATGCACAATGCACTCATGTGTTCTCAAAGCTGTAGTTTTATTATCTTTAGAAATTTTGGTGCAAACTCACATTTAAAACAAAATAGATCATGCACAAGTAGTGTAAATATTCACAGAATATTTTGCTGGATATCACATCATTCTAAATCAACTGACCTGACTATAATTTCAGTACTTATTTAGATAACTAGGCATAGGCATACAATTTTCAAACTGGGTACAACTAGAAAACTGGGTGAAAATTGTGCTTGAAATTGTATTTTTTTTCAAAGTTATGGTCAAGTTTGATATCAAAAACATTTGCACAATTACGATTTTTCAACTGTCCATAAAAGTACACCATAGAATGTACATGGTTATGTTCTTCTCAACATTAAAACAAACAAAAACTGGATTTTGTAACTTGGAATTTTATTCACATAGCTAAATGCATTATTATGTCCTTAGCGTGTGAACAACCTG
Organism: Chiloscyllium punctatum; assembly: GCF_047496795.1. Lineage (NCBI taxonomy): Eukaryota > Metazoa > Chordata > Chondrichthyes > Orectolobiformes > Hemiscylliidae > Chiloscyllium > Chiloscyllium punctatum. Next base: position 40,860,487 of record NC_092750.1, on the reverse strand, counting down.
ATTTTAATTCACTGAAAATTATATGAAAAGAATAATGCTGAACCATTTACTATCATCATTATAGTGCTGTGTCAATGTTAACGAAATGAGTCAGTACGTTAAAACTTTTTAGACCACCTCGTGTTCATGTGCCTAATTAAAAAAAAACTACAAAGTGTTTCCTCCTCTACCCCTGCTCCAATCAATGTAAACTTGCAGTACTCATCATCTTGACCTGGAGGTACAGCCAAAGTTGAGAACAGGCTGGTTTTCAAGAAAATGATTTTTAAAATCAAGGGTTGAGAAACTCATTTTACTCAAAGTAAATTGCATTTAAAATTCCCTAATCTGTTGCACTGATTTGGTCATTTGTACTTATTTTGCATGGATAGATTTCTATAAATTTATTTTATATAATTCATTCTGAAATTATGAGAGCAATAAATAACTTTGCAGTAAAAGAATTAAATTTCTTTCATACAAAAAAAATCACATGATTTATTTAATTAATAGGTATGTCTAACAAATCTTAAAATTTAATTCTTAACAAAAGTACTTTGCAGATTATCCATCTTTTTTTCTAGAAACCTTTGTTCTTTTTTGTTTTTCGGAATGCGGAGACAGAGGTGGTGTCTTGAAAGTAGATGGTAATGGTGGCAAATTACTACTTTCTATGGTAACGTTGTCTTGAGGTTTTTCCTTCTGTGATTTTTTGTGCTTTGAATTTGTCACTTCAACGGGACTCTCTGCTTGACCCAGTAAAAACTGTTCCCGTTTCGGTAAATGTTCTTCAACAAATGTCCAATATTTGGTCTGGTCGAACAAACAGAAGTTTCACAAATAAATGTAACTGTATCTTGGTTAATTATATGTTTCCAAACATTACAAACTCTTGTTAAAGGTAAACAAACACAATTTTCAGAACAATAAAAAACCTTTGTGCTATTATTTCTGCATTGTGAATTTCTTTTCACTAATTACACCTGTTCCATTTCCTGTTTCTCTATTCAAATTAGGGCTCTATCAATGTAAAAAATACAACAGATTTTTTTTTAAAAATCTCTAAATGTGGACAATGTTTAAAATGCCCAATTTATCCCAATTCTTAAGTGCCCTGTGAAGTTGGTGGTAGCCTTCTTTGTGACCCACTGCAATCTTTAATGATGCTGCTCCCATGTGATAGCTAGGGAAATCTAGGATGCTTCAACTCTGTTTCTTTATGGTGTGATGACCAAAATTGATTCAATGTTACATGTTATACATAATCAGTACACTCTAAAGTCTCAGCATAATTCTTCTAGACTTGTGTTCTATTGCTGTCCCTATTAGTCCAAATTATAAAATTGCCTTATTAAATTAGACATTGAAACTGACAAGTGATTCCATAATATTCAAAGTATTGTTTTTGTAGAATCCCTGCAGTGTGGGGGCAGGCCATTCGGCCCATCAAGTCCACTGTGACCCTCTGAAGAGCATCTCACACAGCCCGACCCCCTACCCCTGCATTCCCTATGGCTAATCCCACCTAGCCTGCACACTATGGTCAATTTAGCATGGCCAATCCACCTAACGTGCACATCTTTTGGACTGTGGGAGGAAACTGGAGCACCTGGTGGAAACCTAAGCAGACATGGGGAGAATGTGCAAACTCCACACAGACAGTGATCCGAGGCTGGAATAGAACAAGAGTCTTTAGAGCTGTAAGGCAGCAGTGCTAACCACTGAGACACCATGCCTTCTTTTGTGACGGATGGGAAGAAATTATATATTATGATTAGAGTTTCTAAAAGTTACTACAAAATCTACAAGCACAGAAGAGCAAGGGACAAAATTTGGACTTTTTGGGAAGTGTGTTGGATTGTTACCTTTACCTGTCTTGAGTTCACAGTTGCACATACCAACTGAAGTCACTCTGCTCCCTTACATCTCTTCATGCCACTTTACAGACAGCCGTAAAATTGTAAAAAGGAGTACTGATTTGCAGAAAACTGCAAAGCAACTGCTGATTCCACTTGAATCAGAATGTAGTGCCTTTGCTCTTGCACAAGTTAGAGAACGGATACACCAAGCTTGATTGTTATTTGGAATTATGACACACATTAAAAAGTTTAAAATGTGTGCTTCTGATGTGTACTTAGAAGACAAACATTTTACATTGCTATTTTGCCCTTCTGTTAAACAGTTACATTTTAAAATGGATTTCTCCTGTAAATTTTGATTTGTCTCACATACACTAGGGGGCACTCAACGATAGCTCAAGAAAGTCACTTTACATTCTGTAATTTATTATGAACATACATAAAATCATAACTCAATTAACATGCTATGCAACAATATCCAACATAACAGAATTGGGCATGTACCTTGAGAGTGACAAAAGAAGGATGCAAATGTGTACCCGCCCTCGCTTTTAAGTTTTCCTCAGCTACTCCCAAATCCTAAAAAAACAAAATCTCTTTAACAAACAAAAGATTTGATAAAACATTATTTTCAATGTGATAAAGAATAATCATTAAAGATTTCCATAATGTTGAGACTAAGTTGATTATTTAAAAGCTTGTCTAAAAATTAAACTTTAATCATATATATTGATTACTATAGCAAATTCTAATCTGCAGAACTTTAGTTCCTCAAATTATACTTAACTATAGTGAAGCACAAGGTCTGAAAGAGCTGTTAGAGTCACTCTTAATCATGAGAAAATACCTTATACCAAGTCTGTTTATACAGTTTGTGTGTATAGTAGATGTGCATCAATGCAGGGAAATATCCATATGTATTAACTACATTAAGTATCAAAAATAATAAGTTGAAATGGATTCCCTTGATGATTCACTACATCTATCAATGGCTCTTACTTTAACTTTGAAAGGGTGGCTTATGCAGCATGTTGGAGCTTAGCCATGGCATCAGAAATCAGGCAAGATATTTTAGCTTGTGCCTCATCAGCAGGAATTGTGGGCAAATCCTCCATGGAAAAAAAAATAAGCCATCCAGGTTGCTTAACATCAGAAAAATAAACAGGGAAGGTAACTCCAGAACAGTCTCTTGGGACCAGCTGAATTGAGGCACCAGAGGTCATGACTTTCCAAATCAGGACTAGAAAAGCATATCTGATCCAGAAAGTGAAGTAAAATTAAATCATGACTATTTGATCCCGTTCATGCTGTGGCAGATTCTTTACTTCTGAGAGAGCCACAGACTAGAGTTACATCATAGAGCCTCTGCTACGATTGTAATCACATCATAGCTGTTTATTAAAAGGAGGAACTCAATAGTTTGGATAGATAGTTTAGCCACCTGTCCAGAAGCCAGAGTATAAACACCAGTTGGAAGGATCCAGAAACCTTTTAAGGAGGGTGTTTTAACTATCCACCCACCAGGATTCCATCAGGCAGTTGGGATATAATTTCACTCTAAGTTACTGAGTTCTACATACTTTCAAATGCTCGTTTCATAAAGCAACCACAAAGTAATCAATTGTTCCAAGGCACTTCACGGATGCATCATAAAGCAATGTCTGAAATAACCGCAAAAGGCAATATTAAGCCAAATGGCTAAAATCTTAGTCATAGGTAGATTTTATCAGGAAGCGGGGTCACAGAGTCTGAAGCATGAGAATTGGGTCACAATGTAAAACTGTCTAAGAAGCATAGTTACACATAATTCTAGATTGCATGGCTTTCCAATAATCTGAAAAGTACTGTGCACAAGTCATGTTCTAAGATACTATACATCAGAGGTTGAGTAGAAAAAAAAGTTAATATGGACTTAAATGAATATGCTGCAAACAGAATAACCAGGTGGTGAGGTAGATCTGGATGTCATCAGAATACATGTGATACCTAAGGCTATGTTTTCAGATGGTAATACTAAAGGCAGCACATGGAGGAGAACTGGAGTTTGTCAAAGATAGATCATATGGGTCACCAGTGGTAACTACGGGAGAACAAAAAAAGAAATCATTGCCAAGTGATACAACGCTGTTATTAGACAGATAAGGATAGGAACTATGATTGCATACCCAAGAATGTAGATGTCAGTGAAGAGGCATTGGAAGAGGTCCAAACAAATATGATTTAATGGAAACGCTCAGTGAATCTGGCAGCATCTGTGAACTGAGTTCACGAGACCCAAAAGTTAACTCTGATTTCTCTTCACAGATGCTGCCAGACCTCCTGAGTTTTTCCATCAATTTCTGTTTTTGTTTCTGACTTACAGTATCCTCAGTTCTTTTGGTTTTTTTTAGATCTGACTTAGTATTCGATCCACATTGTTACCTGACCTTTAATACACCAGAAACAGCAGCACAACAGGTCACAGCTGGAAGTACTCAAGTATGTGTATTAGCTGTGGTCAAGTTCAAGTTTAGTGTAATGTAAGTACCTTAAGGAAATCACTAAGGTTTTTTCTTGAATATCTGCAGAAGTAAACTAATTTACCTGACTACAGGAAAGAAACATTCAGCATGACAAAAGAAAATGAGTAACAATAGTTTCAACAGCTCTCAATAAGAAAGGATATTCTAACTAGAACCAGCTTCAGCATACTTTGTATAGTTGACTTTACAGCTCTTTATGCATAAATATGAGGACGCAAGTTACAGCAGCTTCTTATGAACTTAACATTAAAGTGTCCATGTCATTACCTCTTCATCATTGAAAAGCAGACTCCCTCAAGCTTGTGGTCAGTACTGTGGAAGTATGGGTTTGACAAACAGATTTACAGGGTTAGGCCCCAGGAGCATAATAGGTAGGAAAGCTGGTGAGAAAGTGCAACAGGGCGATTGTAGTTGCTGCTCATGATGGGCTATGACTAAATACCTCAATGAGCTCATTGAAGGATGCAAAGAAAAGCGCAGTGGTTGATCTAAGAAAGAGCAGGCATGGTAAGACAGCAAGAGAAGAGGAAGTTCTTGTGAAAGTATTGAAGATTTAGGAGGGCAGAAGATCCTTGGGAGGAGAGAGGAAGGTGGCATGATGACAGAAGAAACTCTAAGAGGGTAAAGAAAAAACATTAAAAAGAGTAAAAATTAAAATAGATTGCTGGACTTGGATTTGGAAGGGCAAAATAGCATGCAAATTGACACAGATTACAAGGTAAGTACCTTGTATCCTAATTTCTGTGCAAATATACCTAAATACATAATAAAACTGGCAATAGGAAATAGATGGTGATAATAGGAAGGCGTCCAGAATTACAGTTATAACTGGAATAATTGCAACTTGAGGGATGGAATTAGCAAAAGTAATTTTTAAAACTTGTCCAAAATTGAGATTCTTCTTAACCTTTTTCTAATGCGTGCCTTGGAATTGAGGAAAACTTACTTCTGCTCAGACTTAATAGGTTCAGAAATATGTGATTTTCATATTTTATCACATACAGGATAGGTAGTGCTTCAAAAGGGTTAGGGGTTTGCTTGTTGCATTTGAGATCCGTGTCTTCTCTGAATAATCTTGATGTGGTTTATTGATGCAGTTGATGCCTCACTGAATGAGTTCTCTCAATTTTGGTCAGTCACAAGTCATGGTTTCCCATGTGTCAGAGGGTATGTTTCTCTTCAGGGATGCTTTAAGAATGTACGTGAAGTCTTCCTGAAAATCTCCTGCCACAGTCAGTTTCTACAGAACAGTTCCTTCAGGAGTCTAATGTCAGATATATAAGTGAAATGTCCCACTCAGTGCAGTCTGTTTTGAGTGATTTTGGGTAAGTTGGCTTGGATGCTGCTGTTGTTGGATCATGTTTGTTGTTGAATTTGGAGGATCTTGACAACGCACTTTGGTGGTACTGAGGTTCTGTATCGTATATAGGAGTACAGAAATTATTTCTTCTTAGCAAACTAAGATCTTTGTTTCAGGTTTGAGATCTCAAACCTCAAACTCTTTCCATCTGTTGGCCAAAGGCTGAGCTGGTACACTAGAGGTACTGATTATTCTGGAAAAGAACAGATTGAATCTGAAAAACCAAAATGAACCAAAAGCCAAGCAATGGCCTAACAGGAGTATATGGCATCATAATCTTAGCATTGAAGAAGAATGGCAACAGACTAAACTATGATGTTTTAAATATTTCCAGAAAATGTCTATGACTCTATGAAAAGGATTAAAGGAATCCAATAGGTGCAAGGGAACTTTTACCACTAAGTCAACCACAGCTTACTAAAGATGAAAGAAATAGTGTGTCGATTAAAAATGAGACATCTTTTATGACAAAGGTCGGATTGCAGGATCTAGAGAAGCTCAACAGGTTTTAGGTTATGAACAGAATATTTTAACATTCTTCATTTCAGCAAATAAGGATGCAGCTCAAAAGCTATTATGTCTATTGTACTTGTAGGACAAATGTATGGTTGCAACTGACATTGAAACTACAAGGAGTGAACTTCTCATTTACACTCAATTTGTATTCTTTAATCACTGACTCATCAATCCGTGGAAAATATTTTCTTGGTTTAATCAAAACACCTGAACTTTCAAGACCTCAGTTAGACTGCTCTTAGCCACCTTCACTGTCAAGAAAAAGCCTCAGTTTCTCTATCCTTTCCTCTTATCTCATTTCTACTATCATCTTCATGAATCATTTCTGTACCTTCTCCATGGTTTCTATAATCTTCCTCAGTATCATAATTTCATGACATAACAAACAAGTGAAGAAAGTTCCAAAGAGCTAAGGGAAACAGATTAAACTTTCTGGTAAAGAATGGTAGAAGAATGATATGCAAATACTTCAAATGTTTATTCATTATCAGTAGTAATGCTCACCTTATGGGAGAAAGAATATTTCCATTACTTCATTAAACTATTTAATATTAAATGTAATTCAATGAATTAGCCAAATGCAAAAAAGAATGAGAAATAATTAAAGTTATGTACAAAGATCAAAAAATACAAAAAAAATATAATAAATTAGCTAGTAAATATTGTAACATGCATTTTATTCTTCAATTTTTGCATGCAAGAGTTAAATTAGTTTTCTGGAAATTCATGTTTATGAAAACTCATTATTAACAAAAACAAATGCAATAGAATAAGCAGATTTAGAGTTTTGTCTGTGCTTTAAAAACAGGTAAAAGTAAACAACAAAAAAACCTTTGCAAAAGGCAACTTACTCTTAAAAGCAATCTATTTCTTTCGTTAGCTGACTTTAATTCAATGGTTTGCAGTTTTTTCTTATTTGCCTGACTTTCAAGCTGGTTTTCCATTTGCTGAAGAAGTGTGGTTCTCAAGCTTAATCTAGGCAGCAAAAATAGAACAAAATTGCACTGCTCCTGATTTCTGTACAATTTCAAATCAAAATATTGAAAATAATGACAACAAATTAATGATAAAAAAGTAATTCAGCTAATGGCTCAACAGTCTACTGCCCAAGTTATCACAGAACTGCTTTCAAATAATTAGTTCATACTTCTTCATAATTGTATGTTCATTTAAGGAGCAAAAACATTAATTTAGATTTAATATAGTAACAGGCTAAAGGATTAAATTTGTTGCCAAAGAGTTGAGAAAACATTTAAATTCAGCAAAAAAACCCAAGAAATTGATTAAAAAGGGAAAGAAGATGCAAAAGACAGGTCAGCCAAAAAAAATTACAAAAGTTTCGAGACAAATATAAAAATGAAAAAAGAGACAGGAGAATTCACATCAGTAAACTAGGAAATGGCACACATTAAATACTCTGCAATTAACTTCACAATAGAAAACAAATTCAATTGTTTAAATCCAGGAGGAACCAAGGTTCTTGTGAAAATGAGGAATACAATATTTGTACTATCAAAGACAAAGTACTAGAAACGTTTACACAAGTAAATGTCTGCAATTTTCTGTACTTGCTATTCTGCATCATAAACTGTAAAAGTGCCTAGAAATAGCGGTTGATTTTGGTCTTCCAGAACTCCTCATTCAGCGACAACACTTGGAATGGAAGGAAGAAAATGAAAACCAGTTATTCAAGAAAGCTTCCTATTTTCATTCTACCTAACTTTTGGCCAGTTGAAGCAAAAAGAACTGTGGATATTGGAAATTAGGTACAAAAGTCAGGAATTGCCGAAAAAAAAAATCAGCAGATTTGGCAGCATCTGTGGAAAGAAAACAGAGTTAACATTTTGGGTCCAGTGACCCTTCTTCCGAACCGATTGTAGTACTGAAAGGCTGGAGGAGGGAGCATGGAGGAGAGACGAGAAACTAAAAAAAAGAGACAGGAGTAAAATGATAGGTGGAGATGGAGCACAGAGACAGAGAGAAAAAATGTTGAGCAGACAAAGGAATGGGTAAAAGACAGGCTGGGAGAATCAATAGCTACACATTGGACTCTTAGTGGCTGACATTGGGTTGTTTGGGGTTACAGTCCATGTGATGACAAGACCTGAAGTGGGAGTGTTGGGGTGAGGACATGGGAGGAGGTGCTCAGGCCTACAATGATTGAACTCAGTATGGAGTACAGAAGGTTGCAAGTTTCAAGTGGCAAATTAGGTACTACTGTTCTTCCACTTGCACGGAGTTTTGTTGAAGCACTATAGCAAGCCTTTATTCCAGGTTCAGATAAAATGAGATTAGTGACTCTTGAGGACACAATGATCTGGTGTTCCATGGCAGGGTCATGGTCCAGGGTCCATTGTCCAGATAAACTAATACTATTCGAAGAAAAATGCCTGAATCTATAAATAGGGATGTGATAAACAGGACATTTTGCAAATCATAATATGGTGGGCAGAACCAACTCAAATTTATGAAACGGAAACTGTTGGACAAACATGTTTTCATTATTAAAAATTCTGTTTGGTTAAGGGAGAAAACAGTTGATGAATCATATTTGGATCTTCAAAAAGCATTGAGTAAAAGGTTCCTTAGGACTTGGAAGGTTGAGAATGTATTAGGGGAAAGAAATCACAGAAGTAGAAATAAATAGGCCATTTCTGGGCTGACAGGCTGCAACTAAAGAGGTACTGCAAGGACTAGTGTTATGGACTCTGGTACTTACAATCTATATTAATGACTGAGTGTAAAGAAATCAAGTGTTTTGACAATAAAAAGTTACATAGCAAAGTAAATAGTAAGGATGCATAAAGGCTGAAAAGAATATATATAGGCTAAATGAGGGGGATCTTGTGTGCAGTGGTAATTTTAACAAAATTATTCATTTTGTGGGATGTGGGCATCGCTGGGTGGCCAGCATTTATTGCCTGTCCCTAGTTGCTCCTTGAAGTGGTGGTGAGCTGCCTTCTTGAATCACTGCAGTGGGCTGACCCACAATGCCATTAGGGAGGTAATTCCAGGATTTTGGCCTAGTGACAGTGAAAGAACGTCAATATATTTCCAAGTCAGGATGGTGAATGGCTTGGAGGAAAACTTGAAGGTGGTTTGTTCCCACATATTTGTTGCCCTGTCCTTGATGGAAACGGTCGTGGGTTTAGAAGTTGCTGTCTGAGGATCTTTGGTGAGTTTCTGCAGTGCATTTTGTAGATAGTACACACTATTGCTACTGAGTTTAGTGTAGAGGGAGTGGATGTTTGTGAATACAGTGCCAATCAAGCAGGTTGCTTTATCCTGGATGGTGTCAAGGTTCTGGAGTGTTGTTGGGGCTGAACTCATCCAGGCAAGTGGGGAGTAATACATCACACTCCTGACTTGAGCCTTTCAGATGGTGGACAGGCTTTCAGGAGATGAGTTACTCGCTGTGGTATTCCTAGCCTCTGACCTGCTCTTGTAGCCACTGCACTTATGTGGCGAGTCCAGTCGAGTTTCTGATCAATAACTCAAAGGATGTTGATACTGGGGGATTCAGTGATGGTAACATCATTGAATGTCAAGGGATGGAGGTTAGATTTTCTCTTATTTGTGATAATCATAGCCTGGCATTTATGTGGTGTGAATGTTACTTGCCACTTGTCAGCCCAAGTCTAGATATTGTCTCCACTTCTGACCTTATGATGGAGGGAAGGTCATTGATGAAGTAGCGGAAGATGGTTGGGCCTAGGACAGTACCGTGAGGAACTCCTGCAGAGATGCCCTGGAGTGGAGATGACTGACGTCCAACAACTACAACCATTTTCCTATGTGTCAAGTATGACTCTAACCACTGGAGAGCTTGCCCCCAATACCGACTGACTCCAGTTTTGATAGGGCTCCTTGATGCCATACTTGGTCGAATATGGCCTTGAGGTCACTCTCAGCTCATCTCTGAAATTCAGCTCTTTTTTTCCATGTTTGAAACAAGGCTGTAATAAGGTCAGGAGATAAGTGACCCTGGCAGAACCCAAACTGGGCATCACTGAAGGTGCTGCTTGATAGCACTGTTGAAGACACCTTCCATCACTTTACTGATGATCAATAGTAGATTGATGGGGCGGTAATTGGTCGGGTTGGATTTGTCCTGCTTTTTATGTACTGGACATACTTGGGCAATGTTCCACATTGTCAGGTAGATGCCAGTGTTGTAACTGTCCAGGAACAGCTTGGCTAGGGGAGCACAAGTCTTCAGGACTTTGGCCGGAATGCTGTTAGAAGCTGTAGCGTTTATAACATCCAGTGCCTCCAACAGTTTCTTGATATCACGTGGAGTGAATCAAATTGGCTGAAGACTGGTATCTGTAATAGAACATAGAAAAATACAGCGCAGTACAGGCCCTTTGGCCCTCGATGTTGCGCCGACTGAAGCCTACCTAACCTACACTAGCCCAATAACCTCCATATGCTTGTCCAATACCCACTTAAATGACCATAAAAAGGGAGAGTCCACGACTGCTACTGGCAGGGCATTCCATGAACTCTCAACCCGCTGAGTAAAAAATCTACCCCTAACATCTGTCCTATACCTACCACCCCTTAATTTAAAGCTGTGTCCCCTGGTAACAGCTGACTTCATTAGCGGAAAAAGGTTCTCACTGTCAACCCTATCTAAACCCCAAATCATCTTGTACACCTCTATCAAATCTCCCCTAAACCTTCTTTTCTCCAATGAGAAAAGCCCCAAGTGCCTCAGCCTTTCCTCATACGATCTTCCTACCATGCCAGGCAACATCCTGGTAAACTTCCTCTACACTCGTTCCAATGCCTCCACATCCTTCCTACAATATGGCGACCAAAACTGCACACAATACTCCAGATGAGGCCGCACCAGAGTCTTATACAACTGCAACATGACCTCAGGACTCCGGAACTCAATTCCTCTACCAATAAAGCCCAGTACACCATATGCCTTCTTCACAGCACTATTTACCTGGGTGGCAACTTTCAAAGATCTGTGTACATGGACACCAAGATCCCTCTGCTCATCCACACTACCAAGTAGTCTACCATTAGCCCAGTAATCCATCTTCTTGTTACTCCTACCAAAGTGAATGACTTCACACTTAGCTACATTGAATTCCATTTGCCACCTTACTGCCCAGCTCTGCAACTTATCTATATCCCGCTATAACCTGCCACATCCTTCTTCGCTGTCCACAACTCCACCGACTTCCGTGTCATCCACAAACTTGCTCACCCAGCCTTCAAGCCCCTCCTCCAGGTCATTTATAAAAATGACAAACAGCAATGGTCCCAAAACAGATCCTTGTGGAACACCGCTAGTAACTGCACTCCAAGATGAACCTATACCATCAATTACTACCCTCTGTCTCCTTCCAGCCAGCCAATTCCTAATCCAAACCTCTAATGCACCCTCAATGCCATACCTCCGTAGTTTTTGCATTAGCCTGCCATGGGGTACCTCATCGAACACCTTGCTAAAATCCATATACACCACATCTACTGCTTTACCCTCGTCCACTTCCGTGGTCACCTTCTCAAAGAATTCAATAAGGTTTGTGAGGCACGATCTGCCCTTCACAAAACCATGCTGACTATCCTTGATCACATTATTCCTATCCAGATGTTCATAAATCCTATCCCTTACAATTCTCTCTAAGACTTTGCCCACAACAGAAGTGAGACTGACTGGCCTATAGTTACTTGGGCTACCCCTACTCCCCTTCTTGAACAAGGGGACCACATTCGCTATCCTCCAGTCTTCTGGCACTATTCCCGTAGACAACGACGACATAAAAATCAAGGCCATTGGCTCCGCTATCTCCTCCCTAGCTTCCCAGAGGATCCTAGGATAAATGCCATCAGGCCCAGGGGACTTATCTATTTTCATCCTTTCCAGAATTTCCAACACCTCTTCCCTACATACCTCAAAGCTGTCCATTCTAATTAATTGTGACTCAGTATTCACATCGGCAACAATGTCCTGTTCCTGAGTGAATACTGACGAAAAGTATTGATTTAGTGTCTCACCGATCTCCTCCGCCTCCACACACAACTTCCCACTACTATCCTTGACTGGACCGATACCTACCCTAGTCATCCTTTTCTTCCTGACATACCTATAGAAAGCCTTTGGGTTTTCCCTAATCCTACCAACTAAGGACTTTTCATGTCCCCTTCTCGCCGCTCTTAGCTCTCTCTTTAGATCCTTCCTGGCTACCTTATAACTCTCAATCGCCCCAACTGAACCTTCACGCCTCATCTTTACATAGGCCGCCCTCTTCCCTTTCACAAGGGATTCCAATTCCTTGTTAAACCATGGCTCCCTCACAAGACCCTTTACTACCTGCCTGACTGGTACATACTTATCAAGGACACCCATTAGCTGTTCCTTGAACAATCTCCACATATCATTTGTGTTCTTCCCTTGAAGCCTATTTTTCCAATCCATGCATCCTAAGTCATGCCTCACTGCATCATAATTTCCCTGCCCCCAGCTATAACTGTTGCCCTGCAGTGCACACTTATCCCTCTCCAATGTTGGGGTTCAGTGGAGGAGTCAGAGATAGATCATCCATTCGGCACTTCTGGCTGAAGACTGCTGCGAAAACTTCAGCATTTTCTTTTGTACTGATATACAAGGCTCTTCCATCATTAAGGACAGGGATATTTGTGGAGCTTCCTCCTCCAGTGAGTTGTTTAATTGCCCATGGCTATTCACATTTGGATCTAGCAGGACTGCAGAGCTTAGATCTGATGTTTTGGTGGGTAATTGCTTAAGCTCTATGCTGCTTATGCTGTTTGGTGTAGAAATAGTCCTTTTGGTGACTCCACCAGAATGACACCTCATCTACAGGTATGCCTGGTGCTGCTCTTGTCATGCCCTCCCGCACTTTCCATTGAACCAGGGTTGACCCCCTGGCTTGATGGTCATAATTGAGTGGGGGATATGCCAAGGCATGAGGTTACAGATTGTGCTGGAGTACAATTCTACTGTTGATGGCCCATAATGCATCATGGATACCCAGTCTTGAGCTGCTAGATCTGCTTGAAGTCTGTCCCATTTAGGACAGTGATAGTGCCACACAATACAATGGAGATTATTTCTCAATGTGAAGGTGGGACTTCGTCTCCCCAAGGACTGTGCGGTGGTCACTCTTAGTGACACAATCATGAGCAGATGCATCTATGGCTGGCAGATTGGTAAGCATGACGCCAAGCATGTTTTTCTCTTGTTGGTTCCCTCACCACCTGCCACAAACCCAGTCTAGCAACTTTGTCTTTAGGATCCAGCCAGCTCAATCTGTAATACTGTTGCTGAGTCACTCTTGGTGGACATTGAAATTCCTCACCCAGTGTACTTTCTGTGCCCTTGCCATCCTCAGAGCCTCCTCTCAGTATTGCTCAACATGGAGTAACTGATTCATCAGCTGAGGGAGGACGGTACATAGTAATCAGCAGGGGGCTTCCTTGCTCATGTTTAACCTGAAATCATAAGACTTCATGGGATTCAGAGTCAATGTTGAAGACTCTCAGGGCAACTTCCACCCAATTGTATAACACTGTGCCGCAACCTCTGCAGGGTTTGTCCTGCCGTTGAGAAAGGACATATCCAGGGATGGTGATGGTGATGGTGATGTCTGGGGATTATTGTAAAGTATGATTCTGTGAGTATGACAATATCAGGCTGCTGCTTGACTATTCTATAAGAAAGCCCTCCAAATTCTGGCACTAGCTGCAGATGTTAGGCGACAGGGCTGTTTCTCCCGTTGTCTTTCCTGGTGCCTAGGTCAATGCTAGGTGATCCATCTGTTTCATTTCTTTGAGACTTTGTAGCGATTTGTACAACTGAATGGCTTGCTATGCCATTTCAAACGGCAACTGAGCGTCAACCACGTTGCTGTGGGTCTGGAGTCACAAGTCAGCCAGACAGGGGGAGGATGGCAGATTTCCTTTCCTGAAGGACATTAGTGGACCCGATGGGTTTTTCTGACAATTGACAATGATTTCATGGTGTAGATTAATTGTAGATTTTTAAAAAATTGAACTCAAATTTCACTATCTGCCGTGGCGGAATTCCAACATGGGTCCCCAGAACATTATCTAGGTCTCTGGATTAATAGTCTAAGCGATAATACCACTAAGCTATCGCCTTCTCTCCTGCTGAGCCAAGAAGTCCAGGTTCAAATCCCATATGTCCCAGAGGTGCGTCATAACAAATACAAACAGGTTAATTAAGAGTAACTACAGACTGAGATAGCAAACAATTGGCAAAATAAATACAATGCAGAGAAACATATGTTATCAACTTTACAGGAGAATTGAAAGGCAAAATATTTATTAAATGGCAAGATTTGGAAATAGTGGTTAAGAGGGGCTGTGTCTCTTTGGTCATGAATCATAGAACATTAATATGTAGTTAATATAATTATTTAGGAAAGCAAATGATTTTACTATAAAAGTAAAGAAGTCTTTTTGCAATTGCATAGAACTTTGGCAAGTCTATATCCTGTAGCACTGTGCACAGTTTGTTCTTCTTATCCAAGGATGCCTTAGAGAAAAAGATTCACTAAATTCATTCCTAGGATGACAGATCTGTCCTATAGAAGAGAGATCGAGTGCACTAAATCTCTTTTCTCTGGTTTAAAAGAAGGAAAGGTGACCTAATTGAAACTGACAAAATTCTTAAATGGATCCAAAAGGTAGGTGCTGGGAGGACACTGCTACTGGCTGGGACATATGGAGTAAAAGATCTGTCACTTTGGACTGATAGAGGAAATTACTCACCAAAATGCTCTGAACTTAAGGAATTTTCTTATATTTCTGGATGCTCAAATTCTTCAGAATATTCAAGTTAGATATTGTTATATTTTGCATACTGAAGGGATCATGGGATACAAGGATGATCCACGAATGTGCAGTTGAGATAAATTCAGCCATGAATATACTGAATGGCAGAAGAGGTTCAAGGAACTAGACTTTAAAAAAAATATATACTTGGCAAATTTTTAAGACATCCCCCTAACATATGCAGACAGAATCTCCACATTCACACTAAAAATGTTTTAAGATGTATGTTTATAAGGGTTTCATAAATGTTGCTGTTATTTTGACAGCAAATTCTGACCTTTTTTCTGTCAATTCTATTAAGTGGAGATTGATAAAAATGACTGGTAATGAATTAATAGTTTTAATTTCAGATTTTAAATCTGGAATCACACTCATCATCAAATGTATCAGAAAAATTTTACTGTTACTTGTGGATTCGTATGGTGAGTATAACTATGATGCCATTGATCAGTCGGCTCGCATTCATTCAATGTGCATCATCATTTAATCTTTTAAATTCATGGATATAAGTCTCATTTTGTATTCCCAACAAATCCAGAAACAGTTATACTGTATATTGAATGCTGGTTGAATGTATTTTCCTCTAGGGAGGGCTAAGTAATAGAATAAATTACACGCTTGGTCTTCAGAAGCTTCTGAAGAACAACTACTGTTCCATTTGTGTACTCCTTTTGCAGGAAATCATATTCACATTTATTTGGTTTGCTCTGCAGAAACAATTGTCAATGTAACTGAACTAGTAAGCACTTAAATAAAAGTTAAACAAATAAACACTGAAGTTCATTGGAATGCCAGGTGATAAAGTCCTACAGAGAAAAATATGAACTAATCAGCAAATTCCCATAATGCAGGCAAGCCACACAACCCCAAAATTGACGAAAGAAAATCTGACAATGGCAGAAAGTGCAGGAGAAACTCAGCAGGTCTAGCAGTATCTGTAGAGAGAGAAAACCGAGTCCCATGATTCTTCTTCAGAACTGGAGGAAATCTGACAAACTGATGTGTTTAACTACACCAATACAAAAGACAAAATAATATAGCTGCTGGAAATCTGAACTAAAACAAACAAAATGCTGTAATAGCGCATAAGCTCAGGCAGCATCTGTGGAGGGAGAAACAGTTAATCATTAAGGTTAGTGACCTTTGCTTTCCTGGTGCAAATAAATGTAACTGAAAATACAGCTACTTATTCTTTAGGTAACGTCTAGCATGGCCTGACTTTGTGAACAACAGGGTCTAGATTAGGGTGGTGCTGGCCCTCAAGACACAGGATAATCTAGTTTACCTCAATTCACTTTTAATTTCGTTAATACTTACATTTCCTCATGACGCTTGCTCAGCTCAACCTCATGGGCTAAGTAAGACATTTCCATCTAATAAATCTGGTGTTTTCTTGTGCTGAAATTGACCCAGTTCATTATTGATACGCCTCGACGCAATCTACTGCTTTAAACAAAAACAAACTTAACGCAGTTTTGATCAAGACGAAAGCAGCATGGATCTGCAAATCTCTCCAGCTCGACAGACCCTGTTGCAAAATAAACACACACGAACGCGGAGTGTCCGAGGGGCCGTTTGTGCTGTTCCATTTGTCACCTTACATTGACCGGTCCTCTCGGTGAGACACAGTGCTACAGGTGAATGAATGGCTGTAATAAGGTTCTGTGGCTGTGCTCCGAGGACAGGCCCACCCTGACTAACACCGGCCGAGCCGCCCGGGAGAGGGAGACCGCTGCGGGCTGCAGCCTGCAACAGCAATGCATCATGGGCACAGATCACCGTGGCAACGAGATCAAGGGCAGGAGCTCTCAGAGCTGTTGAAGTAGGCCCAGTCGTCAGGCTTTGTTTTGAGCTTTAATCCTTTGTTGCATGGAACGCTGCTCGGGCTGTCCAGACACGACGAGCTGTTCGAATGTGGGAAGAAGCTTCCTATTTATCCCTTACTTTGGAAGGACTTCTGGATCTTAAAACCGACAATTGCCTGAGTCAGAGGGCAGTTATGAGTCAACCCCAAGGCTGAGGGACTGGAGTCACATACCAGGTCAAAATCAGAATCCCGACAGTGTGGAAGATGACCCTTCGGCCCAACAAGACCACACCCACCTTCCAAAGAGCAACCCACCCAGCCCCCATTCCCCCACCCCCCCACCCTTTATTTATTCCTGGCTAATGATTAGATTAGATTAGATTACTTACAGTGTGGAAACAGGCCCTTCGGCCCAACAAGTCCACACCGCCCCGCCGAAGCGTACCCACCCATACCCCTACATCTACATTTACCCCTTACCTAACACTACGGGCAATTTAGCATGGCCAATTCACCTGACCTGCACATCTTTGGACTGTGGGAGGAAACCGGAGCACCCGGAGGAAACCCACGCAGACACGGGGAGAACGTGCAAACTCCACACAGTCAGTCGCCTGAGGCGGGAATTGAACCCGGGTCTCCAGCGCTGTGAGGCAGCAGTAACCTACACATTGCTGAACACTATGGGCAATTTAGCATGGCCAATTCACCTAACTCGCACATCTTTGGTCTGTGGGAGGAAACTTGAGCAGCCAGAGGAAAGTCCACACAATCACCCAAGGTTGAAATCAAACCTGGGTCCCTGGCATTGTGAGGCAGCAGCACTAACCACTGAGCCAGCATGTCACCCCAAGTTCAGACTCCTTTGAGCCGTAATTGAACCAATGACCTAAGGATGATGGATTTGTGACACATTACAAGTCTTTCGCTGTACCAGCTGAGCTATTGAAGGAGAGACCAAAATGGCGGCTTTCCTAAAGGACATTTGTGAACCAGATAGGGTTTTACGACAATTGACAATGACTTCACAGTTACCATTAGATTAGCTTTTAGTTCCAAATTTATTAATTGAATTGGAATTTCACTATTTACCATGGCGAAACTCAAACCCTTGTCTGTACAGCATTACCAAGGAGCTCTGGATTACTAGTCTGGTGACAATATTGCTACATCATCACCTTCACTATTTAATGTTCTGTTGGTTGTTTTATACTGAATGTCAGTGGTATTGAGGGACTGTGTTGTGAAGTGCAGTTCGAATCGTAGAATCCCTAAAGTGCAGAAAAAGGATATTTGGCCGATTGAGTCTGAACTGACCTTCCAAAGAGCATCCCACCCAGACCCTTTTCCCCTGTAACTCCACATTTGTCATGGCTAACCCACCTAGCCTGCACATCCCTGGACATTATGGACAATTTAATATGGCCAGTCCACCAAACATGAACATGTCTAGTTCTGTGGAAAGAAACCGGAAGACCCAGGCAAACCCTAGTAGACATGGGGAGACCATACAAATTCCACACAGACAGTTGCCCAAGGCAGGAATCAAACCTGGGTCCCTGGCGATGTGAGGCAGTAGTGCTAACCACTGTGCTGCTGCCAATTATATTGGCAAGGATTTCATTTCCCTGTGTGGGTCACTTGTTGAGTCCTTGAGTATCCTTGGTATTAATGTACATGGCTGGACGAATGATAAATGCTGCAACTTCATATTGTTCCTTGACTCCATCTTCCTCTTTTGCTTCCATGAGGAATTCCAGCTTTCAGGAATCACCTCAAATATTGCTTTTAAAACTTCAGTAAATTCTGCCTTGTCAACTTAAATGAGTTTAAATGATATAGTATTTAATAACTTATGCTGAAAAATATTTTTTGGCTTTGGCAAACTAATTTACATTAGCTTAATTATTTTAATTAATTTAAAATGTCTATGTTGCTTAATATAATACATTACTTTTTAAGTCTGTTTATGAAATCTCAGCCTTTAATGTGTATGGTTCCATTACTTATTTCACACACTATGTGTTTTTGTTTATTTGCTAATGGGATACATGCACTGTTAGCTAGGCCAACATTTGTTGCCCATCTTTCATTGCGTTGATAAGGAAGTGGTGAGCTGTCATCTTGAATTGCTGCATTCTGTGATACAGAGGTATAATTACATTGATTGTGAGGAGTGTTTTTGGTCTAATGGCAATAAAGGAAAGTGAATGTAGTTTCAAGTCAGGATGCTGTATGGTTTGAAGAGCATCTTTCAGTTGGTTCTGTTCCCACAAACCTGTTGTTTTGTCCTTTAAGGTAGCAGAATTTGTGGTTTTGGATGGTGCAGTCGAAGCAGGTTTGGAAATTGTGGCTTCAACAGAGGAAGGCAAGTTGCTCAAATTTCTGCATTCATCGCTGGGTTTTATAATTCTGGAGGCCCCTGCTAAAATCTGTTCCACCTGCATCTGTACTGGGACAGACTCAGCTACTTAAAGGTAAGTTATTTTAAATGGTACACAGTGCTATTACTGTGTTGATAGTGGAAGGAGTGAATATCTAAGGTGGTGAATGGAGTGCCACTCAAGAGAGCTGCTTTTCCTGGATTATGTTGAGCTTTTTGAGTGTTGTTGGAACTGCACTCTTTCAGATAAGTGATGAGTATTCCATCACACTTGTACTTCTGACTTGCACTTTGTAAATGGTGGACAACCTTTGGAGAGTCAGGAGGTAAATTACATGCCACATAGTTCATCCTCTAACATGCTGTTGTATCCATAGTACTTGTATAGTTGGCCCTGAATTTCTGATCAATGGTGACACCCAAGGTATTGATAGTTGGCTTCAACAATGGTAAGGCCTTGAAAGTGAAAGGGAGATATTTATGTTCTCTCTTGTTGAAGATTGCCATTGCCCGGCACTTGTGTATGACTTGCCACTTATTAGTCCAAGCCAGGCAGCATCAGGAGGCGGAGAAGTCAACATTTCGGGTATGACCCTTCTTCAGGACTGTGGATGGTGTGTATGGGGAGCTGCAAATAAAGGGGATGGGAGGGGCAGGGTGGTGAAGTAGGGACAGTAGAGGATACGACCTGATTGGTCAATGGGAGTAATGAATCCACTTGGTGGCAAGGAGGAGTGGCAGGGAGAGGAGTGGGAGGGTGGGGGAGGGGCTGGGAAGGGAATCAGAGCTTGGGAAATGAGGTTATTTGAAATTGGAGAACTCAGTATTGCTGTCTTCTTCCAGCCTCCTGCCTGTCTACTTTGGATTCCAGCATTTGCAGTTTTATTTTGTCTCTAACTTATTAGTCCAAGGCTGACTACTGTTCAGTTCTTTCTGTCTGCAGGAAACAACTACTTCAGTATCTGAGGGTCTTGAATGCTGCTCAACATTGAACAATCAGCAAATATCCTCACTTCTGACCATATGGTAAGGGAAAATAATTGATGAAGCAGCTGAAGATGTTTGCGACAAGGACAACATCCTGAGGAAATCTTGCAATGATGTCCTGGGGCTGAGATATTCAGCCACCATCAACCAGAACCATCTTTCTTAGGTTTAACTCCAGCCAGTTGAGACTGTTCCCCTGATTCTTACTGAAGTCAATACAAGTGAAGAATTATCAATATATTTTACTTTTTGTTGTGATGTCTGTGGGTACATTTTATTGTGATTGGGTGTTTACCCTACTTAATTATATAATTGCTACAGGATACCTGGAGATTTGTTTTGACTTGACACTAGATTCAAACTAATGCTAGGAAATGGGAAGTTCATGCCACTGTAATCACTGGACCTCTGAGCAGCTTTCTCTGAGATTGTGACTACATACTCGGAGCTTATATTTCTTTCATTGTCACAAAGAGACCAATGGATGGTACTGTAAGAATACTTGCACAAACAACAGGTCAATAAGATTGGACGTTAGCTGTTTAGTAATGAGACAAAATGGCTGCCACTGCATGAAGTATGGTGGATAAAATGCCATTTTTATTTTCAAAGGTGGAATATAGTGCTTTGAATTAGACCATAAGACATAGGAATGGAAGTAAGGCCATTTGACCCATTGAGTCCACTCCACTCAATCATGGCAGATGGACATTTCAATGCCACTTACTCACACTCTCCCCATATCCCTTAATTCCTTGCGAGATTAAGAATTTATCAATCTTTGCCTTGAAGACATTTAATGTCCAGGCCTCCACTTCGCTCCATGGCAATGAATTTCACAAGCCCACCACTCTCTGGATGAAAAAACATCTCCTCATTTCTGCTTTAAATTGACCCCCTGTAATTCTAAGGCCGTGTCCACAGGTCCTAGTATCCCCATCTAACAGAAACAAATTCCCAGCGTCCATCCTTTGTAAGCCATACATTACCTTGTAAGTTTCTATTAGATCTCCCCATAACCTTCTAAACGTGAATGAATACAATCCCAGGATCCTCAGCCATTCATTGTATGTTAGGCCTAACATTCCAGGGTTCATCCGTGTGAATCTCTGCTGGACACGCTCCAGTGCCAGTATGTCCTTCCTGAGGCATGGGGTTCAAAACTGGATACGGTATTTTAAATGGGGCCTAACCAGAGCTTTATAAAGTCTCAGTGGCACATCGCTGCTTTTACATTCCAACCCAAGATAAATGACAACATTACATTTGCTTTCTTAACCATGGACTCAACCTGCAAGTCAACCTTTAAAGAATCCTGAACTAGCATTCCCAGATCCCTTTGTACTTTGGCTTTACGAACTTTCTCACTGATTAGAAAATAGTCCATGCCAGTATTCTTTTTTCCAAAGCCACCTCCCTCAGATCTCTAGGATGTAGCCCACTGGAGCCAGGAGATTTATCAATTTTTTGACCTTTTAGGTTTTCTAGCACTTTCTCTATCGTAATAGCTACCATTCTCAACTCTGCCCCTCGTCTCTTCTTAATTGTTGGGATTGGACTTGCATTTGCTCAAATTCAATTTCAGCCATTTTTTGGACCATTCTCCTAAACTGTCTAAATTTTTCTGCAGCTTCCCCACCTCCTCAAAACTATCTGCCTGTCCACATAACTTCATATCATTGGCGAACTTCACCAGAATGCCCTCAGTCCCTTCATCCAGATCATTCATATATAAAGTAATAGGTGTGGCCCGAACACTGAAACCTACGGGACACCACTTGTCACTATCTGCCATTTTGAAAAAGAACCTTTTATCCCAACTCTCTGAAAGAAGGCAGATAGCCAATCCTCTATCCATGGCAGTAGCTCATCTCGAACACCATGGGCCCTCACCTTTCTAAGTAGCCTCCCGTAAGGCATCTTATCAAAGGCCTTTTGGAAGTCTAGGTAAATAACATGCACTGGGTTTCCCTGGTCTAATCTCTTGTTACCTCTTCAAAGAATTCTAACAGGTTAGTCAGGCACGACCTCCCCTTACTAAATCTATGCTGACTTGTTCTAATCCGACCCTGCACTTCCAAGAATTTAGAAAGCTCATCCTTAACGAGGGATTCTAGAATTTTACCCACAACCGAAGTTAGGTTAATCGGCCTATAATTTTCCATCTTTTGTCTTGATCCTTTCTTGAACAAGAGGGTTACAACAGTGATTTTCTAATCATCTGGGACATTCCCTGAATTCGGTGATTTTTGAAAGATTACAACCAGCACCTCCACTATTTCTTCAGCCACCTCCCTCAGCACTCTAGGATGTAGCCCACTGGAGCAAGGAGATTTATCAATTTTTTGACCTTTTAGGTTTTCTAGCACTTTATCTGTCATAATAGCTACCATTCTCAACTCTATCCCTCGGCTCTTCTTAATTGTTGGGATATTACTCATGTCTTCCACTGTGAAGACTAACACAAAATACTTATTAAGTTCTTCAGCTATATCCTTATCTCCCATCACGAGTCTTCCTGCATCAATATGGAGCAGCCCAATCTCTACTTTTGCCTCTCGTTTGTTTCTTATGTATTGAAAAGAAACTTCTACTATCATTTCTACATATTGCTGGCTGATTTACCTTCATATTTGATCCTCTCCTTCCTTATTTCTCTCTTTGTTATTCTCTATTTTTGTAGTCTTCCAATCTACAGATTTCCCAGTGCTCTTGGCCACTTTATGAGCTCTCTCTTTTTCCATGATACATTTCCTGACTTGCTTTGTCAGCCATGACTCTCTATTTCCCATCCCCCCGGACAATCTTTCTTTTCTTTGGGATGAGCCTCTATACTGTGTCCCCAATTACACCCAGAAACTTCTGCCATTGTGCTCTTCTGTCTTCCCCACTAGGCTCTGCTTTCAGTCAATTTTTGTCAGTTCCTCTTATCTTTATTTAACTATAACACCATTACATCCGATTTTGTCTTCTCTCTTTCAAACTACAAACTGAACTCTACCATATTATGATCACTGCCTCCTGAGTGTTCCCATACTTTAAGATCTTTTATAAAGTCTGGTCCATTACATAGCACTGTCCAGAATAGCCTGCTCTCTTGTGGGCTCCATCACAAGCTGTTCCAAAAAGCCATCCTGTAAGCATTCCATGAATTCCCTTTCTTTGGATCCACCGGCAACACTATTCACCTAGACATTTGCATATTGAAGTCCTCCATGATCACAGTGGCCTTGCGTTTCTGACATGCCCTATTTATTTTCTGGTACATCTTGCACCCCTGGTCCTGGCCACTGCTGGGAAGTCTGTACATAACTTCCATTATGTGTTTTTTTACCTTTGTGGTTCTTCAACTCTACCCACACAGACTCCACATCATCTGACCCTATGTCATTCAGTGCCATATATTTAATTTCATTCTTAGCTAACAAGGCAACCCCGCCCCCCCCCCCCCCCCCCCCGCCCACCTCCTTGTCTTTTCGATAAGTTGTAAAACATTGGATGTTTATCTGCCAGCCTTGAACCCTCTGCAACCACATCTCTGTGAATTTGAGGCCTTGATAGGGGAAATTGCATTCGTCATGCATTCATTGACTCAGTAATGCTGCATCTGGAGTCTTATTACAATGCAAAAAGAATTACCTGCCAATGCATTGTTATGACAACTGTGAAGTGTGCCAATAATCATGCCTCCTCAGAGGCGGATATAAGGGGATATTGTGCTGCCTCTTCCTGATGGAAGTTTGCTTCATGCTGCTAATACAAGAAGTCGTGGTGAGAAGGAATATGTTGTATAAAAGGGATAAAAGCTTATGCAGGTTAAGAATGAGATAGCATTATGGGAGACCAATGCAGTACAGCACAATGACGTTTACTGGGGTGGTTGACCATTGAGGTTTTCACATCCCTGCATAAGTGGCTACAAACTTCTCTGGCCAAATAAAGCATGTTTTTCTTAATTTGGGTTGAGAATCCTCATTTGTTTTTTGCCCTTTCGGCCCGGTTGTGAGACATATTTTCCTGCAATGAGAAAAAGGAATATTGGGTATGATGGAAGTGAATCAAAGAGCCATTATTGGTGATGCAGGGGTAGGAGAGGTGGTAAAGTGTCTCTGTTGAGTGAGAAGGAAATGCAAGACAGGAAGGGTTAGCAATTTGGGAGGATAAGGTAGTTGTGAAATATTGAATGGATCTGCTGCAAGCAATAGTGAGCATTCAAGTCCATGAGTCCGAGTGAGAGGTGTCGCAGTGGCAGAGCAGGAGTGAGTGAGTGTGAGCAGAGGAAATATGATGACAATTACCTTTGAGAAGTACAGAAGATCATTCACCTTCTTGTGCTGCTGTGCATTGTCTTTCACCAGGGCACTATACTGATCTGGGCTGCTATCTCAGATACGCTATCTGTGTTAAATTATTTAGCCTGTTTTGATGGTCAGCAGGTTAAAGGATGGCATTCTTCTCATCACCCTGCCTACTGGCCATTTGATGACACTGTTAATGAAGTGGGCTGCAAATTTCTCTTTTTGGATATCATTGTTACTAATACACTTCAGTGTATCTTACTCAAGAAGAATCTCACTATTTGAGGTACATCTTATTCAAACTAACATGTAAAGACAACCTAAAATCCCATCACTGGCCTCGACCCTTCAGTTCACAACAGTCAATCTATCTAAATTTACAGAAGCACTGAAGAAATGATAAAAAGGTGGAAGGAATGACTGAACTATTTTCTTCACTACTCATAGTAGTTTTAAGTAAAGAAATTACTAAGTCAGATGAAAACATAAGACTCTCCTCTTCCATATTTTCTATCAATTCAAAAGTCTCCCTAATACTTCCGAATTTGGACTTGCTCATTTTCTTGATATTGATGCAATTACCAAAATTCATTCTGCACATGTAAAATGACTGTTAATTATCTGCAGTATTTGTATATTGGATCCTGGTGGTTGGAAATCACATGATAATTATACTAAAAACTTAGAATAAAACACTTGGAAGCAATGTAAATTGTAAGGATGACAGTATCAAACTTTAAAAGGAAATTGACAAGTGAATTGGAACTCTCTACCTCAGAGTCTTAGAAGCTGAGTCACTGAATTTGTTCAAAATCTGCAAAGAAGCCAAAGATTATGGTTGCCAAGAAGCAAAGTGGAGTTAATGCCATAATCAGATCACCCGTGATCACATTGAATGCTTCCAGGAGCAGATTGCCCTACTCCTGTTCCTATTTTGTATATTATGCTTTTTCGTAAGAAAACCTGCACAGGAAAGCCGTGTTCAAAACTTTAGCTTGACTGTGGAACAGCGCAGCTTTAGAAAATCTTTTTTCTTAACTCAATGAACCAAGAACATTCCTTCAATATGTCCATATTATGTTCAATGATGATTCTGGTGAATGTAAGCAGTTTAGCACCGTTATCCACTGCTCTTTTCTCCAAAGGCATATCAGGCATCAAATGAAAGTTTTGCTTGCCAAGAATATCTGGGTGCTTCATTTTGTGGGTCAAATAATGTTTAAACATTGAACTTCCTTAAAATAATGGTGTTGTGACTGTCTTGAAAATGAAAATTCATATACATAATCTGATACTGATGGTCACCAGAAGGAGCAGAAATTAGGCCATTCAGCCCATTGAGTCTACTCCACCAATTCATTCATGGCTGATAAGTTTCTCAACCCCATTCACCAGCTTTGGCCCTGTAACCCTTGATCCTCTTGATACTCAAGAGCCTTTCCATCTCAGTCTTAAATATACTCAATGACTTGGCCTCCACAACCTTCTGTGGCAATGAATTCCATAGATTCACCACTCTCTGGCTGAAGAAGCTTCTCCTTAACTCAGTTCTAAAAGGTCTTCCCTTTACTCTAAGGCTCTCAGGTTCTAGTCTGACCTACCAATGGAAACATTTTCCCAACATCTACTGTGTCCAGGCCATTCATTGCTCTATGTGTTTCAATTAAATCCACTCTCAACTTTCTAAACTCCATTGAGTATAGATCCAGAGTCTTGAAATGTTCCTCATATATTAAGCTTTTCTTTCCTGGGACCATTCTCATGAATCTCCTCTGAACACGCTCCAGAGCCAATATATCCTTCCTGAGATATGGGGCCCAAAACTGCGCACAATACTCCAAATGTGGTCTGACTAGAGTCTTATCAAGCCTCAGAAGTACATCCCTGCTTTTATATTCAAGTCTTCTCAAAATAAATGTCATTGCATTTGCCTTCCTAATTACTGACTCAACTTTCAAGTTTACCTTGAGAAAATTCTGGATGAGAATTCCCAAGGCTTTTTGCACTTCAGACTTGCAGATTTTCTCCCCATTTAGAAAGTAGTCCATGCCTCTATTCTCAAAGTGTGGTGCTGGAAAAGCGCAGCATGTCAGGCAGCATTGAAGAAGCAAAAGAGTCAATATTTCGAGTATTAGCTCTTCAACAGAAAATGTCTCGAGAGCCAAGAGTTGAAATGCCAACTTCTCCTGTTCCTCAGATGCTGCCTGACTAGCTGTGCTTTTCCAGTACCACACTTTTTGACTCCTATCTCCAGCATCTGCAGTCTTCACTTTATAGAACAGTACAGCACAGAACAGGCCCTTCAGCCCACGATGTTGTGCCGACCACTGATCCTCATGTATGCACCCTCAAATTTCTGTGACCATATGCATGTCTAGTAGTTTCTTAAATGTCCCCAATGACCCTGCCTCCACAACTGCTGGCAACGCATTCCATGCTCTCTCAACTTTCTGTGTAAAGAACCCGCTTCTGACATCCCCTCTATACTTTCCTCCAACTAGCTTAAAACTATGACCCCTCGTGTTAGTCATTTCTGCCCTGGGAAATAGTCTCTGGCTATTGACTCTATCTATATCTCTCATAATCTTGTATACCTCAATTAGGTCCCCTCTTCTCCTCCTTTTCTCCAATGAAAAAAAGTCCGAGCTCAGTCAACCTCTCCTTATAAGATAAGCCCTCCAGTCCAGGCAACATCCTGGTAAACCTCCTCTGAATCCACTCCAAAGCATCCACATCTTTCTTATAATAGGGCGACCAGAACTGGACGCAGTATTCCAAGTGCGATCTAACCAAAGTTTTATAGAGTTGCAACAAGATCTCATGACTCTTAAACTCAATACCCCTGTTAATGAAAGCCAAAACACCATATACTTTCTTAACAACCCTGTCCACTTGGGTGGCCATTTTAAGGTGGCCTGCACCCCTAGATCCCTCTGTTCTTCCACACTACCAAGAATCCTATCCTTAATCCTGTAATCAGCTTTCAAATTCGACCTTCCAAAATGCATTACCTCACATTTATTCAGGTTGAACTCCATCTGCCAACTCTCAGCCCATCTCTGCATCCTGTCAATGGCCCGCTGCAGCCTACAACAGCCCTCTATACTGTCAACGACACCTCCAACCTTTGTGTCATCTGCAAACTTGCTGACCCATCCTTCAATCCCCTCATCCAAGTCATTAATAAAAATTACAAACAATAGACACCCAAGGACAGAGCCCTGTGGAACACCACTCACCACAGACTTCCAGGCAGAATATTTTCCTTCTACTACCACTCGCTGTCTTCTGTTGGCCAGCCAATTCTGTATCCAGACAGCTATGTTCCCCTGTATCCCATTCCTCCTGACCTTCTGAATGAGCCTACCATGGGGAACCTTATCAAATGCCTTGCTGACGTCCATATACACCACATCCACAGCTTGACCCTCATCAACTTTTCTAGTCACATCCTCAAAGAACTCGATAAGGTTTGTGAGGCATGACCTGCCCCTCACAAAGCCATGTTGACTGCATTTAATCAAGCCATGCTCTTCCAGATGGTCATAAATCCTATCCCTCAGAATCCTTTCTAACACCTTGCAGATGACAGACGTGAGACTTACTGGTCTGTAATTGCCAGGGATTTCTCTATTTCCTTTCTTGAAGAGAGGAATTACATTTGCCTCTCTCCAGTCCTCAGGTACGACTCCAGTGGAGAGCGAGGATAAAAAGATTTTCGCAAGTGGCGAAGCAATTGCATTTCTCGTTTCCCAAAGCAGCCGAGGACAAATCTGGTCCGGGCCTGGCGACTTGTCAATTTTAATGTTTGACAAAGTTTTCAGCACATCAGCTTCCTCTATCTCTATCCATTTCAGCTTGCACACCTGCTCTTCAAAGGTTTCATTCACTACCAAGTTTGTTTCTTTCGTAAAGACATTTTTACGAGTGGATCCTTTCGTAAAGGATTTTTGAGTGCGAGTAGCAGCGGAGGTAAGACGAACCCGGAAGACTGCAGCTAAGATAAGGCAGTTTTTTAAAAAATTACTTACCGGTAGCGGACAGCAGTGTTTTCCCTTTCACAGAAGGAGCGGGAGCAGCAGGGGAAGTGACGAGGACCAGAGGGGCAGCCGGAAAGGAAAGCAGTGACCATATATATCAGCAAGGCGGCTAAAACCGAGACTCTACAATTGTAGAGTCTCCCACCCACCCTCCTCCTCTAATCTAGTTAATAAGGTAAGGTTCATTCTAAACTTCCTCTATTGAATATAAGTTTGTTATTGATTTTATAGCAACTTGAACTAAGCTTTCTACTTTAGTACTGAATGGGTGTTCAGATAAGTCGGGTATGGATGCTAGGGCAGTTGCTTGCTCCTCCTGTAGAATGTGGCAGGTGGAAGACATGGCACACGTCTCCGCTGGCTACGTTTGTGGGAAGTGCACCCAACTCCAGCTCCTTGAAAACCGTGTTAGGGAATTAGAGCTGGAGCTGGATGAACTACGGATTATTCGGGAGGCTGAGGGGGTAATTGAGAGGAGTTACCGGGAGTTGGTCACTCCTAAGGCTCAGGACAAGGAT
This sequence comes from Chiloscyllium punctatum, assembly GCF_047496795.1. Taxonomy (NCBI): domain Eukaryota; kingdom Metazoa; phylum Chordata; class Chondrichthyes; order Orectolobiformes; family Hemiscylliidae; genus Chiloscyllium; species Chiloscyllium punctatum. The sequence goes on along the minus strand of NC_092750.1, from coordinate 40,831,380 downwards.
AAATGGGTTACAGTTAGGGGGAGGAAAGGGGATAGTTAGACAGTGCAGAGATCCCCTGTGGACATTCCCCTCAGCAATAAGTATACCGTTTTGGATACTGCTGGGGGGGATGACCTACCAGAGGAAAGCCATAGCAGTCAGTTCTCTGGCATTGAGCCTGACACTGTGGCAAAGAAGGGAAGGGGGCAGAATAGAAAAGTACTCGTGGTAGGGGACTCGATAGTTAGGGGAATCGACAGGAGATTTTGTGGTCAGGATCGGGATTCCCGGAAGGTATGTTGCCTCCCTGGTGCCAGGGTCCGGGACATCTCCGATCAGGTGTAAGGTTCTAAAAGGGGAGGGTGAACAGCCAGAAATCTTGTTACATATTGGCACTAATGATATAGCCAGGAAAAGGATCGAAGATATAAAAAGTGATTTCAGGGAGTTAGGATGGAAGCTCCAAAGCAGGACGAACAGAGTAGTGTTCTCTAGTTTACTACCGGTGCCACGAGATAGCGAGGCAAGGAACGTGGAGAGGGCATAGCTTAATACGTGGCTGCGAAGCTGGTGTAGGAGGGAGGGCTTCAGATAGGTAGATAATTGGGATGCCTTCTGGGGAAGGTGGGACCTGTACAAGAAGGACGGGTTGCATCTGAACTGGAAGGGGACCAATGTCCTGGGTGGAAGGTTTGCTCGAGTAGTTCGAGAGGGTTTAAACTAGTATGGCAGGGGGGGTGGGAATCTGAGCTGTATACCAGAGGTGAAAGTTGATGCAGATGAGGCAATAGCAAGAGGTAGACCAGCTAGTGGGAAAGATTTTCCTGGGAAGGAACCAAGTGGTCAGTTAAAGTGTGTTTGCTTTAACGCAAGGAGTATCAGGAATAAAAGTGACGAACTTAGAGCATGGATCAGTACCTGCTGCTATGATGTTGTGGCCATAATAGAGACATGGTTTTCTCAGGGGCAGGAATGGTTGCTGGGTGTTCCAGGGTTTAGAGCATTTAAAAAGAATAGGGAGGGGGGGAAAAGAGGAGGAGGTGTAGCACTCCTAATCAGAGAGGGTATCACAGCTACAGAAGCTTCCATTGTCGAGGAAGATCTGCCTACCGAGTCAGTATGGGTGGAAATTAGGAACAGCAAGGGAGCAGTCACCTCGTTAGGGGTTTACTACAGGCCCCCCAATAGCAGCAGGGAGATGGAAGAAAGCATAGGTCGGCAGATTTTGGAAAAGTGTGGACGTAGTAGGGTTGTTGTAATGGGTGACTTTAACTTTCCCAATATCGATTGGAACCTCCTTCGAGCAGAAGATTTGAATGGAGCTGTTTTTGTAAGGTGTGTTCAGGAGGGTTTCCTAACTCAGTATGTTGACAGGCCGACAAGGGGAGAGGCCATTCTAGACTTAGTGCTTGGAAACGAGCCAGGGCAGGTATCAGATCTTGTGGTGGGAGAGCATTTTGGTGATAGTGACCACAACTGCCTTGTATTCTACATAGCTGTGGAGAAGGAGAGGATTAGCAAAATGGGAGGATATTTAATTCGGGAAGAGGAAACTATGATGCGATTAGACATGAGTTAGGAAGCATGGATTGGGAGCAATTGTTCCATGGTAAAGGCACTATAGACATGTGGAGACTGTTTAAGGAACAGTTGTTGCAAGTGATGAATAAATATGTCCCTCTGAAGTGGTAAGAAATGGTAAGATAAAGGAACCTTGGATGACGAGAGTGGTGGAGCTTCTCGTCAAAAGGAAAAACATAGCTTACATAAGGTGGAGGAAGCTATGGTCAAGCTCAGCTTTACAGGATTACAGGCAGGCGAGGAAGGAGCTTAAAAATGGTCTGAGGAGAGCCAGGAGGGGGCACGAGAAAGGCTTGGCAGAACGGATTAGGGAGAACACAATCTTCCATACCTCTATTCTTCCTATCAAAGTTCATGACCTCACACTTTCCCATGTTGTACTCCATCTGCCACTTATTTGCCCACTCTCCCCATCTGTCCAAATCCTTCTGCCCAATCTCCTAACCTGTCCAAATCATTCTGCAGCCTCCGCACCTCCTCAACGCTACCTGTCCCTATACCTATTTTTTATCGCCTGCAAACAGCCAGAATGCCCTCAGTGCCTTCATCTAGATTGTTAATGTATTATGTGAAAAGTTGTGGTCCCAACACTGAGCCTTGCAAAACACCACTTGTCACCAGCCACCATCCTAAGAAGGATCCTTTTATCCCCGCTCTTTGCTTTCTGTCAGACAACCATGCTTCCATCCATGCTAACACTTTGCCTATAACAACCTTATCTTACTCTAGCCTCCTATGCGGCACCTTGTCAAATGCCTTCTTGAAGCCAGGTAGATAATATCCATTGGCTCTCCCTGGTCTAACCTGCTCATTACTTAAAGAATTCTAGCAGATTTATTAAGCATGACCTCCATTTGATGAAACCATGCTGACTTTGTCCTATTTTACCATACACTTCCAGGTATTCAGAAATCTCATTCTTCACAATAGATTCTAGCATCTTACCCACAACTGAGTTTAGCCTAATTGGTCTGTAATTTTTCATCTTTTGCCTTATTCCTTTTTTAAGCAGGAGTGTCAAGTTGCCCATTTTCCAGTTTTGGGACCCTCTCGATTCTAGCAATTCCTGAAAGACACCACTATCCCTTCAGCTATCCCCCTTAGAACTCTGGGATGTAGTCCATCTGGTACAGGTGACTTATCCACCTTCAGGTCATTCAGTTTTTCTAGCACCTTCTCTTTGGTCATGGCCACTGTACTCAGTCCTGCCCCCTCACTCACTTTGAATTTTTGGGATATTACTGTATCTTTCACCATGAAGACTGACGAAAAGTAATTACTCAGTTCCTCAGGTTTTTCCTTGTTCCCCACTATTATCTCTCCAGCGTCATTTTCCAATGACCCAATGTCCACTTTTGCCTCCCTTTCGTCCTTTATATATTTAAAGAATCTCTAACACTCTTCCTTTATATTACTGGATAGCTTACCCTCATATTTAATCTTCTCCCTCAATCTTTTTTGTTGGTCTTTGTAAGCTTCCCAATCCTCTGATTTTCCAACATTATATGTTTTCTCTGACTTGCCTGGTCAGCCATTGTTGCCTCATTCCCCCTTATACCATACTTCTTTTACCTCGGGATGATTGTCTGTTGTGTCTCCTGGATTACTTCCAGGAACTCCTGCCATTGCTGTTCCACTGTCTTTCCTGCTGGGCTCCTCTCCCAGTCAATTCTACCCAGCTTATGCCTCTAGTTGCCTTTCTTCAGCTGTAATACCGTTACCTCTGATTCTATCTTCTCTCTCTAAAATTGCAGAGTAAGTCGTATTATGATCACTGCCTCCTAAGGATTCCTTCACCTTAAGCTCCCTTATCAAGTCTGCCTCATTGCACAACACTAAATCCAATGCTTTTTCCAAAAATTGTGTTTTCTAGTGGGCTCCACCACAAGCTGCTCCAAAAAGCCATCTTGTAGACATTCCACAAATTCCACAGACAAGCAAAGCACTAAGAAAGTGGAATCCTTTCCTTTAAATTGATTCAGTATGTGACAGAACACGGAGGATCACTTGGATGTGGTACTTAATATCTTGAACTGCTCCAAGTCCTGCCAATCTATAACATTTGTTATGATTAAGGAATGACTGAACTCTTTGTTCAAGCAAGTAAATAATTGACTATTTGGGTTGTATATTCATGAGCAGCTGATTGGCTTACGTAGTTGACATCTCTAGGGCAAACCTGAAATGAATGCTAAGCATAAAAGTTAAAGACAGTTGTAACATTGCCAGTTACTGACAGAGTTTTGTTTTAGTAGCTTTTAGTTACATATCAGCCTAAACACAAGATACAACTAAATGACAGACATTCTAATAAACTACAGTCGTTGCAGGCACAGCTCTTCTAACAAATGGAAGTATCTGCATTATTGCCTGAACATTTCTCTTGTGTGTGGCAGTAATTGCATGGTGTTATGATAAAATTGAACCATAAAGTGAGATTTAGATTGCTTGGTCATTAATTTAATTTTTGCAGCTGATTACCATTGGGGTGCCTAGTCTCTGAACATATCCACACAAGACTGCCAATATTCTGTAATACAAGAAAATAAGATTATTGCATAAATGAAAATGAACAAAGCTACATGTGACAATTTAGAAAGATCTTCATATTGATTAGAAAGGAAAGTTTCAATCTGTTCTTTTACAGTCAATCCCAGAGAACTATCACTCCTTTTCTCAACTATTTTGCTTTTTACTTAATGACTTGTTACAGTTCTCCTTCTTCGATTGCTGAGGCACTTTCAGTACTTTCCAGTTCTGCCGTCTTGAGCCTCCATTTAGTTGTAGTGGCTACCTTCCTTCAGTTCTCTCAACTTAAACTTCTATTCATACTCCTACAGCTTGGACACATCACAAAAATCCTTCTGCTAGGTTGACTGTTCTCTTAAATTGAAAATTTGGTCCTTCTGCTATGAGGAAACTTTGCCAGGAGTGAATTCTAATTGTTCTGAACGGAAGTCAGCACCTAATTAATTGCTCTTGGTCTGTCTTCTCGACCAGTCATAAACTCAGCAGTGTAAAAATCCCTGTGTAAAAAGCCACCATTCCAAATTATTTTCTGATCTTTCTTAAAAAGAAGACGTCACCTTCACAGAAATGAAACTATATTCCACTTGCTTTTAATTTAAAAATCCAAACTCCAGTTGTGATAGCAATGTATGTTACACTAGGTTGTGCATCTTTATCACAGTTTTGGACACCTGTACTAAAAGAATAACCTGCCTGGCAATATAACCGTTGGTTTTGCCCTTTTTTCTTCAATAAGCAGTTTGAAGTATTCCTATATGAAGTACATTATGGATTACAGCTCATTCTGCTATCATGAGCATTTCATTTATACAAATTTGCTATAACATGATTGATGAATTGGGAACACTGTTTCTAAAGAGCAAAGTTTTAAAGCGTGTATTGGTTATAATGTGATTCTGGCTCAAGTAGTTTAAATGGTGCTGCTCTTACACGATTTTCTTATAACACAGGATTGCACAAGAACGGAGCTATTGTGCTATAGCATTTAATGTTGTAATGCATTTAATTACAACACAGCTACATCATATCAATTGTTGCGAATGCTGTTCCACGTCAAGGAATGGATATTGTTTGAAATTATAATGGAAGATCTTGCTCAACCTTTACTACTTTCAAAGTTCAAGATATTTTAAGATATTTGCTATTAGTCAAAGATAATTAAAATGTTACAGACCGTTTGACTATGATGTTTATGCCATCAAAGAAGTAGCCTACTGTATTAAAATACTCCTTTCTTCCTTTCTGAATGAAATACAAGTCAGTAGCAGAATATACAGTAAAAAATAGTAAAAAAAAGTAATAGACTTTACAAGAATTCTTCAGTGTTAAACAATATGCTTAAAATAAACACCCTAGTTATGAGCAAACCTGATTTTGTTTGGATGGATACATTACGTGTTTGAATGTATACTTGAGAAAGAAGCATATAATGAAAATTCCAGATGCCGTATTTCTGAAGCTAATAATCCCACTTTCCCAGAAATGCATTTAATCCATACCAATGAACCCAGCTTTTCTATCTTTATGCCCAAAGAAATCACCATTACCAAAAATCAAATTCTTCTAGTGACTGCAACTTCACTGTAATATACTTATAAAAAATCTAATGATAGCTTGTCACATGCGTTATTTAAATAAATGTAGTGTTTGGCAGGGTTAGATAATCTGACCCTCTCCCCTGTTCATTTGGTTGTCTCAGTTTTCATGCATATACTAGTATTGATGTTCAGCAAGTAAGAAAATAAATGCATACAAGCTCAGGAAAGAAGCTTTTTGCCTCTACTTCACTTTTCAATGGCACTATGCAAACTGAATATTGGAAGATGCTTTCAAGTTAAGCAGATACAGTTTGTAAACTACAAATAGAGTCCAAAGTTGATGTTGTGACTTCTAGAATTTAACTGTCTATCACCTTCACAAAAAACTGATACAGAATGAAATTATCATTAAGAAACCCTGACCATCCTTTATATACTTAAAAAGACTTTCAGTTTGATGGTTATGATATTTGCTTTTAATCAAAATAGATCAAAATATTTTATGACATTTTGATTAATTACCTGCTGATGTACACAAACTCACTATGAAATGATTGTTCCTGTCTTTAATGCTGTCATACAGACATGAAAGGTTAGTTTCAGTGACCTATTTTTCCTGTCTGAAAAGGGGACTGGTGGGATGTAAATTGCTGCCACTGGCTGCTATTTTCAATGCTGCAATGCAACATCTTCAATTTATCTATCAGGAGCTGCTTCATCAGTTTACAAAAAAATATTAGCAGTAACTGTAGTTGTCCTCTTGCACTTAGTCATCCTGCATAGGAATACACGCAATTGTTACAATTCGTCAATCGGTTACTTAATTTATTCTTCAATGATTCAATCCATTGCCACTTGGAACAAAAAAAATCCTTTGTTTTAATTCCAGGCTTCTGGTCCTATGTTTTTCCCCAAGTAAGGAATGAATTTTCAACTTGGTGTAAAACTGCTGTTCTGACTATCTGCCATTATTAAAAGAAAACTCAGCTGTTCTATAAATAACAAATGACCTCAATCCCAATTCTTTGTTTGAATGGCAAATTGAAAAATCAGCCCATAAGTGTCTTCAGTAGGACATTTCTACTTTAAATTTTTATTTATTTTTACCTGTAAAGTTGATGAACAGTGAATTCTTCAAAAAACAACATAACAATATAATGACTGCAAGTGTTCATTAGCACAATTGAGGACCAAGTTAAAAGCAGCAGAGGTTTTTTCTTCAGCATTGCATTTGTTCTTGGTGCTAATGCTGGCAAGAGAACTCCCAAAGGACCCATCAATATGCTGATCGTTGTTTTGGAACACCAGGGCTATCTATAAACTAAGGTCAAATGAACAAACTCATTTGCTCAAAAAAGCCATGTTTCCCTTTTCAGGGTTGACAATGCTGTCCATCAATATTTGAAAGAAAATGTTATGTCAACTCCTTAATACAAATCTACAGTAGCAAACTATACTCAGTTATCCCCTGGTAGGATTCATGGGTAGAACAATCATTTAGTTTCTATGAGCAATCAAACGGATCAAAAATAACAAAATCTGTCGGACAAATGGTATTCCAGCTGAGGCCTTCAATGTTGGTGGCTTTTGTTGACATTAAGACTCCATGTACTTATTCCATGGATTTTGAAGGAACAAGAACTGACCTCTTATTTCAGTAATGGAACACCTGTTAACTGTTCACAATAGTTTCCATGGCATGGTTTATCACCTATCAGAACTTCAAAATCCCAATGGTTCACTGTTGACCATAGCAGGGAACATACTGACAGTCATTCTCCTGATTGTTTACTTCTAGTGACTGTGAAATCCTCCCAGAGATACAATGTGATTTTGGACCTGCCAGAGGAATCACCATCTGAGGATAGAAATGTCCTAATCCCTCGAAGGGTGAGGGAACCTAATTAAATGAGAGGCAAAAATTCTGTTCCTTGATGCTGGTTTAAAGCTTTCAGATGTGTCAATTTCCTGATGTTCCTGAATGATGACTTCTTTTGCATTCAGTCGCATGCCATTAACGCTCCTTAACACCCTAGTTTGCTGAAATTACATTCAAGGGTAGAAAAAAAACTGGAAAAGTGTGTTTACAAACCTGACTGTATATATTGATATATAGATGCATCACATGCCTGGTGGGATAGACTTTTTCATCTAAGAGGTAAAAACAATGACTGCAGATGCTGGAAACCAGATTCTGGATTAGTGGTGCTGGAAGAGCACAGCAGTTCAGGCAGCATCCAAGTAGCTTCGAAATCGACGTTTCAGGCAAAAGCCCTTCATCAGGAATAAAGGCAGAGGGCCTGAGGGGTGGAGAGATAATCAAGAGGAGGGTGGGGTGGGGAGAAAGTAGCATAGAGTGCAATGGGTGAGTGGGGGAGGGGATGAAGGTGATAGGTCAAGGAGGAGAGGGTGGAATGGATAGGTGGAAAAGAAGATAGGCAGGTAGGACAAGTCCGGACAAGATATGGGGACAGTTTCTGAGCTGGAAGTTTAGAACGAGGGTGAGGTGGGGGAAGGGGAAATGAGGAAACTGTTGAAGTCCACATTGATGCCCTGGGGTTGAAGTGTTCCGAGGCGGAAGATGAGGCGTTCTTCCTCCAGGCGTCTGGTGGTGAGGGAGCGGCGGTGAAGGAGGCCCAGGACCTCCATGTCCTTGGCAGAGTGAGAGGGGAAGTTGAAATGTTGGGCCACGGGGCGGTGTGGTTGATTGGTGCGGGTGTCCCGGAGATGTTCCCTAAAGTGCTCTGCTAGGAGGTGCCCAGTCTCCCCACTGTAGAGGAGACCACATCGGGAGCAACGGATACAATAAATGATATTAGTGGATGTGCAAGTAAAACTTTGATGGATGTGGAAGGCTCCTTTAGGGCCTTGGATGGAGGTGAGGGAGGAGGTGTGGGCGCAGGTTTTACAGTTCCTGCGGTGGCAGGAGAAAGTGCTAGGATTGGAGGGTGGGTTGTTTGGGGGCGCGGACCTGACCAGGTAGTCGCGGAGGGAACGGTCTTTGCAGAAGGCGGAAAGGGGTGGGGAGGGAAATATATCCCTGGTAGTGAGGTCTGTTTGGAGGTGGCGGAAATGTCAGCGGATGATTTGGTTTATGCGAAGGTTGGTAGGGTGGAAGGTGAGCACCAGGGGAGTTCTGTCCTTGTTACGGTTGGAGGGGTGGGGTCTGAGGGCGGAGGTGCGGGATGTAGATGAGATGCATTGGAGGGCATCTTTAACCACGTGGGAAGGGAAATTGCGGTCTCTAAAGAAGGAGGCCATCTGGTGGAATTCTGGCGGTACAGATTTCTTCTGTTACTTGTTTCCTTCATAACCAAATTGCTTATTTATACAATTGCTTACAGTGCAAGGGTGAAGACAAATCGGATCAGGCAGTGAATGAGAACCTTAAACTTATGATCTTGTTTGTAGTTCTTAAAGTTCTTGAATCATCCTAACTAAGTTATGAAGCCAAGAAACAACAAACAAAGGTTTGGCATTCTAAAGCTGTCAAAGTCTTCATTTCCCTGAATCAGTCCTCAGGAGAGCAGTTGAACTTGTTTTTCTAATGGTTTAACTTTCCTCGAGTGGTGTAGTGTCATAAGAGCAGAATGTTCTTGATAAGAATGCCTCCAGGTGCATTGTGCCTACTGTGCTTGACCTGGCCAATCAGCATAAAAGATAGAAGAAACTTACTACAGCTTATTAATGATGCACAAGTGATGGAATGGATTAGTGTGAAGTTTCTCAATAATTTTTAACACAATTATGGCATTATAAGAGTGTGGGTACTAAAGCTAATGAAAAAATCTAGGATATGACAATGTTATAAAAGCATCAAATAGTATTGCATTATGAAAGAATAGTAAAAATAGTGAGAAAGGAAAACAGTTTTTGTTTTGTCTCCTTACACCTATTTTTGCATTTTGAAAATGTTCTTGTGAGGTTATTAGATCTCAGGGTACTGCCACTATTGTATACAATGTTGTATTAGTTCTCCTTGTGCAGAATGTTTGCTCTAAAACTTAACTTGTACTTGTCAGAAGTACTTTAAAAAGATTGTATGCCTTGATTATGGCTGGGTCCTTGCAATGGTTATGTTAAAAAAAGAAGTTTGTAGATCCTGGTTCATGGAACTCTTGATTTCTATTCAAATTTTTAAAAATTTGTTTTTCTTTTATTTCATATCAAGCATTTAGAATTCAGGGCTGTATTTTAAACCAAAATTAATTTGTGAAGATTTGAAACTCATGGTCCAATGATCGAGTCAAGAAAAGAAATTGATCTGTTACGTAGAGTTACATCGAATATGCAGCACAACACAAGCCATTCAGTCAAGCAGGTTTATGCTTGAAGCTATACTTCAATTGACTCTTCTCTAATCCAATTTTAATTAACAAATTCTCCTTACTATTTTCCACAATGATTAAGGATATCAAACAATTTAAATATTTTGTCTCAAAAACCGTAACAAAATAATCATGTTATGGTGAGTTTTTTTTAACTGCTGATATTATACACTAGCAAGGGGAATATAATTAGTTGAATTAGGCACTGCTGACAAACCCTGTGTGAGGCAAGGCAGAAGTTTTCTGTAAATAAAGAGATGGCAAAGGAATGGAGTGTTACATGTACATCAGCCACATTTAAACAAACAAAAAAGTGCAAGACCTGAAGCTCAGGAGGTCAATGTTTGCAGTTAGTTGGCTAAAAAGAAACAGAATGCCAAAGACAAAAACAGTCAGTATGGTTAATAGATTTTCTCTCATTTTAGCTGAAAAAAGTTGGAGAAATTCACATGGAAAATGCAATATCCAATTTGAAACACAAGGGTGTCCTATTGCCACACTTTTGGAATGTGCTATCTTTATTCTATTGGGCCAGAAGTGAGGTTGTTAGCCTGCTCCTGGAAATGACCATTGCTGATACACTGAAGTGTATATGTATAAAGCGAATGTGAAATTTGTATAAATAGCTCTCCAAAACAGGAAGCATTTGGGAGCAGGGAGAGGTGAAGGAGTAGTGGTAACATTGGTGGACAAGTAATTCAGACCTGGATTTGAGTCACACCTCAGCAGATGTAAAATTTGAATTCAATAAAATTCTGGAATTAAAAGTCTAAGGATGACAATTGCCAATTGCTGGTTTGGCTCCAGACCCACAGCAATTTGACTGAATCTTAACTGCCCTCAGAAAGGTCGAGGAGGTTACTCAGTTATAATAACTGCTAAAAATCCATAATAAAGAATAAAACTGGATTAAGGGGCCAAAAATGACAGTGGCAGACACAGCTGTGTTTGCATTGCAAAGTATTCTTTACCAACATCTGGTGGCCTAGGAGAGCTGACCCACAGATTAGTCAAGCAACAGCCTGACATGGTCATAGTTACAGATAGTGTTTTAGACATCACCAGCCTGAGTATGCTGAATTCCACTGGCAGAACAGACTGACCAGAGGTGGCGTCAGTGGTATACAGTTGGGAGAGAGTTGCTCCAGCAGTCCGCAACTTTGACTCCAGACCACATGAAGTTTCATGGCATCAGGTCAAACATGAGCAAGGAAACCTTCTGCAGATTATCTCGTATTGCGCACCCCCACCCCAACTCCCATCCTCAACCCCCACTCCTCCTCTATGTTTAAAGCCAATTGGAGGAAGCAGTAAGGGTGAGAATGTACTCTGAATGGGAGACATCAATAATCATCCTCATGACTGGTTGAGAGCTAAAAGGACCTAGCTGTTAGGCTGGCTCTGTGGCAAATGTTGAGAGAACCAACAAGAGGGAAAAAAATCAGATTTGATCAGTCACATTACTCTGCCTGCTGGACATACAATGCAAGACAGTATTGGTAAGAGTATCACCAAAGGACTTTGCAGAGTTGAAATCCCATCTTCAAGTTGAGAGTACCATCCAACATACTATATTGCAATTTCACTGTGCTAAATGAGATAGATTTTGAAGGAATCTTCCACTCAAGACTGGGCACTGTGGACCATCAGTAGCAGCTGAATTGTACTCCAAGGCAATCTTCAACCTCGTGATCCAATATATTACCACTATATCATTATCCAAGCCAGGGAATCCACCATGGTTCAGTGGAGAGTGCAGAAGGCCATACCAGGAACAGCACCAGGCACACTACATCACCCTGGGAGAAAGTGAGTACTGTAGATGCTGGAGATCAACGTTGAGAGTGTAGTGCTGGAAAAGCACAGCAGGTCAGGCAGCATCTGAGGTATAAGCTTATGGCCGAAATGTCAATTTTCCTGATCCTCTGATGCTGCCTGACCTGCTGTGCTTTTCCAGCACCACACTCTCAACATGACATCTACATCCAGTGTCACAAAAGCTAATATTTCTTTGGCTGTCAGTCAATGGAACTTTTAATAATTTGATTTTGGTGATGAATCATGTATGTCCAATTTGTTCAATACAGCCTTCAAACTTGGAACAAGATATTGCGATGATACTATGGCCTGAAGAGATGTATGTTTCCTTTTTCTTAATGAAGAAAGATTGAGACAGGTGTAGAACAGTATGCTCAAAGCTAATAAAGTAAACATGTTGTGAGGCTTTGGATTTTTTAAAAGTTGCAAGTTGGTCAAGCATCTACAAAACCAGGGTTTTTAGTTTTAGCTTTCTGCAGTTGCTTGGGTCTTGAAGCTGGATGTGAAAGCATTTACTCCTCTCTCTATTACAACTAAAATCTGGGGTTCTTTTCCAGTTGCTAGAATTGCATGTGAGACAGTCTATTGCAGTCTATTTTGTTGAATTTGCCTTTGCCAACATTGTGTTTATGGAATGTTACTATATTGGAACAGTCAGTTAATAAGTTATATATATTATTTTGTTAACCATTTTGATAAAGTTACAGTTAAGCCATATCTTTTATTTTTATTTTCTCTGTATTTTAACTGCAAAAATAAAATCGAGCAGTTTGACCAATCAAATTGTATTTGGAATACAAAGTCTTACATGTACATCTGAAACAAGGAAAACGTAAGGTCTAGGGTATCATCTTAATATATTTTGAGGGAGTTGCTGGGGTTGAGCTATACAAAGAGGCTGAATAGGCTAGAGCCATTTTCCCTGGAGTGTCAGAGAATGAGGTGACCTAAGGGTGATTTAAAAAATGATGAGGGGCATGGATAGGGTGAATAGCCAGAGTAGGAGGTCCAAAACGTAAGGGCACAGGTTTGGGTGAGTGGGGAAAGATTTAAAAGGGACCTAAGGGCAGAAGGTAATACATGTACGGAATGAACTCGAGAGGAGGAAGTAGAGGCTGGTACAATTACAACATTTAAAAGGCATCTGGATGGGGACATGAATAGCAAGGGTTTAGAAGACTATGGGCTAAAGGCTGACAAACTAGATTAATTTAGGATATCTGGTTGGCTTGAATAAGTTGGACCAAAGGATGTGTTTCCATGATGTACATCTCTGGAATTAAATTTGGGGCTCTTGTTGGGATCAAAATCTCAATTTCCAGGTGGGGTTTAGGATTATTGGACTCAAAGGCAAAGGCAGTGATTGGTGAGTGTTGGTACTTTTTTTTCAGGTGTTGAATTTGGTTGGTTTAAATACATTGTGCCTTGTTAATATTTCTCTTTCAGTCACTAAGAGTTTCTGAGGTGGAAGAAGTCACTATGGGAGTTTTACAGAAAGTGAGTAAGGCAAATTGGCAGACTAGCTGGAGTTGTGGTCACCTTTGTCTACATGAAAAGGGGCGGTAATTTCAGCAATAGCTCGACACTTACAATTGCCAGAAATGCCACCAAGTTTTTAGAAATGGACAAAATTAAATTGCAAATGAAGCAGCTTGACATGAAAAGGAAATGAAACAAACAGTCTGAATTACAATTGAAAGAAGAAGAAAAAGCAGAAAGAGAGAATATGTCGAGCAGAAGAAAAAGAAAAGGAATGGAAGGCCCTAGCAGAAGAAAGGGAGAAAAAAAAGAGACTTTGAATTGTGGAGGTTGGAACTGAAAACTCAAAGACAACATAAAACAGCAGAGATAAAGGCAGGCATGGTGATGAGGACAATGATGGAAAGCAATCCCATTGTAGACAAAGGCCTGGTGGGGATCTGTTTAACTATGTCCAAGTGTTGCTAAAGTTCAACAAGAAGGATGGAGAAGCCTTTTTCATTTCATTTCAGAAAGTGGCTAAACAAGTGAAATGGCCAGTGATCATGGGGGTATTGTTGATTCAAACAAAGTTGGTCGGTAGAGCTCATGAAGTATTTGCATCTCTATCAGAGAAGGCATCAAGGGAGTATAATGAGGTGAAAAATGTACTCTTAAGTGCATATGAACTAGGGCAGCATGATGGCTCAGTGGTTAGCACTGCTGCCTCACAGCACCAAGGTCCTGGGTTCAATTCCAGCCTTGGGCAACTGTCTGTGTAGAGTTTGCATGTTCTCCTGTGTCTGTGTGGGTTTCCTCTGGGTGATCTGGTTTCCTCCCACAATCCAAAGATGTGCAGGTTAGGTGAACTGGCCGTGCTAAATGGCCCATAGTGTTCAGGCATGTGTAGGTTTTGGGCATTAGTCAAGGATAAATATAGGGCAATGGGTCTGGGTGGGTTATTTTTCAGGGGGTTGTGTGAACTTGTTGGGCTGAAGGGCCTGTTTCCATACTGTAGGGATTCTAATTCTAACTCTAGTGCCAGAAGCCTATAAACAACGTTTTAGGAATGTAAGGAGGGAACCTGGTTAGATGTACAGTATGTTGAAAGGATCAAACTTAGACAAGTGAATAAGAGCATTAAGAATAGAACAAGGTATGACTGCTCTTAGGGAGACAATTATTTTGGAGGAGTTCAAAAATTCATTTCCTGAAGTATTGATGGCTTATGTGGAAGAGCAGCAAGTTAAAACACAGGATTAGCAATGATAATGGCTGAATTTTCCAAACATGAACTGGGGATACCATAGTGTTAAAGGTTGAGAGATGGTGAAGAATTTGTAGAATATGTTCAAGAAAATTTTCTCTAATCGATTTGTAGATGTTCCTACTCAAGGAGAAGCAACACTTGACCTTCTTTTGGGCAGTAAAACAGCACAGGGGACTGAAGTAAAAATAGGGGAGTATTTTGGGTCTAGCAATCATAATTCTATGACTTTCAAAATGGTTATGAAAAATGATAAGCCTTCCATAAAAGTTAAAGTTTTTAAATTGGAGTAAGGCAAATTTTAATGGTATGAGACATGAACTTTCGAAAGTCAATTGGAGTAGACTGCAGGTAAAAGGATGCCTGAAAAGTGAGAGGCTTTCAAGAGTGTGATAACAATACTCAGAGGCATCGTGTTCCCATTAAAGTGAAGAGTAAGGTTGGTAAGATTAAGTAACAATGGATGAATAAAATATTGAAGTTCTAGTCAGAATAAAAGAGAATCTTTTCAGAACTTTTAGATATAGACAACTTGGTTCAATTGAATCTTTTAATCAATATAAAAAGTGTCAGGACATTCTTAAGGAAGAAAGCGGGAAGAAAAAAAGAGGATGTAAGGTTAAGGATGATGCAAAGAGTTTCTCCAAATACATGAAGAGTAAGAGGGTGACTAGATAGAGGGTAGGGCCCCTTAAAGATCAAGGAGGTCATCTTTGTGTTGAACCCCAGGAAATGGGAGAGGTACGAAATGAATCGGTTCATTTCACATCGGTTTTTCTGTGACTAAAGAAATGGAGGCTAGAGAATGCCGGGAAATAAATTTTGATATTTTAAAAACAGTTCACATTACAGAAAACAAAGTTCTGGAGGTCTTAGAGAATAAAAAGGTGAATAAATCTCTGGGACCTGATCTGATGTATCCCAGAGTGTTGTGGCAAGTTACGGGAGGAAATTGCGAGACTTCTTGCAGAAATATGTGCTTCATCTACAAGTACAAGTGAGGTACCTGATGACTGTAGGGCGGTTAACATTGTACCTTTGTTTAAGAAGGATTTTAAGGAGAAACCAGGGAACTATAGGCCTGTGAGTCTGACTTTTGGTTGTGAGTAAATTGTTGGAGGTGATTTTAAAAGATAGGGTTTATGGACATTTAGAGAGGCAAAAATTGATTAAGGATAGTCAGCTTGGTTCTGTGTGAAGAAAATCACATCTCACAAACTAGATTGGTTATTTTGAGGAAGTTACCAAAAAGGTTATTGAGGGCAGAGCAGTGGTAGAGTATTCAACAAGATTCCACATAGCAGACTAATTAGGAAAGTTAGGTCACATGGGATTCAGGGTGAGCTTGCCAATTAGATACATAATTGCCTCTTGCAAGAAAATGATGAGAAGATAAAAAGACCTATTGGGTCATGCTCCCACAGTAGCAGACCTTTTTATTTTTGGCTTTCTGCGTTTTTGGGGTCTTGAAGCTGGATGTGCAAGCTCTCATTCCTCTCTGTGTTACAGCTAAAAGTTGGGGTTCTCTTCCTGCTATGACAATGTATGTAAGACATTCTATTAGTCATTTAGTTTTATTTAAAAGCAAGGTTTAGTATGCCTTATCAAATCAAAATATGAGATTCAGGTGAATTATCTGACAAGAATGCCAGGTAGAAAGAAATCTCACAGAGTGTGTCATGTGAATATGTTCAAAAGGTATTTTGATAGGGAAGGAAAGCAAAAGGAGAACATGTTACTGGTTACATCACAGAGTGAAGAACCAAGTTCAGATTATTCTGATTTTGAGATTCCTCAAATTGGGACAATGAGGAACCCTCTCAAAAATTGGGTAAATTATTGGATGACTTTCCAGAGGGAAATTGAAATGATTTGAGAGTTATTCCAAACACATGGGGAGATACATGGGAATAAGTTAGGAAGAGTTAATCTTATTATGCATGATATAGATATAGGAAATACTATTTGAATTAAGCAGCATCCTTGTAGACTTAACCATCTAAAGTTGGCACAAGTTCAAAAAGAAATTGAACGCATACTCAAAGACATTATAATTGAAGTGAGTTGTAGCAAATGGAGTTCACTATTTAATGGTGACAAAACTAGATAGCACCCAACAATAATGTGTAGATTATCATGAAGTCAATGCAGTCACAAAATCTGATTCATATTGGATTCCATGTTTGGAAGAATGTACTGAGAAGATGGGACTTCTATTTCTACGATGAACTTATTTATAGGATACTGGCAGGTACTATTATCCAAAGGAGTGGAGGAAATTTTGAAGTTTGAGACACTGAATGGACCAGACCAGTGTAAAGTTATGCCATTTGGTATGAAAATGCAACAGCCCCATTTCAAAGACAAACCAATAAGTTCATTTCATGATTACCCAGTTTGTATGATATATATGAATGATCTGGTGACTTTTAGTCACACATGGAAGAGGCATTTGAAACATCCCTCAGAATTATTCTATTGACTTTGGGAAGCAGGCTTGGTGATAAACCTGTGAATTCACAAAAACTCAAGTCACATTCCTGGACATATCATTGGATGTGGACAAATGGCCCCATGGAATATAAAAGCAAAGGTTATTGCGAAGTTTCTCATACCATTGATAAAGAGGGTAGTACTCTGATTCGTGGTACCAAATGGTTTTTATTGCAAGTTCATACCAAATTTAAGCAGTGTGATTGCTCCACTAACTGACTTTTTGAGAATATGCAGAAAATTTCAGTGGATGGAGGAATGTAAAAAGGCATTTGACAGCGTGAAAGCTGTGTTTAACCAGCGCCCTAGAGCCCACACGTAATTATGCAAAGCCATTCAAGGTGGTTATCAATGTGAGTGATGCCTGTGTCAGTGTTGTACTCTTGCAAGAAAACGATGAGAAGATAAAAAGACCTATTGGGTCATGCTCCCACAGTAGCAGACCTTTTTATTTTTGGCTTTCTGCGTTTTTGGGGTCTTGAAGCTGGATGTGCAAGCTCTCATTCCTCTCTGTGTTACAGCTAAAAGTTGGGGTTCTCTTCCTGCTATGACAATGTATGTAAGACATTCTATTAGTCATTTAGTTTTATTTTTATTTTGTTTTTAACTGTAGTGCAAAAAAAGGAGTGTTTTGCTTAAAGTTGAGTAGTTTGACCAATTGAATTGCATCTGGAATTCAATGCTTTGTGCTTAACTTTAAAATTAAAAAGAAGATAGGATCTAGGCTATCTTCTTAATATATTTACAGGGGGATTTGGTCTGGTCCATAACAATGAGTCTGCTTTTGTTACCATTTTAACTTCGCACTAAACAATGCAGAATCATTGTGACCCATCCAGACTTGACAACAACATGACAGGTCAGTTTCTGTCTGAAACGCAAAGTACAAACTAGAAGCATAGTTGCATTCATTTATCATTTTAAAAAAGTATATAGTTTAAGTGGTCATCTCACCTCCTATCCAAATGTTAGTACAAAAGTACTAAATCCTGGATTCACTAGGAGCACCTCTAATGGCTAACTGTAACAAAGGAATTTCCTGATCCCAATCATTAGGGCATTCTTGATAATGAGTTCTAACCATTGTCCACCTGCACCAGAACTAACAACTGTGACAGCTACTTCATGTACCTTAATAACTCCCTTTGTCTTACACAGGAGAAAACAGCCCACAACAGGGCAGAAAGAGCCAAGATGAGTACTGGGCAGCTGATGTTTGCCTCCTTACTCTTTATGAGGAGTGGATTTTATTCCCATCCTGACTGCCCCAAGTTTAGTCAGTCCTGGTATAGAGTATAAAAGTAAGGAGGTAATATTGGAATTGTACAGAGCGAGGATTAGGTCCCATCTGGAGTAGTGTGTGCAGTTCTGGTCACCTCACTACAGGAAAGATGTGATAGCACTAGTGAGGTACAGAGGAGATTCACCAGGATGTTGCCTTGGATGGAGAAATTGACCCATAAGGAGTGACTAGATAGGCTTAGATTGTTTATTTTAGAACAGTGAAGACTGAGGGGAAACATGATTGAAGTGTACAAGATTATGAGGGATATGGTCAAGGTGAATAGAGAGCAACAATTTCCCTTGGTTTGAGGGGTCAATCACAAGAGAGCATAGTTTTAGGAAAAGGGCAGGAGATTCAGAGAGGATTTGAGAAAAAAAACCATTTTCACTCAGGGTGGTGAAATTTGGAAATGCACACCTGGGAAGGTTGTGGATGCTGGAAACCTAACAATCTTTAAATAAT
The DNA here is from genome assembly GCF_047496795.1 of Chiloscyllium punctatum. NCBI lineage: Eukaryota > Metazoa > Chordata > Chondrichthyes > Orectolobiformes > Hemiscylliidae > Chiloscyllium > Chiloscyllium punctatum. The sequence goes on along the minus strand of NC_092750.1, from coordinate 40,812,642 downwards.
ATTTGGATGAGCACTTGAAACATCTTAACATTCAAGGATATGAGACAAGGAAACTGGGATTAGTGTGTTTTTAGTGTAGTTATGTTTATGCAGATTTGATGGGCTGAAGGGTCCTTTCTGCTCTGTATGACTCTAAGTGGCTGACCTACCATTTCCAAGCTGCTGGACTGGTACTTGAAATTTCCCTTGACTTGTTGTGCCAGAACCTCCTGACTGAAGGTTGCCTCCCTTGACTAAGGACTGTTGACAAACATGATACGTTTCGTGGCTTCTTGTCTGTGCTAAATGGCAAGGTAAGGTAAGGTAGAAGTACCGTAAGCCTGGTAGCTCTGGTTGAGGAGGGCAAGTGTATAAAGGCAAGGTAATGTAAAGTAGGGAGGCTCTCAGCATGAATAGAGCAAGAAAACAGCCAGGTCCTAACTCAGCATTATGTTGACATGGCTAGATGGATTCATAGGGTTGGAAATAGATGGATGTCATAGTACATGGAAATGTAGGAATCCCATCATGTGTATTGCCCGGTGAGCATAGTTTCCAGTAAATATTAATGAAGAATCTATTTTCAGACATCTCAACTTATACAATCAAAGAAGGGGAGCTAATTTGATTGCTCCATTACAATGGTAAATTGAAGTGCAAGATGTATTTTATTAAGTTGTGCAAAGAAATTTGATATTGCTGCAGATCAAAATATTGAAACATGTCACTCACGTATCTGAATTGTGCAAGGGGTAGGGGGTTTGTAATAATTTCATTGAAGATATGCTTCTCATGGTAACCAACAAAGATCCTAGCAAGAGCTGGGCTTCAAGGGGATCTCATAGTGTCTTTGAAACAGAGCTTAGCAGTATGAGTTATTAGATTCACAACTTTGATAAACATTCAGACATGAGGGTTGGATCTAGTTGTCTATATAGATGACAAAATGGGAAAATTTGAAAAAGAAACAGCAAAAATAAATGTAAAGTCTCAAAGAACATCAAATCACTTACAGCTAGAATATTTCCTTTTGTGATGTGGATTTAGTCAGGCTTGCAATGTTATACACACTGGGGAAAAAGACAGGTTCAGAAATTCTGATCATTGAAGCAGTCACAGCATCCAACACTCAATGATCTGAGTCTCAACATATGAAAGGCACAGCTGGCTCTTGTATTTCAGTAATTTTTGTTTGCTAAGTGTGTGTCTGTTCAACATGCAAATCAATTCCTTCTTGACATAGAGATGATGTTCCAGACTCAGGTGCAAGCCATTGTGCTTATGAATGTGAAAGTGCTACTTTAATGAGTGCTACTTGAAGTGAATTAGTACTGAAACAATTTGCCAATTGATTTTATCCATCCATGAAAGTTTTAGCCAGTGTCAAATTTTAAGGACACATTGACGTATGGTAAAGCTACACAAAATATCTCTGGTAGAGAAGTCACAAAGATCCAAATATTGTGTGTAAATTGTTTGAATATATACACATGTAAACGCATAGTAATGGACCTTTGCTTTTTCAATTTTTATGGCCACAGTCTTGTTTCCATTGCAAAATGTGTTTAAAACAGTAACTTCACAAGTAGGGATATTAAAGCACTAACCAAAAAAATTAATGGAATTCATATGTTGAGATAAGAAATATAAATACACAAATTAATTTATCACCTTCAATCATCCTTGTAACTTAATTGTCCAAGAATAGGGCCATAGTCCAGAATTCTGATAGATTATTGACATAAATTATGGTATAATAGTGTTCCATCTTGTAAATGATATAGAAGCTCCCTTCGTTGCAGCTATTTCCATTGAGCTGAGATCACTCCAAACACGTTCCTGTAAGAGTGGTGGAAAGACTACCTAAAGGTAAGGGAAGTTTCCACTGCACATTTTGTGAAACTATAGTGGCAGACTGAGAGAGCTCTGAATAAATTCCTGCAAAAATAATTATGGTTGAGCAAGTTTATTGAGCCAGCGATCTCCAGAGAGATTTTAGCATGTCCCCAGTATAATATCCAATTGTTTGTTAAATTAGTGCAAAGTAACATTTTGAATTAAGTTAATCTATACCCTTAATAATTTTAAATACTTCTACAAGCTTACCTTTATCAACTGAATCATCTAAGAATTCCCAGTCATTTTCATAATTGACACCTGTGCTTTTGGAAATTAACCAGAAGCAGCCACTTAGACGATAACAAAAGGAGATGAAAAAGCAAAACTTAAGAAGCACTTTGTGGAGATCTTTAAAACTACAATGATAATTTGTGTTTGCTGTGTGTTGATTCTGGATGTTGCTGAAACTGTTGTGTTCCCTAATCCAAGCCCTGTAACCCCTTATAGTTCATAACCAGCATCTGGACTATAATGTCAATCTAAAAATGCTGGAAATATTTTAAATTTATCTTGTTTGAGAGGTCTCCTATTTATGAGTTATTTTGCCAAGGTTTTCTCTACAAAATTACAATTGCCAGAAACCAGATGCAGACTATCCAGCTTTCACACATTTCACATAATAGCATATGTATTTTTTTCTGTTGTGCTGTTCTGCCTAATGGCATGTCTCTAGTGATTACCTAACTCCCACACACTTTTTTTCTCCCTGAGATGGGAGATTGTGAGGTGCATGTTTAACGGTTTTCTTCTGTGATCATTTTTCACTAGATATCCCCATACAATTTTCAAAAGGAGCAGAAAACAATGGGAAAAAAGGAGGGCAACCAGTATTTATTAATCTACACATTTTATCTCATCTGATATAGTTTTGTCTGATTCCTAAGCTTCTGCAGTACATGATTTGATTTGCAGCATTTCTGCTTTCCACTGAAATCAAATTTGCACATGTATTGTTTGCATTTTATTTTACTGCCCATATTAAGTATCGTGGAATGCATCTGTTCATTTCATTCCAGGCAAGATCATTTAGCATGCAGCTGCTGCAAATGAATCACACATACAACATTTAAACCAGATTCTGTGCAAACTGGCCACCGTGGTGTCAAACTGGATTGTACCAGCCAGATATGAGTGGCAATCAGGAGCAGCACAACAACACACAGCGCTGTGTATTAAACCTTAATCTAAGAACTGGCACTGGCGTGTGAAATGATATACACATATAGAGACTATGATTTCCAGTTCCTCATGAGAGACCCTCAATTGTCTCTATCTCTCTGATGTTCTACCATCTGTTTACTGGCATTCATTTATGCGCTTGTGAGAAATGAGTGAAAATACTTTTAATTGTGTCTGTAATTTCAATCATCTGAGACATGCCCCATTATGCAGCCATGAAGTTCACTGCTAAACATTGAAAATATCCAAGAATGATACTATGCAAACAAGGTACAAAGAAAACAATCTCAACCATATCAGCATAAATACAACATTGCCTGAAAATCAGGAGTTACACAAAGTCTGCAAGTATTGGCAGCAAATTAAATTAAACATAGAATCACAAAACAGATCAGATGTTTGTTGTAGAAGAGGAGACTGATGTGTAATTTAATTGAGGTATTTAATATTATGAGGGCAGACCCAGCGCATAAAGCAAAGCCCATTTTCCCCAGGAGAGAAGTTAATAATCAGGAGACATTGATTTACAGTAACTGGTAGAGGAAAATAGGTGGTTTGAGGATAAATCTTTCCATTCAGAAGATGAAATGTGGGACCTATTGCCTGAAAGTTTGGTAGAGATTGAAACCCTCATCACACTTAAAGAGTACTTGGATATGCATTTGATCCAGACCAAGTGCTGGAAAGTGGAATTAGGTTGACTAGTTTGCTTTTGGACAGCATATAAGTAAATTATCACCTTCTGATCTGTAAACATATTTCTATGTGAGTTAGTTGGCCTATTTTAAGTCACTAATCCAAAATAACCATACTAAGTCTCAAAAGCTATTTCAAATTGTTTATTAAATGGTCCAGGGATTTTACTTTCTTTCAGCTTGAAAATCCATTGCACAAACAGATTTTTACTGTGTGAAGAATGTATTGATCCTAAAATTGTCAACTGCGACTTTAAACATACATTCATTGCCTTGCAATTTAATTTAAATTGTTAGGTTTACCATTTCCGTATCATTTACTATCATATACATTTCTCTAAGACCACTCAGACAGCTCTTTTTCAGGTTAAAAATGTGAGGAGGAGAAATAGTTTTCAGCCAAACCAAGCACAAAATTGATGGTGCAGCTATTGTGTCCTATTGCTTGTTTCAGCATAAGATATGAACTAAATTTGGATTTGAGCCTCAATTAAATATTGCCTTGAGCTCCACAAATATAACTGTGGTGTGTGTGATGGCTCTCTGAACTTCACCTTCATTGACTGGTTTCAACAAACCTTCACCTCCTCTGTCCTGGCCTGTCCATTGCTGATTTGTACTGGTGAAACATGTTAAGCGTTAAGCCTGCTCCAAGGTCTTAGATCTGTTTCAAATTTATCGTTAGCAACTTCAACATAATTTACATTGTATACATATTGCTCAATTTTCTTTTACAATGTGCAGCATTTGTTGGCATTCAACCAGTGATTGGTACACATTATTTGCTTCATTCTGTAAATTCTGGATCAATTGCATTATCCTAACCAATTTGGTATCATGCAAGTTGTTCGTGTCAATTAGAAAGATTAATGTCCCCAATATGAAACTTTGGAACACAACACTTTGTACTTCCACCATCTTGTCATTGTTTTCCAAATAGTGACATTATTTTCTATCCTGTCAATCAATTTCAAGGTTTTATAACAAGTTCTTACATTTATATAATGCCTTCAATTTAATAAAGCTTCTCAAGGTGTTTTACCAGTCATTATAATATAAAATATGACACCAAGCCACATAAAGAAAGTGAAAAGATAATGAGCAAAATATTGTTTGAAGGAGTATCATGAATGAAATAAATTAAGTGATAGAGAGTTTTAGAGAGTGAATTCCTGAGCTTAAGGCCTAGGCAGTTGAACGTGTGGCCAACAATTAAAATGAAGGTTGATCCACAGTTAAAGCAGCATAAATGTCAAAGAAGATTGGAGAACCTGAGGAGGTTACAGAGATAGGGAGGTCTAGGTAATGGATGGATTGGAAAACAAAGATCAGAATTTTAAAATTGACAAATTGTTTAACTGGAAGACGTTAGCAAGCAAAGACATGATGGGACAATAAGTATTTGGTGCACATTAGGAATTGTACCAAAAGATCCAGAATTTACAGAACTATAAACTTGATCATTAGATTTCAGCATGGGTCTTCAGCTAGTGATTTGTTTTTAAATTCCCAATATACAATGTTTTAGGCTTTTCCATGATTAAACTGTATTGTCAGCTTTTCAGAGAGGAAAAAAAAGAATGTCAGGCAAGATTTTACAGTTGACCACGATTTACTAGGCAGTTTGGGAAAACTAATCCTCACCTTTATTCCTCTTAGTTCCCTGTGCTATTTCACATGTGTGATGTGGAGGTGCCAGTTTTGGACTTGGGTGGACAAAGTTAAAAATCACACAACACCAGGTTATAGTCCAGCAGGTTTATTTGGAAATACAAGCTTTCAGAGCACTGCTCAGGTAACTCATGCAAGCAGTGCTCCGAAAGCTTGTACTTCCAAATAAACCTGTTGGTCTATAACCTAGTGTTGTGTGATTTTTTAAAAAAACTCATTTCACATGCAGTTCAAGCAAGATTAGTGAATATGTATTTCCTTGTGTTTGTTTTTGTGACGCATTGGGGCACATTTGTCAGTTCTCTATATACACCAGTGCACCTCAGCTTTTGCTTTCCAGTTTTTAGTACAACAGAATTCCTCTCCTTAATGATTTTCCATGCTCAGCATTGCAAGTCCTCTCCAAGTCACATGCCATTCTGACTTGTACATTTCTTCACTGTCACTGGGTCAAAATCCTGGAACTCTCTCCCCGACAACACTGTTTGACTTACACTCTGAGGACTGTAATGGTTCAAGAAGGTAGCTCCTCACCATCTTTGACAGACCAATTAGGGAAGATGAATCGTCTAGCCTAGCCAATGGTTCCCATGTCTCATTTTTAAAAAACTCCAAGATGAACCCAATCTAATTCTGACAATTTATTTCAGACAGTATCTCCTTTTGATTGAATTTGTGACTATTGCCATGGTTACTGTGTCTCATGATGATATGATGTACAATATTTCTGCAAAATTTTCACAAGGGAAGTAATCGGTCAGAATAATTAGCACATTATGCTCATCCTTCGTTAATGACCATTTCTAATTTTTTCCTCTGACCTTCCTTTTGCTCTCATCATCCTAAAATAATTTGTTATTGTCACATCTTATTTTGTCATTTTATTTTTGAAAGACTCTAAGACATTTGATTAATGTTTTGATATGTTCCTGCATGGTTCTTTATTTGTCCCAGTGAACCCCTTTGTCTTGCTTCATCCAGCTCCTGTGGTCATTCTACCTCTTAATCTTACTTAATATTTGTTTATTAATCCACTTAGGTTTATTAATCCATTTAGGTTGTTCAGATAGGGCTTGATCTTAAAATCATACAAAATTATCAGCATGGAGTGGCAGCAAACAGAGAGTTGGAATAATGGGTAAGTACTTGAACTGGTAGGATGTTATTAGTGGTTTCCTATGGGGATCTGTGTTGAGGCCTCAATTATTCATAATATTCATTAATGACTTGAATAATGACACAACAAGTCAAATATTCAAATTTGCTGACGACACAAAATTGTGCAGCATTGTAGACAGTGTTGACTACAGTATAAAGTCACAACATGATGATATTGATAGATTAGGTGAATGGGCAAAGCTGTGGCAGATGGATTTTAATGTAAGTAAGTGTGAGGTTATCCATTTTGGACTGAAAAAGGATATGTTTTTGAAGGTGCAAATTTGAATACAATGGATGTCCAATGATATTCGGGGATAAGGTGCATGGTCTCTTTAAAATGCCACAAACAAGTGCAGAAAATAGTAAAGAAGGCTAATGGAATGATGGATCTTCATAAGTAAAGGACTGGAGTGTAAAGATACAGATGTTATATTGCAATTATACAAAACACTAGTTTGACCCCCACTTACAGTACTGTGAGCAGATTTAGACACCACATCTTTGAAAGGATGTTTTGGCCCTGAAGAGATTTGAATGCAGGTTAACAAAGATGACACCTGAACTTCAGTGGTTATATTATGAGGAGAGATTGGACAAATTAGGTCTTTTTGTATCGAATTTCAAACGTTAGGGGATGATCAAATTGAGGTTGTCAGAATATTAACAGGGAAAGACAGTAGATAAAGCTAAACTCATTCAATTAGTTCAAGATTCTAAAATTAGGAGGTATAGTCTAAGAATTAGGGCCAGGTCATTTCGGAGAGATATTAGAAAACACTTATACATGCAAGGAGATGTGGAACTCCCTTCCTTAAATGGTGGTCAATGCAAATTATTAAATTTAAGTTTGAGATTGACAATTTTTTATTAAGGAAGGATATAAGGAATATGGGTTCAAGACAGGCATATGGAGTTAGGCCACAAAATGATCTTCTTGAATGGTGGAGCAGGCTTGAGGGGCTGAATGGCCTATTTCTTATGCAGTTGGTGTAAAAGACTTACCTTGCACACCTAATGATTGGTGCACTTTTTGTAGACACTTCTGATGACAATTCTAGCCACCGTACCATGGAAACCACCTTCCCCACTGCCCGCAATGATGTGACCTCTTGGGAAAGGCAAATCAAGAACTAACAGGACCAGTTAGAGAAAAATTAATCTGGTCAATTTCTCTTCAAACTTCTTTGATAAATACAGCTAGTCCAGGCTGTCACAATATTCATAAAACTGAACTGTTGATTTTCAAATTCTATCATCTGATTTTAATACCTGGGGCTATCGTGGTTTTGAAGAAGAAACAAAAATGACTTAAAATGGCAACAGCAATTTAACCAACCACACTGGTCAGTCAAACTTCGTGAAATCAATGTGAAATAAATAAAATCATTGAAACTGAATTTAACATTTTGTTGAAAGATACTGAAAACACACCCATCCAGTCAGACATGAAGATTCTTTCATCTCTTGTTTGGATTTTCACTTGTATAATAAACCAGTATTGGAGATGAAAGACATCGACTGGAATTATCAAAGTTGGAAGCAAAGAAACTTCGAGCTTATGGTACACAAACCAACAGTATTTCAGGGAGCTGTCTTTAGCAGAGCAGAGGAAGTAGATTTGTGACTGGAAACTGTTGGAGAAAGTTTTCTCTCTCAGCCTTTTGAAGGACAAAACACACACATTGACAACACAAATTGGAGAGAAACATTTGGGCATTGAGAACTTAAAAAGGCATGCACTATTCGCTACTGCTGAGGCTACAAATAATCAATTAAATAACTGTGATTGCAGGTTAAAACTTTCATACCTTGAGAATACTCTAAGGACTTTAAATTTTATGCCTCTTTCATCTTCCTTTTGTACTGGACAAGTTCCCCCTTTAACCTGGGTTTCTGTATGCTTGATGTTGTGACTATTATTTTCCCCAGTGTAAACAGATCACAAAATAACTCTTTCTTTCTCTCAAGAAAACCTTGTATTTGATGTTTGAGACATTGGTTATTATGTTTCTTTTTTATTAGGGAATGGTATAGCTTTGACTAAAAAGAACATAAATCTTTGATGCAGTCAGTTGAGAAGGTTGAAAAGACAGTGACTCATTCAGCCTTCCTCACCTCGTCATAACAAGATTATCATGTGGATCAAGTGATCTGTGATACTATTTGCGTTTTACGTGATAGAATATCTGCAGCACTCAAGAACCAGTTTAAGTCATTCTTGGAGGCTTACAGAGAGTTAGCATCCACTGCACCAACTAGCTATTCTTTAAAGAGACCCCTAATTCTCTGACAACAAAAAATGTCTGACGTCCAGTCATATGCACTTCAAAAATATATCCTTGAGTCCTATCCTGTCAAACTGGAACACTCTTTCAATACGCACGCAATCAAGTCCTTTCATTATTTTAATTGACCTCTATCATGTTGCTTTCAAGTTGACATTTTGCCAAAGTAATAGACCCAATTCCTTCAGCTTGTCTAAGTAATTGGGGTTATTTTATTTCAGAATCAATCCTGTTGCTCTCTTTTTAACCATTTTCAAAGCTACTATAGCATTTAATACATAAAGGAAATAGAACAGTGTGCTATAGACCTAACAAGAAACCTGCATAATTACTAAACACCTGTAATGTGTTTTATTTTTACTGGGTGTACTATTAATGTAGCAATTTCTCTATATTGATATCTCTATATTGGTATCTTGCATGCTTAGTGTATTTTTTTAAAAGATATTGTTCAGTGTGCATAGTGCACTCATTTTCTGCAGAAATGTTGGTGGTATCTTACTTAGAGTCACAGAGAAAGGTGTTCTGGCCATCATACATGGCTACCTCTCTAAAACAGCTATCCAATTAATCGACTCACTACCTCATTCCCCATATATTCGGCCCTGAAAGAGATATCCAATTTCTTTTTAAAGTTACCACTGAACCTACCTTCACTGTCCTATTATACAGAACAGGAATGTACACACCCTTCCCATTTGGGAGCAAATTTTGTTTCATTTTGTTGCAATTGTCCAGTGGTTGGGGAGGTCTTGCTAGGCGAGTTGCAGTAATGATGAGCAAAACATTTTTAGTTTCAGTTAAAGTGCTTTGGTAAGTGAGATTCATAATGCTAAATCTGCCATGGTTCAGAGTGGCTTTTCTTCTGCTCTTCACCTCACTAATTATACACAAAGCTCTTGGTGCTCTCTCTCAAGGAACTGCATATCAGAAACGGTGGAAATATTTCCCACTGCCAGGACCTTTTGGCTTTCATACTGTTGGCAGCTTTAAATCCACTTGAGATACTGCAAGCCAGAACAATACCTCACACTGTGATATTTGAGCTTTTTACATTCAGGACATGACCCAGGAGAAAGGAAAGCTACTCACTTGACTGACACAGACATTGAGGTGTTGGTGGATATGGTGGTGGAGAAGACTGCAATCCTTTTCCGTCTGCATCATCACACAAGGCCACATCAGCAGACCCAAGCAACCTGGAGACAAATTGCAGCCCAACTCAGGGCTGTGTCCTTGTGAGGTGGGATGCTTCGCAGAAAGTGCATGAAGAAGATCAATGATCTCCTGTGATCCACAAGAGTAGGTGTCACCATCTTCTTTCTGCTATCTCACACTCACAGAACCAGCACTCACTCTAACTCTGTCACTGCATAAGCCTCACACCAAGGCTCGCAGACTATAACCCTCAAAATTGCATGCATTTTGCCTTCTCAATGGCTCTCACTCACTTTATTGTCCCAACTATTAATTCTTTCTGGGCTCTGCCCTTCCTACTCATTTAGTTGGGGTGTCTCACCATTTCCCCTGCTCACGCATCCTCTTACATTATACTCTGCACCCTCTCTTTTCTCACTGCAATTTTTCTCACAATTGGCCACTTAACATGTTCAAGAGGGGCAAGAGTCATGTGGGGTGGTCAACATAAGGCCCCTCACTTCTTACTTGGAGCTTTTAGCTGGAAAAGAATGCAACCAATTCACATGAGGATGGAGAGATCTCAATGGCCAACCAAGACTGCAGGTTTCATTGTGCTATATTGAGCTGCTCACCCATTACGCCCTGTTATAGTTCCTGCTTAATCTGCACAAGCTTTTATCCCACTCAATCAACTCATTCTTTTACTTCTCTTACATAGGCTCAAGCAGCACCTGGCAAACATCCACTAAGAACAAGCCAGGTCATGTAATACTTCAACCCTTCTTCAATTTACTTAAAAACTCAGGGACACCAAGGACGCAACTGGTCAGGCAGGTCATTTTGCACAGGGATACATCCACATCTTATACATTTATATAGGATGTGTCTTAACGCTCTTTACTTTTTTTATTATTTAATCCACTCATTCACTTAATCTGTGCCAAACTTCATGGACTATACAAAGCTTTTCCAATGGACACTCACATACTTCAGTACTAAATTATGAACTGCCACTGTCCGTGTGGGTCACATTGCTATTTAGCACCCAGGGTCTTCGGTGCTCATTAACAGCCTGCCTCTTTGCAGTTGCATTATTTCTTTCGCACAGAGGAATACATAGTGATGTGGTGAGGCTGGTGGCTTGCCGATACTGACTTGTGTAGATCAGGATCGAGCAGGTTGGTGATTATGGAGCATGCAGGACCAGTGTTGTGAAGCAATTGGATGATGGACAAATTTTCGGCGAGCTGCAGCCGACAGACACCTGCTTTGATTTACATGTTGCTATCTGGCCTTTCGTTGAAGCAGAACAGAATGGAAAATGGTACAGAAATAGGGTGGCTCAGTGGGTATCACTGCTGCCTCAGCGCCAAGTACTCTAGTTCAATTCCAACTTCAGCTAACTATCAATATTGAGTTTGCACATTCTCCCGGAGTCTGGGTGGGTTTCCTCCCATAGTCCAAAGATGTGCAGATTAGGTTGATTGACCATGCTAAATTGCCCATGGATTTGCAGACTATTTGGATTAGGCATGGGCACTGCAGGGGTACAACTATAGAGTACGGGATGGGTCTGGGTGTGATGCTTTTTGAAGGGTCAGTGTGGACTTGGTGGGCTGAATGGCCTACTTCCACATTGTAGGGATTCTATGAGAAGTAAGGCAAGTTAGAACTGTAATGAGATGCAACTTCATGGAGGTCACCAAATAAACCCTTGAGTAGAAAGTCTTGGGTCACAGGGTGTATCCAAGTGGTTCTTTTCAGATTCAGTTTAATGAAGTTAAGAGAAGACTCAAGAATTGCAATTTTCTTAAAGATGTACATTTATTGAGTAATAATAAAGAATGGAAAACAGAAAAATAAAAGATTGAGCTATGAACATCCATTAAGTAATAAAAAAAGGAAAAGAAAGCAATGAGCTCACACCTTCCTACATTTCAAGGGCCTGTCCATCGACAGCTGGTTTGGAGATTTAGGTTTGTTTCTGTTGTTGTTCCTGAACTCGGTCCAAGGTGAAGTCCAATGAATTGGAATGAAAATCTCTGTCTCATACAGTTTGTCATGACATGGAGGTGAACCCCTCTGTTAATTAAACCAAATACCCAGAAGAGCTCGCCTCGCCTCATAATCTGCTAAAATATAAATGACAGAGAACTCCACTATTAAAGAAAGTAACATTTTTTTTACTCTAAAAGTGAACATTAAACAATAACTAACCACAACTCTCAGCCTCCTTTTCTCTTAACTGCTTCCTCTCTGCCTCAAACCTACAACAATATGCTGTTCCAATAACACACTTATTAAAATTATATCAACTTAATTTCAAAAGCGCACAGCCATTATCTTCTTTTGTGTCCTTCTTCCTCCAGCCGCTGATTTCCCTGGGTTGTCACCTCATTTTTTTACTGCATGTTACATATGAAAAGGTACCTTTGATAGAGAGTTTCTTAATTTCTTGGAGAGCAAGATGTTAACTCTTTATATGTTTCTGGCTCGACGGCAGTTGCTCTCTGACCAATTTTCAAAATGTCCACATTATATACGCCACCCAACACTGGATTGTTTCATTAGTTTATTGTTGACCAAACAATAAATTCAAACTCGATTGGGTTTTAGTATTCTGAGGCATCATTTAAACTGGTTAAATTTGAATTGTTGTTAAAACAGCAACCAAACCTCCAGTATCCATTTCTCAGCCAAATGTTACATATTTTCAATTTTCCAGTACACTCTGGGACTGCTATCTAGTCATATACACAGGTGTTTATAACCTCTCAGTTCAGTACAACATCCTTTCTCTCTTGAAGTTATGGTATATGCCTTGAACTTCATAACACCTCCCTCTTTAAGAAAAAATGAACTATTATAATGAAAAAAATGGCTTTTTTTTTCTAATTCTTAATCACATTACAATGAACTACATAGGTCATTAATCTAAGCTTTACTTTTCATATTATTTTCTGCACACACATATAATATTGGAATTGGTCAAATCGTATCTACACCTTTTTCCTTTAAATCCATGATAAGCATCTACTATCACATTTTTAAGATCCGCAACATGTACAATTTGTAAATTAAAAGTCTGTAATATAAGTCTCCAACAAAACAGTCTCACATTTTTGTCTTTAAGTCTTTCCAAGAATGGAAGAGGATTCTGGTCCATGTATACAGCCGTCTCCAACACATTGTTCGTCACACAAACATTAAAGTGATATAAAGCCAGTGCCAAACTCAATAATTCTTTTTTGATGGTATAGTATTTTCTCTGGTGGGTGTTGAGTTTCTTTGAAAAGTAGCCAATTGGCCGTTCAATTCCATCATCATCTTCCTGTAGCAGTACAGCTTCAACTCCTGTATCGCTAGCATCGATTCAACTTTGAGGGGTTTCAAAAATTTTTGATATGGCTAAAACTGGTGTGGTTAATACTGCTTTTAAATTCTCAAATGACTCCTGGCATTGTTCAATCCGCCAAAATTTTGTATTCTGCCTTCGTAAATCTGTTAGCGGTGCCATCACACTGCTGAAGTTTGGAACAAACATCCAATAGAATCTGCTTAGTCCCAAAAATCAAACACCACTTTAAGGATGGTCATGGAAATTCCTTGATGGCTTTCATCTTCACATTCCTTGGGTTCAACCTTCCAATGACCAATGATATGTCCCAAGAATGTCACCTCTGTCTTAGTGAATTCTGTTTTATTTAGTTAAAAATCACAGGTTATAGTTCAGCAGGTTTAATTGGAAGCGCTCTAGCTATCACCTGATGAAGGAGCGGCGCTCCGAAAGCTAGTGTGCTTCCAATTAAACCTGTTGGTCTATAACCTGGTGTTGTGTGATTTTTAACTTTGTACATCCCAATCCAACACCAGCATCTCCAAATCATGACTGTTTTATTTAGGTTTATTACCAGTTTTGCTTCTCATAATCAAGAGCTCTGCCACCTGTATCATGTGATCTTTCCATGACTCACTAAAGATCACTACATCATCTAGACAAACTGCACAATTTGTTAATCTGGCCACAACTCTGTTCATGAGTCTTTGGAATGTGGCTGGTGTGTTCTTCATTCTAAAGGGCATCACTTTGAATTGATATTGCCCATTTGGCATTGCAAACGCAGAAACCTCTTTTGCTTTCTCTGATAAAGGTACCCGCCAATAACCGCACATTAAGTCCAACTTTGTGATGTATGTGGCTTGTCCAACTTTCTCTATACAGTCCGCCAATCACGGTATTGGATTGAAGTCCTATTTTGTTACGTATTGACCTTCTGGTAGGTCACACAAAATTATTGATTTCCATCAGGTTTGGGAATTAACACAATCAACAAACTCACTCACTTTGACTCAGTTTGATGATATCTTTGTTGAGCATTGCATCCACTTCCTTCTGGACCTGTGTGGCTTTGAGAAGATTAAGCCTGTAGGGGTGTTATTTTATTGGAACATCATTCCCTACTTCTACCTCGTGCACAATAGTATTAGTCCTCCCCAAATTATTCTTGCGTTTGTCCCCGTACTGCTGCAACAAACCTTTCAACTCAGTTCTTTGCTCCTGAGACAGATAGCTTGCTAACTTATCCCACTCATCAAGGACTTCCTTGTTGTTTAGCATATTTTGAGGCACATCAAAATCCACACATCTGGATTTGATTCCTCACTCTATGGAGCAGTAACTAACACCTGTTTCTCCAGTTTCCTATGTCTATTATAGTAAAGTTTCAACACATTCATATGACATACCTGATACTTTTTTCTCTATGTGGCATCTTTACTAGATAGCTTACCTGACTCAACTTTTTCTCAATTTGATAGGGACCACTAAACCTGGCTATGAAGGGATCTCCTATCAGTGGTAACAATACTAGTACGTCATCCCAATGGGAAAATATCCATATTTTAGAGTTTTATCTGCTACCTTCTTCATTCTATGCTGTGTTTTCTTCAAGTGATGTTCAGCTAACTCACCTACTTGATTTAATTTCTCCCTAACCTCAGATACATAATCCAAGTGTGAGATCTCCAACTTTGGTCCTATCAATTTTTTCATTTAATTAATTTCAAAGGACCTCTCACTTCATGTCTGAATATTAGCTTAAAGGAAGTAAACTGAGTAGGGGCATCTCGAATGGCAAACAATACGAATGGGATACCTTTATCCCAATCATTTGGATAATCCTGACGCTATGCTCTTCAGGGTCTGATGTCACCTTTCCAACGCTCCCTGGGATTCAGGATGGTATGCACTTGATTTAAAGTGCTGTATGCTTAAGCTATCCATGATTTCCTCAAACAGCTAAGCAGTAGAATTAGACCTTTGGTCTAACTGAATATCTCTGGGTAGCCCATACCAGGTATCAAAAGCTACTAACTCCTCCACTACCATTTTTGCCTTAATATTCCATAATGGAATTGCCTCTGGAAACCATTTCGATTATGGTTAGCAAGGACTGGTTCACACTTTTAGTTTGAGGGAAGGGACCTACACAACCAATCATAACCCACGTGAAGGGTTCTCAATTGCGGGAATTGGCAACAAGGTACTGGTTTTATTACTGCCTTTGGCTTACCGACCATTTGGCAATTATGACACGTATGGCAAAATTTAACCACATTCTTATGTCCAGACCAACAGAAGTTCTTTTGTACCTTAGCCTGAGTCTTCCATATACCTAGATGACCTCCTACTGGTAATTCATGTGCAACCCATAATATTTCCTGTCAATATGCTACTGGCAACACAACCTGGTGCACTTCTGCCCATTTCTCCTCTGCACTAACTTGCTGTGGTCTCCATTTTCGTATTAGGATTCAATCTTTAAAATAATATACATTCTGATTCCTTTTCTGAGTATGCATCAATACATATATCTTTTATTCCTCATCTTTCTGTCGTAAATCCATTAGCCTTTCAGGACTAAACTCTTCTGCCTGACCCTCTACCAGTTCAGGAATATCCTGCACTATTACATCAAACTGAACCTCAACTTCTTTCATCTTTCTCTTTATTTTTGCTTCTTGCTGTGACTAATGATAGTGGGATCTTGTTACTACAAGGAAATTCCAGGGTATTTTTCTTTTAACTCCTCAGTTCCCTCATTGTCCTTTTGACTTTTCCACAACAAGGGATGTCACTCCCACCTTGAATTCTGCTAAATCGTTCCCAAGAACAAACTGTATTCCTGGAACTGACACTCTGTTAATCACTCCCACTGTTATCTCTCCAGACTTGATTTGGTTCTCCAACCTGATCTTACACAGGGAAATGCTAAATTTCTGTCCATCTATTCCATAAATCGCTACTCTCTTGGGTAACATGCCAGAAAGATTGCAAATACTTTCATCTCTTACAATCAGAGACTGATTAGCTTCCGTAACTCTCAAAATTGTAACATTTTCCCTGTCTCCCTCTGTATTTCCTGAGCAAACTTTACCCACAGAGTGAAGTCTTTATAGAGCTCAGGCACTAACTCAATACCCAGCCCATGTGTAGGCTGTGCACTCTCCTGCAGCTCATAGAGTCATAGAATCATAAAGATGTACAATATGGAAACAGACCCTTCAGTCTAACTCATCCATGCCGACCAGATATCCTAACCTAATCTAGTCCCGTTTTCCAGCACTTGGCCCTTATCCCTCTGATCCCTTCCTATTTGTATACCCATCCAGATGCCTTTTAAATGTTGTAATTGTACCAGCCTTCACCATTTCCCTTAGCAGCTCATTTCATACATGTACCACCCTCAGCATGAAAAAGTTGCCCCTTAGGTCCCTTTTAAATCTTTCCCCTCTCACCCTAAACTTATGCCCTCTAGTTCTGGACTCCCCATCTCAAGGAAAAAACCTTGTCTATTTATCCTATCCATGCCAGTCATGATTTTATAAACCTCTATAAGGTCACCCCTTAGCTTCGGCCTATTCAGCTTCTCCCTGTAGCTCAAATCCTCCAACCCTGGTAACATCCATGTAAATCTTTTCTGAACCCTTTCAAGTTTCATAACATCCTTCCGATAGGAAGGAAACCAGAATTGCATGCCATATTCCAAAAGTGGACAAACCAATGTCCTGTACAGCCACAACATGACCTCCCAACTCCTATACTCAATGTTCTGACCAATAAAGGAAAGCACAATCTTCACAATCCTACTTATCTGTGACCCTACTTTTAAGAAACTATGAATCTGCACTCCAAGGTCATTTTGTTCAGCAACACTTCCCAGAATGTTACCATTAAGCATACAAGTCCCGCTCTGATTTGCTTTTCCAAAATGCAGCACCTCACATTTATCTAAATTAAACTCCATCTGCCTCTTCTCAGCCCATTGACCCATCTGATCAAGATCCCATTGTACTCTGATGTAACCTTCTTTGCTGTCCACTACAGCTCCAATTTTGGTGTCATCTTCAAACTTACTAACTATTTCTCCTGGGTTTACATCCATTCATTTATATAAACAACAAAAAGCAGTGGATCCAGCACCGATCCTTGTGGCACACCACTGATCACAGGTCTCCAGTTTGAAAAGCAACCCTCCACCACCACCCTCTGTCTTCTACCTTCAAGCCAGTCTGTATCAAATGTTAGTTCTCCCTGTATTCCATGATATCAAAACTTGCTAACCAGTCTACCATGAGGCACCTTGTCAAACACCTTACTGAAGTCCATATGGATCGCATCCACCACTCTGCCCTCATCAATACTCTGTGTTATTTCTTCAAAAAACTCAATCAAGTTTATGAGACATGATTTTCCATGCACAAAGCCATCATGACTATCTCTAATTAGTCCTTGCTTTTTCAAATACATGTACATCCTGTCCCTCAGGATTCCCTCTAACAACTTGCCCACCCCTGATGTCAGGCTCACCAATCTATACTTCCCTGGCTTTTCCTTACTACCTTTCTTAAATCGTGACATCACTTTAGGCAACCTCTAGTCCACCAATCACTTCCCTTGCTTCCATTAGAGTTCTAGGGTACACTAGAATGTAGAACATTGCAGCACAGCACAGGTCCTTTGGCCCTCGATGTTGGGTTGACCCGTGAAACCAACCTGAAGCTCATTTAACCTACACTATTCCATTTTCATCCATAAGTCTATCCAATGACTATTTAAATGCTCTGAAAGTTGGCGAGTCGACTACTCTTGCAGGCAATGCATTAAGAAACTATTTCTGATATCTGTCCTATATCTAGCAGCCCTCAATTTAAAGCTATGTCCCCTCATGCTAGCCATCGCCCGAGGGAAAAAAGGCTCTCACTGTCCACCCTATCTGACCATCTTAACAGGTCCTGGGGATTTATCCACTTTTATGTTTTTCAAGACATCGAGCACCTCTTCGGCTTTTCTTTGGGTTTCCTTTTCTATTTTCAGTAATCCCAATGGTTTAGCCTCTTTTGCCACATCTTTTTCCATTGTGTCTTTCTTCAATGACCAGCACTGTGATCGTATATGTCCCACCTTCTGGCAGTGAAAACACCTTTTCCCAGGGCCCTTCTTAAATCCTTAGCACTGTAAGTTTGTGTGTCCCACTCTGTTATAGTAAAAACACCTGAGAACTTTCACCTCCTTTTTAACTCCCTTGGGCTTCTTTTTCCACTTATGGTAAACTATTACCAGTGTGCTCTCCTCTTTGTTTTGTGCTGTAGGGTCTCCCCTGCTCTCACTTTCTATCCCTCACAGGAACAATTCCTGCCAGAAGCAAAATTTCACTTTATGCACCAATGCATGTTCATCTGCTATCTCTGCCACTCTTCTCACTTCTTGAACTTTTTGTTTATCCACATGAATTTTTATAATTTCTGGAAATGAGTTTTTAAACTCCTCCAGCAGAAGAATCTTTCTTAGAGCCTCATAGTTCTTATCTATTTTTAAGGCCCGCACCCACCTATCAAAATTATTATGTTAAATTTTTTTGAATTCAATGCAAGTCTGACCTGGTTCCTTCTTTATGTTTCTGAAGTGGTATCTATATCCTTCTGGCACCAATTCACAGGTATTCAAAATAGCCTTGTTGACATCTGCATAACCTCTTGGCCCCTCATCTGACAGTGCTGCAAATACCTCACTAGCTCTGCCTACCAGTTTAGTTTGAACTAGCATTACCCACAAGTTCTCTGGCCACTCCATCTGCCTCACCAATTTTTCAAATTAAATAAAGACTTCGACATCGTTCTCATCAAAATGTGGCCAAATTTTAACATATTTGTATACATCACTACCTTCTCCCTTCATTTTCATCCTGTTAACTTGATTTTCCTGACTCATTCACAATGTCTGATGTTCAAATTCTCTCTCTCTTTCTCTTTCTTCTCTCTCTCTTTGCTCAGCTAAGAACCTTCTCTCCCTTTCTTTTTCCTCTAACATGGCTCTAATTTCCCTTTCGTTATTTTCTAACTCCATTTGCCTCAATTGCAATTTACGTTTTTCTAACTCTACTGTTTGTTTCTCTGATACACGTAAGTGTTTGACCAACTTCATTACAATTCCAGCTTTACTTTTGTCCTAGGTTAAACCGAATTCTAACCTATTCGCTAATTCTAAAAGTATGTCCTTCCTCTGTCTTTCTAAACTTTCTTGGAAAATTTGGGAAGCACCTTCAAACTCCGAACTTCTTTAGCAATGTTAAGAGCTATCTCCCTCATTTTTAATTTAACCAAAGTTTCTCACCCAAGTTTTATTTAAAGATCTAGGACACTAATTGGCAAGTGTTTAAATCTGTTGGGATCCTTTGTACCCCAAGTTGGTTCAAATCTGTACAAATCTCTGACTGGATCTGTCTAAACCTGTCTAAATCTTGGACCCTAGTCCCAAACTTTTAGAACACAGTGGTGAACCCCTCTGTTAATTAAACCAAAGACGCAGAAAAGCTCACCTCGCCTCATAATCTGTTAAAATATGAGTGACAGGGAACTCCCAAATTCCACTATTTAAAGAGATAACATCAATTTTTTTAAGCTCTAAAAGTGAACATTAAACAACAACTATTCACATCTCTAATCTCCCCTTTCTCTTAACTGCTTACTATATCTCTCCAACTCAATAACAATATAGTGTTCCCATAAGATGCATTAAAATTACATCAACTTAATTGGTGGAGTTTGCACATTCTCCCCGTGTCTGCATGGGTTTCCTCTGGGTGCTCCGGTTTCCTCCCACAATTCAAAGATGTGTAGGTCAGGTGTATTGGCTGTGCTAAATTTCCCATAGTGTTAGGTGTCTTGGTCAGGGGTAAATGTAGGGGTCTGGGTGGGTTACTCTTTGGAGGGTTGGTGTGGACTTGTTGGGCCGAAGGGCCTGTTTCCACACTGTAGGGAACCTAATCTAATCTAAATTTGAAGGCATGTACTGTGCCTTTTAAAAGAGAGAGAATCCTGTTCTGAACTGAGAGATTACAAATGCCTATATATATGATTAGATGGCAGTCTTGGAGGGTAGTGGAAAATCATTTGTCTATGAAATGTATACCTGAGGTTTGGTTGCTGTTTTGACAACAATTCAAATTTAACTGATCAGTTTAAATTATACCTAAGGACACTAAAACCTAAACAAGTTTGAATTTGTTGTTTTGCCAACATTGAACCAATTAGACAATCTGATATTGGAGAGGTATAAAATGCGGACATTTTGAAACTTCATAACAAGTGTAACAAACAGCCAGTACAGAAAATAGGACAGAAAAGCAAATTTGATTATGCTGTGTGTGACACATACAGGAATGTTCCCAGGACTCATTCAAGTTCAGGCAGCTGTTGAATATCATCATCATCAATGTTAGCCCTTCAGCCCATCCTATACAGTCGCAACAGGTTTTCTCAACATCAAGTTAGAATCCAAACAGGGCCTGAATGACAAGGGCAATAGGAAGAAATGTGGCAGAATTGTGCGAGAAGTCCAGTGAAGTCTTCCTTGATGTCAGGAACAACTCCATCTTTTAATTAAATTCAGGGTATTGTGGTAAGATTCCTGATTGGCAGCATCAAATTTCTTATCAAGTGAAATTATTGCTTGTTAACACCTTGTTAACTGTACATTTTACCTCATTAATATGCAGATTGTCATCCCATAACCCTGTGAGAGCAGACCAGATACTGAGAAATCTTGGCATGGTACCCAACAACTTCAGCTCACCATTTACTTCAAAGTACCTCCATGTTGGAAAGCAGGCACCAAAATCTCCGGGCACTCCATCTTAGGGATCTCCTTGAGCACTGACCACATGCACACTATATCCATGGACATTGGTATTTGACATGTGCCAGCCTCTAAGTACCCTTATGGCACAGTACCATCTATTTACAGGACACGTCTGCACTTTAATGTCTTGTTTTTCCTTTTTGCATTTTGTTCCTCAGCCAGTGACACTAGGCTCATAGCACTACTGTATTGCTTTACCATTTAGCTTTAATACGAAACAGAGTCTGACTGTCCTGAGAATATAGGAGAAAGTGAGGACTGCAGATGCTGGAGATTAGAACTGAAAAAATGTGTTGCTGGGAAAGCGCAGCAGGTCAGGCAGCATCCAAGGAGCAGGAGAATCGACATTTCGGGCATAAGCCCTTCTTCCTGAAGAAGGGCTTATGCCCGAAATGTCAATTCTCCTGCTCCTTGGATGCTGCCTGACCTGCTGTGCTTTCCCAGAAACACACTTCTGTCCTGAGAATATGACTGGACATGTCTAGGCTCCTGGACTGGTATCAGAGGTTGCCTTTGATTTACTGTTAATGGGACCCACTAACCAAAGGCTAGGGAGTTTGTCATGATTGTCAATAACCCTCAATTAAGTCAAGGGAGATAGCCTTTGGTCAGTGAGTCCCAAAACAGTAAGTCAAAGGAAATGTCTGACACCAGTCTAGGGGCTTGGACATGAACAGTCAAATTCTCAGGGCAGTCAGACTCAGAATCTTTTCTACAGAAGGGGTGTGGGGCAAAATGTCAGTCCATCACCCGCCTTAACTTTTTGCCTTATTGTGAGCTTTTTTCCTCCTGGAATGAGGAGGTAATCATGGAGATGAAAGTGGATGGCACAGCTACTATCTTTGGTGTCAGTGGGGAAGGTGTTCCAAGAAAGTAACAGTGACTGTGATAGAGTATGAGCCTTGGTGGGAGGTGGGTACAGTAGTGAAGATAAAGTGTGACAAAGTGGCATGTAAGTTAATGGAGTGGAAGAGATCACTGATCTTCTTCCTACATTGTTGTACATTCATCCAGATGCCAGATACTGTGCTTATTCAGGTGTCAGGTCTCCAGCTGGCATTGTCTGGTCTTTTGGGCTCCACTGCCGGTCCTGGAGGAACATGATATCCTGCCATCCAGCAGGACCCCCAGATCTATGCCCACAAGGTTTCCATTGTCTACAACAACAGGGCAAGTGTCAGGAACTGTTCAAGGCAGCTCCAGACTGATAGTGCTTGTCTAGGTGTACAGCTGCCTTTTAACAATTCAATTAGCCAAGAGAACCTGAAACACGAAGGAGAAAAATATATGCAATATTCTTTCAGTTGTGCATACAAAGTTACAAGGCAAAACTGGTCGAAGCCACTATAAAGATGTAGTATAATAATTGAATTCCAGGTACATCATGGATTATCATTCATCAGACCTCCTCCCTCCACCTTTAGAAGGACTGATCACTGATTTATTTACAGTAGGCAGCTGTACTATCTATATATATAAAGTCACAAGCAGTTTATTGTAACTTATTATGTAGAATAATGTACCTGGTGTTAAACTGTAAAAATGCTTCAATTTTTCTCAGCTTTCATTGAAAGATATATTTCCTAATACTTTCTGCCTTGTAGGAACAATTTGTAATGCAACAAGGAATTGCAATGATATGGAAATATTGAATTTCTAGTGACAGCTGTAATCCAGTCAGAAACATTCATGTACCAACAACTGAGAAAGTTAGAAAAGCACATCTAACCTGAAAGTCATTAATATTTCAACTCTTATGCCAAAAGCAATGTCAATACTAAATAATTTCTATTGTTACTGAGATAAGATGTCAAGACAAATAAGGTGCCAGAGGCACAAAATAATTTAATGTAACTATGACCTTGGTGTTTTGGATCTGGGACCAATCATTGAATTACCACATAAAAAATATCATATACCAACTTGCAACTGTATTGCAGTTTTAATGCAGAAAACCCCCTTAGGTAATATACAGCGGCATAATTGAGCAAAAATAAACTCCAAGCCAAAAATAAGACTTGAGGAGGAGTAGCTAAAGGTTTCATGAAAGTCCTTGATTGAGATATATTCTAAAAGAAAAATAAAGTGGTGAAATGATGGATTTGGGAGCTAAATCCATAATTTGGAACGTTCTGTTCTGTGAGGAATATGCCAATTGTTGAAATTTAAGAGATACAGAGATTTAGACAAAGTGAAACAAATTTGGGCTGCAAAATGTTTGAATCAGAACCAATACATAAGTATTATTATTTAAAAGACAAATTACTGTTGGGGAAAATAGACCATGTGAAACACCAATAGCTGCGATCATAACTGTACAAATTAAGAAATAATGAGGGATTATAAGAAAGGTACTTCAACAATTGTAATAACTTTAATCTTTATTTAGATTTGGACAAGTCATATTGGCAAAAGTAGCCTGAGGACATGAATGAAAGATATACTGAGTTGCACAATAGAAACAAGGCTTTAGTCACATATTGCATCATCTGTGATCTTCATATTCTGCTACTCCTGTGCCTGCAACTGAAGTGGAAGCAGGCTGCTGTCTACAACTCAGCATAACCTTGGCAGTCATCCCCTGGCTAACTTAAATCTGGAGGGCCTAGGTCCTGCGAGGCTCCTGTACAGGTGCAGAAACTTCCTCTTATCATTGTCAATTTTGCTGGTTGTTTCCTGGTCTCTTGATCTCCAGGTCCTTCCATTTCATGACTACCTGCATGAGAGAACATACACTTGAAAAGATGAAGCGTTTCCTATTTTCAAACTCAAACTATCCCAGTTATGGCACACTATATGTTCAGTGGTGGACACATGGTCATTATGCCTTGTATGTACTCGATGCAGTTTCATGTCTTTGTATTTATCTTTCACCCTTTTCAATTGGTACTCCTGTCTCATAATCAGTAATCATGCAGCTGTCCTGGAACCTGTCCTTTCCAAGGCCTCTTCCTAAGTGGAAGTTAAGATCTGAAGACACAAAACTCTCTCTCAGTCTTGGCCCTCTCTGAGTTGTTGTTTGCCTTCTTCTCCTGTTGTCACAAGAAGGAAGAACACTAGATGGAAGTACTCATTACTGTGTTGGTTTCCTGGGATACCCCAGCATACCTGGCACCTGTTCCATCCTTAAACATCTGTTGTGTACACAGAAAG
Source organism: Chiloscyllium punctatum (assembly GCF_047496795.1). Lineage (NCBI taxonomy): Eukaryota > Metazoa > Chordata > Chondrichthyes > Orectolobiformes > Hemiscylliidae > Chiloscyllium > Chiloscyllium punctatum. Next base: position 40,788,280 of record NC_092750.1, on the reverse strand, counting down.
CCACTGGCATTCCGAAGGTCTGCACAGTGACACACACCCCTAGAGGTGATGGCCGATAAGGGGAAACTGGTGCAGTCATTTACCCATGGAGACCTCAAGATCCTGGTGGACAGGAAGTATAGAGGAGGTCCATCCTTGTCCCCCAGGACTGACAGAGGAGACTATGCTATCAGATCCTGCTGGCCTGATCAGAGGTTGCCACTCAAATTAGTGCCATATCCACTGTCGAACAAAATACTCAACAGTGCAGGAAGGTCAATGACCTTCTCCACTCCACCAATGTAAGCGCTACTATCTTCTCCCCATTATCTTACACTAACTATCTCTGTTGGTGTACCATCCACTACCAGCACCTTACTTTGCTGCCGCACAAGGTGTAAAACTTGAGCCCACACTGCCCCCTCACTCCTCTCTAAAGGATAATTTCAATCCAGCAGAGATTTTCATGCACATCCACCCACCTTATCTATTGTGTCCATTGCTCTCGATGTGGTCTCCTCTATATTGAACAGATAGGACGCCAATGCACAGAGCGGTTCAGGGAACATTTCTGGGACACACACATCAAACAACACCACTGTCTTGTGGCCAACCATTTCAACTTCCCCTCTAACTCCCTCATGGACATGCAAGTCCTGGGTCTTCTCTACCACCAAATCAAACCTAACGGTCAAATGGAGGAAGAACACCTCATCTTCCACCTCGGGACCTCCAAACACATGGCATCAACATCAACCAGTTTCCAAATCTCCCCTTTCCCCATTTCATCCCAGGTCCAACCCTTCAACTCAGCACCGCTCTCTTTACCTGTCCTACCTGTCCATCTTCCTTCTCACCTATCTGCTCCACTCTTCCCAATGGCCTATCACAATTACCTCCCACCTGCATCCACCTGTCACCTTTCCACCTATCTTCCCCAGCTCCATCCCACTCCCCTCTCAGCCCCTTTTCTCCTCCATATTCCTGATGAAGGGCTTATGCCCACATCGTCTCCTCTCCTGCTCCTTGGATTCTGCCTGATCTGCGCTACACTTTTCAAATCAGTGTACACCATGTCACACCAAGGCCCATGCTCTACCACTTTCATTATTGCATGCAATATCCTCTCTCTCTCAGTCTTAACTGCCCCGTTTCTCAAATAATATCAAACCTGAATGACCACTATGCTGCCTACTCATTCATTTAGAACAACTCACCAACTTTCCACCAACTCAACCATCATTAACAGCTATGACACCCACTTTCATTCCATCCCAGCACTAACAGCTATGACACCCACTTTCATCTCACTCAGTCCCTCCCTTTCTCTCCTTAAGGGGAAAGCAGTTCATAACGGGGCCGAGGGCTGCTTGACATCGTCTCCTCAAATTCTATGAATTAAGAACCATGGTACTCGCTGGGGAGAACTGTAACAGGTCCAAAAAAGGTGCCTAAAGAGGTCCCACCAGCAACTCTCACATTAAGCCCACTGTGTTGATTTTACCCAACACAACTCCTAACACTTGGTCACGATGCCTTCTGCCTTTTGTATTTTGCAGGTACCAGCAGAACTGAACCACATATAAGCCCTATAAAACTCCTCTCAGGGTACTTCACAGGTGACTGGGCCTTACATTTTCACTTTGCCTTCCGCCCTGTGTGTTATGAGAGTCTAGGCCAAGGTGGGTGCAGGACAAATTTAAGATGTTTGGGCCCTCTGAACCTGAGGTGACCTGACCAGAACTCCAAGGTTAATGGGGTCCATTGTAGGACAGACCCCTTCCACCCCAACTGTAGAGCTGGGATTGCACTGAGATGTTGTGGGAGGGAAAGAAAGAGCAAAACATTTTGAGGGCACACTCATGGAATAGGTAACACATCATTGATCACAATTGCTCAGGTTTGTAAATATATTTGTACTGTTCAACATAATCTGTTCTTCAAGCCTCTATATAACCCAGTTACAGTTGTCAGACAAATGAAGCCGCCCATCCTTATCCATACATGATGTTCCATGGATCAAGGTGTGAAGTCAGCAGTTGCTGCACCATGTGTTTGCAATGAGTATATTACAGGTGCAGCAATTCCAGCAAATATATACAATCTCTCCTAGTGCACAGACATTGACATTGCATCACAGGTCTTAGTGGGATTGAGTGTTGATTTGCAATAGAATGGTCTGGAATGATTTGAGCAAGCCTCTTGTACTGAAGAAGTCATTACTGTTGCAAGCCAATTTGGAGGATTCAATTGATGTTCTCAATTCTCTTGAAGGTGACAAGTTGAAAGTTTTCTGGAGTCTGCAGTATGAGAGGGGCAGTAAGTTGGTCATTTTTTGAAACCTCTTGTGGCTTGGCTTCAACTTCATCCACATGCTGGAGACTTCTCAGTGCGGCTGCATCTACACAAGGGTGAAGTGATAGGAATATAGACTTTCCATTCATGAAATGATACTCCCATCAATCTCAAACTAAATGAGCCAATACCAATTAATTTTTATCATCTTAATTGTTTCACTTCAAATTATACTGGCTAAATGAATTATATAAAACACTATTGGTAACAAATGACATCTCTATATTTTAATAAATCTTACTTGGAAACTCAAAAAAAGGTGCATTACACACCCAGGCCAATGCATAAAGTGTTGCCAGGATATCTGTGTCCTTAGGTACATTTGCTTTATATGGTGCAATGGTGTTGCCCATTGAAGGTCCTCACTTCACTGGAGCTTGAAGTGCCCTCCCTTATAGAATAAATGAAGGTTTGCCTATTAAAAAAGAGAAGAGAAAGAATTCTTCTGCTAGAGAGCATGAAAGTTCAACAATCTGTAACCCAGGAGAGCTGTGGAGGCCAAGTAATTGAATATACAGCAAACTTTTTATTAACTGGCCCCTATGGGACCAGGAGTGTGTTGGTTGATCAAATATTCTGGATGATCAAGAGGTCTATATAAACAATGTAAAAACACACTTCAAGTAATAGAAATGCAATGCACGGGGTATACACATCAATGTTATACTTCATTTACAATGTAAATCAGTTAATTAATAATGCAACTTTGCCTTAAATAAACCTTACTGGCAGAGAGCCTTCTCACTCTCATCACCAACTGACTACTCAGATATTGTGGAGATTGCAATAATACAGTAAACTTCTGGTATTTCAGGTATGCCATTTTTGCTTATTGATCAAGAGTCCGAAAGTAACTGAAATAATTGGGAATTGGAGAAAACTCTTGACAGTCATACCTGGCAAAGGAAAACAGATGTACTTATTGGAAATCCTCAGTGGTAGGATATTGCTGCAGAAGTTTCTTAGGAAAACGTCTTAGATGCAAGAATCCTCCATCAAAAGGTCAGAGTTGAAATATTCATTGGTGAATGTACGATTTACAATTCCACAGATACTGAAGCAAATCATGTTTGCATGTAGCAAGGTCAGGATAACCCACCCACTATCAAAAAATCAAGGTCTTTTTCAATATATAATTTCAGTTACATCACACTGTAAATGTTTGCCATAAATTCTGTGCCTTACAATCTTATACTCCACAACCATCTGATGAAGGAACAGTGCTCTGAAAGCTAGTGCTTCCAAATAAACCTTTTGGACTCTAACTTGGTGTTGTGTGATTTTTAACTTTGTACGCCCCAGTATTCACAATACATATTCATGATTTAGCTGAGGGAACTAAATGTAATACAGTAGTCTCCCTCCCACCGTACTGATGGGGTATACGTTCCAGGACCTACTGTGGAAGTCCAAAATCATGGATAGGAGTGAACCCGTTCAATTAAATAGGAAATGTACCTTCCTGGCAGCGTCCTGGTCCCTGGTTCCGGAATGTTCCCTATAATATGTACCGGCCATGGTAAACCACAGGTAACTGAAGCTGTGGAGAATGATTCCATGGATACGGGGTTGGCCCTGTACCTCCAAACTTGCAGACAACTCAAAGCTGGATGGGAGGGTGAACGGTGAGAAGGATGCAGAGATGCTTCAGTATGGCTTTGACAAGTTGAATTCATGGGCAAATACAAAGCAGATGAAATATAATGTGGATAAATGTGACGTTATTCACTTTGGTAGCAACAACAGGTTATTATCTGAATGGCAATAGGTGGGGGCAAAGGGAAGGTGCAACAAGACCTGAGTGCTTATTTAGAGTAGTCACTGAAAGTAAGCAAGCAGCTGCAGCAGGCAATGAAGAAGATAAATGGTATGTTGTCCTTCATAGCAAGAGGATTTGAGTACAGGAGCAGTGATATATTGCTGCAATTATACCAGGACCTTGGCAAGACCATACCTAGAGTATTGTGTTGTGATAAGGAGAAGTTGTCTCCTGATCTGAGGAAGGATATTCTGGCTATAGAGGGAGATTGACCAGACCATGGGATGGCAGCGTTGATGAATAAAGAGAGACTGGACCAATTAGGACTATATTTACTAGAGGTCAGAAGGATGATAGGGGAATCACACAGATGTTCATAAAGCTCCAATAAATGTAGACAGGGCAAATGCAGGAGAAATGTTCTGATGATTGTGAAGTCCAGAATCGGGGCTACAGATTAAGGAAACAAGTCAGGCCATTAAGGACTCAGATGAAGAGAAACTTCTTTATCTAGACAGTGGTGAGCTTGCAGAATTCTCTGCCATGAAAAGTGCTTTTCAAGAAGGGGTTAGACATAGTTCTTAGGGTTAAAGTGATCTATGGGTATGGGAGAAACCGGCAACAAGATATTAAGTTGGATGATCAGTTATGACCATACTGAATGGCAGAGTAGGCTCAAAGGGCTGAATGCCTATTCCTGCTCCTAATTTCTGTTTCTGATGCTAAATTATTGACCTGATGCTGCTGAGAGCTTCCATCATCTTCTGCTTTTCTTTAATGATTGAGTGTTTTTTGCAGACATTTTCAGTAAAGTTAGTGGCTGGAGGAATTTCAATCCTGGAAATGCTGGCTGACTTCAGATAATCTAAAACATACTGTAGACAATATATATTGGCTTTAACCACCAAAATAAATATCTCTAGCAAAATCACAGCAGCAGCATCTATAGGTCCATCAAAACCCATACTTTATTTCATGTGTAGCGATACAATTTACATATTAAATAACACTATAATAGAACAATTTAATATAGTTTCCAACAGAACAAAGCAGATTTTTTTCAAGTTACAGAACACCACATTTTCAAATGGATCATGAGACGAACTTATTCAGCAACTGCCTAGATCTATTCCTATTGCACACACCGACAATATTGTTGAAAATACCTGCAACTTCGACAACCACTGCCCCCAAGAAGTAATATAGGTTCAATGCCTTTGAAATGCGATGACACAGTATTCATGGTACTACCTCAATGCAAATACAGTTTTCCACTTAGCCACCACAAAACTATGAAGGAGTTGAGACTAGAAAAAAATTAGCTTTTTATGAAAATATAAAATTCTGTGATTATATACTGTAGATACAAAGTCCCCATAGAATGCCTGTTTAAGCAACAAAATATTTACAGTTTGTTTGTATCTGCTACCCTAAAGAATGAATAAAGGTTATGGTTTTCAAGACGTGATACTTGAACTATTTTTATTTTTGTCTAAAATGTTGAAACAAAATTTTTTTGAACACGACTACCCCAAATGTTGGAGAAACATGAGGTTTTTTTAAAAAATTCAAAAATCTCCCCTTTGTTGAGAAAATGTTTTTTTTCTTTTTTAAACTTTTTTCCTGAAAACAGCTCAAGCTTTTTAGTTTCCTAAAAGTCTGATTCATGTTTGCCTCATCAAATGTTTACCTAGTATAGAAAATGTCTCCCACTTTGTGAAAATATCTCTTTTTTTAACAAAAATTTTGAAACTTTTGTTTTCACTTCCAGGTAGCAGTATTTTTTTAAAGATGTCACAGCAGAGAGAAGCCTGACAGCACTTTCAGTCCAGCACTGCAATGCTCTTCCCACTGAGAACATAGCCTCATCCGCAGACAATTAACTGAATATCACACATTTGTGTACAAATATGGCCAACCTTTTAAGAAGAAAAAGCATACAATTTTAAATTGTAATTAAGGTATGAATGTCTATATGAATGGTTTATTCAATATGTAGAATCATCTTTTCATAAATGAAATATGAACTGGCACCCTGATAACATTAACATTCATCGTATTGAGTCACTTGTTAAATTTCTAAATTAAAAGTTTGACCCTGGACTAAAGAGGCAGTTTAGAAATAATAAGAGAATTAAAACCTTTTTGTTTGAAAAGAAACAGTCCTACCTTCTGCTGAGAACTACTTTATATCTTTGGTAAGTTAATAAATTCTTCTCCACGGTTATTTAAAAAATGTTTCAAATCATGGAATCTTTCCAAAAGACTGATTATTAACATGGCAAAAATGCAACATTATTTGTGTAGCTCACGCAATATTTATCAATAGTCTAACATTGCCATCAAATGCATCCTCATTTTACACTTACACAACACTCTGTGCAAAAATGTGCATCATTCTGCTTTTCTTTATACCTCCTGCAAAAAATAAAATTGAATCAGAGGACTGGACATAATGGAGCCACCAGGATTGGAAATCATGGCAGGAGGATGGCTTAAGCAGGCAGGAGTCAAAATCTTGTATTTCGAATGATGGGTTAAGAGATTAAGTTGGCAGTGTTTCAGTGGCAGGTAGGAACTCATGGTGTCTAGTGGCAGGTACCTTTTACTTACATTTGCATGCCATTAAATCAAGACGTGCCCAAATTAAGTCAGACCTCCAAGATTTAGTCAGGGGTGAATGGAAACTTGTGCCATCTGCATCAGATGAGGTTGTACATTCAGATCACAGATGAACAGTTGTTTTTAAACAGTAAGGAAATTGTTTTAAGGGGGACAGGTTTATGCTCTCATTCCTGAAGTGTCAGAAACAGTAATAGAAAAATTGGGGTGATGTGGGTGGCAGTGATGGGAGCTTCTGGAAAATGGTATAGAATAATGAGTGTGTAAATGACTGGGATATAAGATGGGGATAGAAGATAGAAACAAAATGGAATGAAGAGCTTGGCTTCAGACAGTGTCCTTTCAAATTTGTAATTTTTTTTTCCCTGCTGAACTGCAAGCTCTGCCTGCAGAGTCCCTTTTACAGCCAGGCAGAGCTGCATTTCCATCGCCTGACAGTGGGTTAGGTCACTCCAAGCAATCGCTTGCACCCCAAATGGCTGTCGCCTGCTCTTTATAATGAACATTAAATTCCGTGACCATTGGCTGCCTATGTGCAAGCAATACAGGTGCACACTTCTCTTTCCACTATTAGGACCTGTGTCTGCTGTGTGTTCATTTTAGTCCTGCAAAAACAGTTAATCACATTCCACATTCTTGCAAGCACGATGACTGTTGCCCTTACTGAGATATTTATATATTTTCTACCACATGAAAAATGAACATTTTCCCCACACATTTCAGTTACAGCCTGAAGCAGCACAAATGTATAAAGTGTCAAGAAAATGATAAATTATTAGCTGTACCCATACACCTGACCTGCACTAAAGTATTTTGTGGTAAGAATGTTTTTGACTGTCTGTAGTCTGATCACTGGAATGTAGGAGGTTACATCTCCGAAATTTTACAGGACTTGCCAGGTTCAAATTATGTTTACTTAAAAGTGAGTTCAATAATACATTGCAATCTGTACAAAAACAATCTGAGCTGATGAACGACTAAAATGTAGAATGTTTTTGTTTGCACAATTACCTCAAAGCTGTCTCCGGACACAGATTCTGCCTTCCTATGAAGCTCAAGTTATCGAGGATTACAGACAAAAGATTTTCATGAATTTCTGGGAAATTACAAATTTTGTATTAAGTTTTTAATAGGCAGTAACACTGATTAGATAGTGCAAACTAGAACAAATTGTGTTTTCATCTTGTGAAAATAAAAGATTCAAATGCTCAGCAGGATAATAATGGACTCAGAATGGTTAAAATTAACATCAAAAACTCTCATCACTGTAAAATGTATAGCCAGGTCATCATTAAAGTTGGAACCTGACAAAATAAAGGCCTCAGAAATTCATTCAGTCCTCAGAAGTTTTTTTTCTCAAATGAAGTTCCATTTCTGAAAATCTTCAGATCACACAAGAGATTCCATGCTTTCTGCTGGATCTGATTCTTCGGTGATAATAATGGTACCATTTTTATCAAATGACGAGGGTCCATTGCCATTCTCTTTTGTGCTGATTAAGCTGAGCATTGCTTTATATAGAAACTGATACTGCTCCTGTGCAAAGACAGAAACAAAGCATTAGATTGGGAAAATCCTGTGTTAACTATTTATGCATTTTACTACTTCAACATTGCTAATAATTGTGTCAAATCTTTAGAACTATAACCATTGCAACCTCATGCAATTTAAAATAGAAATAGTCAACTCTCAATGATGCCATTTACAACTTATCAAAAACCAAAAAAACCAAAAGAACTATGGCATATTCTTACCTATGTGCATTCATGTTACAAAACTCTCAGAAATAATGTGCTATGTTAGAAGGACATACCGCATCAGAATTTACCTTTCTCAATGGTCAAGCTTTGGACATCATTATTGCAGCATCCGACGTCTTATTAAAGGTTATGATACCAATTTTATATGGTAGACTCTTAACTTTCAGAATCTGTACTTACCACATCGGTGAAAACGCCTGGCCGCATCAGGTTTATCATCTTTGCAACCTGATAGACATCCACAGCAGATTCACACTCCAATTGCTGTGACAGAGTAGTAAGGCCACAGAATAGCCCAGCAGAGACCCCTCCAAACCTACAGAACACAGAATGAGAAGAAGTGTTCACCTAAGGTTTCTCTTCACATGGCTGAATGCAATTTCTTTTTCCTGCATTCTCACTCAAATATTTGCTAAGATGTAATTTTTGTAAGCCCTGGATCACCTTGAATCAACATGAATAGATAGAAAAGATTTAAACTTTTCCAAAATAGTAGCTTAATAATCTTATGTAACCTAGAAACTAATTAAACACACAAACTAATCTTGTGTTTAGTCTTCATTAGCATTCCTTCATCCAAAGGTAACTTCTTTGCTATCAGCTGCTAATAAATCTTCCTTTTACAACAACAGTCTCAGATAGAATTAAACGAAGGCAGCATATTGATTTATTGATGTACTTATTTATTTATTATTACTTGTACTGAGGTAGTGAAAAGCTTTGTTTATGAGCAGTAGAGGCAGATCATAGTAAGCAAGGATGTACAGAACAAAAGATTTAGATGGAGGCATAAAGTTAACATTTCACAGGGAGTACAAGAGAGATCAACGTTAGCAAGATCAGCATTATTTGAGACTAGAGAGTCTATTAGTTGGGAAGAAGCTGTCCTTGACCTATGAGTGCATCTGTTCAGGCTTCTGTACCTTCTGCTGATGGAAGAGGTTTTTGGCAGATCATTACTGGGGTGAGTAGGGTCTTTGATGATGTTGGCAGCCTTTCTGTGATAGTGAGCCGTGTAAATGGAGTCCATCGATGGAAGGTTGCTCCTGTGGTGGCCTGGACTGTACACACTATCCTCTGTAATTTCCTATGATCCTGGGCAGAGCAGTTGCCATACCAGGCAGTTATGCATCCGGACAGTATGCTTTCAGTTGTGTATCTATAGAAGGTGAGGGTCCTTATGAACATGCCTGATTTCCCTGAGCCTCTTGAGGAAGAGGAGGCATTATTGTGCCTTCTTGACTGCTGCAACTACATGGGTAGACCAGGACTCGTTGTCAGTTATCATCAATCTGAGGAACATGATGCTCTCCACCCTTCTGACCTCAGTTCCGTTGATGTAGATGGGTCAATGATCAGTTCTTTGGTTTTGCTAATGTTGAGAGAGAGGTTGTTCTCAATGCACCATGTCACCAGACCCTCTATTTCACTCTGTATTTTGACTCGTCATTGTTAGATATCTGGATTAGTGGTGCTGGAAGAGCACAGCAGTTCAGGCAGCATCCAACGAGCAGCGAAATTGACGTTTCGGGCAAAAGCCCTTCATCAGGAATAAAGGCAGTGAGCCTGAAGCATGGAGAGATAAGCTAGAGGAGGGTGGGGGTGGGGAGAGAGTAGCATAGAGTACAATGGGTGAGTGGGGGAGGAGATGAAGGTGATAGGTCAAGGAGGAGAGGGTGGAGTGGATAGGTGGAAAAGAAGATAGGCAGGTCGGACAAGTCAAGGAGACAGTAACTGAGCTGAAAGTTTGAAACTAGGATGAGGTGGGGGAAGGGGAAATGAGGAAGCAGTTGAAGTCCACATTGATGCCCTGGGGTTGAAGTGTTCCGAGGCGGAAGATGAGGCGTTCTTCCTCCAGGCGTCTGGTGGTGAGGGAGCGGCGGTGAAGCAGGCCCAGGACCTCCATGTCCTCGGCAGAGTAGGAGGGGGAGTTGAAATGTTGGGCCACGGGGCGGTTTGGTTGATTGGTGCGGGTGTCTCGGAGATGTTCCCTAAAGCGCTCTGTTAGGAGGCGCCCAGTCTCCCCAATGTAGAGGAGACCACATCGGGAGCAACGGATACAATAAATGATATTGGTGGATGTGCAGGTGAAACTTCGATGGATGTGGAAGGCTCCTTTAGGGTCTTGGATAGAGGTAAGGGAGGAGGTGTGGGCACAGGTTTTACAGTTCCTGCGGTGGCAGGGGAAAGTGCCAGAATGGGAGGGTGGGTCGTAGGGGGGTGTGGACCTGACCAGGTAGTCACGGAGGGAACGGTCTTTGCGGAAGGCGGAAAGGGGTGGGGAGGGAAATATATCCCTGGTGGTGGGGTCTTTTTGGAGGTGGCGGAAATGTCGGTGGATGATTTGGTTGATGCGAAGGGTGGAAGGTGAGCACCAGGGGCGTTCTGTCCTTGTTACGGTTGGAGGGGTGGGGTCTGAGGGCGGAGGTGCAGGATGTGGACGAGATGCGTTGGAGGGCATCTTTAACCACGTGGGAAGGGAAATTGCGGTCTCTAAAGAAGGAGGCCATCTGGTGTGTCCTATGGTGGAACTGGTCCTCCTGGGAGCAGATACGGCGGAGGCGGAGAAATTGGGAATACGGGATGGCATTTTTGCAAGAGATAGGGTGGGAAGAGGTGTAATCCAGGTAGCTATGGGAGTCGGTGGGTTTGTAAAAAATGTCAGTGTTCCATTGTTAGATATCTCCCTACAATGGTGGTGTTGTCAGGGAGTACAATAGGGGCTGAGGGCTGTTGTGAGGCTCCAGTGTTGAGGGTTAATGTGAAGGGGGTGCAGTTACCTATTGTTGCTGATTGCGGTCTGTGGGTCAGATACCTGAGGATCCAGTTGCAGAGGGTGGAGCTGAGACCAAGGTCACGCAGCTTTGAGATCCACCTGGAGGGAATAATGGTGCTGGATGCAGAGCTGTAGTCAATGAGCAGGAGTCTAATGTAGGTGTCTTTGTTGTCCAGATGTTCAGGGATGAACACAGGGCTAGGGATATAGCATCCACTGTGGACCTGCTACACAAGTAGACAAATTGTAGGGGGTCAAGGCCGGCTGGGAGACTGGAGTTGATATGGGCTATGACAAGCCCCTTGAAGCACTTCAATATTATTGAGGTCAGAGCCACTGAGCAGTTGTCATTAAGGCACATTGCACATGCTTTCTTAGGTACAGGATGATGGTGTAAAGCAGGTAGGGACTATGGCTTGTAGGACATGAAGATGTCGGTGATTATCTCTGCCAGCTGGTCCACACAAGATCCCAGTGCTTGACCGGGGATACCATCCAGGCCCATCATTTTCCTTGGGTTGACTCTCAGGAAGACCAATTTAACATCTGCAGCGGTGGCTGAGTGAACAGATGTGTCCAGGACTGTTGGGGCAGATGTCACCGCGCCGCTGGCATTCTGCTTAAACTGAGCATATCAGGAATCATTGAGCGTATCAGGGAGGGATGTGTCTTTCTCTGCTATCTTGTTCTGCTTCATTTTATATCCTGTAAAGTTGTTTAGGCTTTGCCATAGGCAGCGGGAGTCTGCTTGGTAGGTGTGGGCCTTTAACCTGGTCTGGTACTGCCTCTTGGCATTTCTGACGGCTTTGTGGAGGTCATGTCTAGATTTCTTGTATTGATCTGGCTTGAATGTTGCACATCTTGCCTTCAGTAGGAAGTGGATTTCCAGGTTGATCCAACAGGTAGAGAACACTCAGATTGACTTCTTTGGTATACTGTCCTCCACACATTTGCTAATGAAGTCCGTGACAGTGGTAGAGAATTTGTTTACGTTTTCCACTCAGTACTTGAATACAGTCCAGTCCACCAATTCCAAGCAGTGCTGGAGATGGTCTTTCACAGCCTCAGATCAGCATTGTACTTCCTTTTGTAAAGGGTTCTCCTGTTTCAGCTTTTGCTTGTAAGCTGGGAGGAGGAACACATTGCTGTGATCTGATTTGCCAGGGTGGGGATGGAGCAGTAGATTCTTTGAAGGCTGTGTAACAGTGGTCCAGGATGTTCAGTCCTCTGGTGGGGCAGGAGATGTGTTGGCGGTACTTTGGCAGCACCCTCTTGAGGGTGGTTTGGTTGAAGTCACCAGCCAGAATGAATAGGGCCTCAGAGAATTTTATCTCTAGACTGTTTGTGGTGGTGTAAATCACATCTAGGACATTCTCCACATCCGTATAGGGTGGTATGTATAATTTGAGATATTTCTAAGTGTAGTGATTGTAACGTGATCAGTCAGGTGGACCTCATAGAATATGAGTTCCCTAACTGGAGCAGTTAATCTGGTCCAATTAGGGAGCCCTGGCTGACAGTTATAAAGAGGAGTGTCAGACATTTCTGGGATTTGGTTCTGAGGGAGCTGGATCAGTGTCAAGAACTTTCCACATTTAATTAAGGGTGGCTTGGTGATGGGAGACTGTCATCTGTGCAGTTATTTCACTAAGGAATTTCAAAAGGTGGAAAGCAAGATGCTTGTTCCACTTGACATTTTACTTCATTGCACAAAATACTTTAAAACTAATATTTGACTCTGTAGATCCTAACCAGAATGTTGGCAAAGTAACATATCCTATAGCTTTGAGCATAATTGCTTATAGTAACTTCAAAATACTCAGAACTTTTATTAAGTTTTATATCAAAAATTAGTCAGATTCATGTGTGGAGCACTGTATCTCGAGTAGAACAGGCCAGAAACAGATCCATCAGTACATGCCTTGTCAGTCAACACCAATAACAGTAGATTCAAGAGCAGAATGAGAAGAAAACTAAACTCAGAAGGCTCATTCAGTAGGTCAGGAGGAATGGGATACAGGGGAACTTAGCTGTCTGGATACAGAATTGGCTGGCCAACAGAAGACAGCGAGTAGTAGTAGAAGGAAAATATTCTGCCTGGAAGTCTGTGGTGAGTGATGTTCCACAGGGCTCTGTCCTAGGGCCTCTAATGTTTGTAATTTTTATTAATGACTTGGATGAGGGGATTGAAGGATGGGTCAGCAAGTTTGCAGACAACACAAAGGTTGGAGGTGTCATTGACAGTGTAGGGTGCTGTTATAGGCTGCAGTGGGACATTGGCAGGATGCAGAGATGGGCTGAGAGGTGGCAGATGGAGTTCAACCTGGATAAATGCGAGGTGATGCATTTTGGAAGGTCGAATTTGAAAGCTGAGTACAGGATTAAGGATAGGATTCTTGGCAGTGTGGAGGAACAGTGGGATCTTGGTGGGCAGGTACATAGATCCCTTAAAATGGCCACCCAAGCGGACAGGGTTGTTAAGAAAGCATATGGTGTCTTGGCTTTCATTAACAGGGGATTGAGTTTAAGAGTCGTGAGATCTTGTTGCAGCTCGATAAAACTTTGGTCAGACCGCACTTGGAATACTGCGTCCAGTTCTGGTCGCCCTATTATAGGAAAGATGTGGATGCTTTGGAGACGGTTCAGAGGAGGTTTACCAGGATGCTGCCTGGACTGGAGGGCTTACCTTATGAAGAGAGATTGACTGAGCTTGGACTTTTTTCATTGGAGAAAAGGAGGAGGAGAGGGGACCTAAATGAGGTATACAAGATAATGAGAGGCATAGATAGAGTCGATAGCCAGAGACCATTTCCCAGGGCAGAAATTACTAACACGAGGGGTCATAGTTTTAAGCTGGTTTGAGAAAAGTATAGAGGGGATGTCAGAGGCGGGTTCTTTACACAGAGAGTTGTGAGAGCATGGAATGCGTTCCCAGCAGCAGTTGTGGAAGCAAGGTTATTGGGGACATTTAAGAGACATGCATATGGTCACAGAAATTTGAGGGAGCATACGTGAGGATCAGTGGTCGGCACAACATCGTGGGCTGAAGGGCCTGTTCTGTGCTGTACTATTCTATGTTCAATGTAAATTAGTCCATCAGTTTCCCATCCTTTAGTAAACCAAGTATGACTGCCATGCTATTCATGACATAGAAGATCTTAGCTTGCTGACTGAAACAGTTTAGAGAGTGGAAGTCATTAATATCAGATGCTGGGGGAGTGTGAGAAGGGAAGTTTCCTTATGAAAAAGTGCACATGGAGTGCTTTGCATCATTGACACCTCTCCAAAGAGTTTACTCAATTAAATACTTTTGAAGTGTTTGAATGCAAACATGTGAGCCTTTATGTGACAGCAAAAGAGATTTGAAGATCAATTAGTCAGTCAGTTAGTTGATGAGAGAAAAATGTTGAGCAAGGCATATCAGGGCACGACTGTGTCTGGCTGTTCAAAAATAGCATATGAGACAACACAGTACTTCTTTAGAGTTACATGTAAGAGTCTGTAATTTAAGTATTCAAGTCCTAGTGTGAGATCTTGTCCACAGCTATTTGGAGACCATCAATGGAGCCAAAGTCAAACAATTGTTTCATGGTTTCTTCCTCACAGGAGAGGAAAAGAAAGTCAACCTAAATCTGGGTATAACCATTTATGCCTTGAGATTCTATGGAGATTGTCCCAGTGCTATTGATTTAACTCTCATGGTGAAATGGGTGTTAACAGAAAATTCAGCTGTTCCTCTGGTGTTCCAACTGCTTTCATTCTCAAGTTACTATGAAAAATCAGGAGCTCCATCATGAAGTTTCAGGACAAGAATTAGGTACTAGATAGATTCAACATACAGTTCAGAGACTGAAAACCATCATGATTTCTACAGTCAACAGCAATCTTTGGAATTATTCTTAATTTATTTCTGACCAATAAATGCTTTCTTCTCAACTGGAAACCATTTAACTTTCTATTAAGGATAATATCTGTTTGTTGATTGGAAACAAAAACATGCATATTATTGGTAGGCAACTAGTAATAATTTGTACACTAAATTACAATTATTCAGTAAAATGCTCTGCCAGAATTACAGGTCACTGGGTAAATATATTTCCTTTTATCCTGAAAGGGAGTTAAAACAAGAGCACAGTTCAGCTTTGATCATACTCCATTCATATTGTTATTGCAGGTCAAAATAGCATAGAACATAGAACAATACAGTGCAGAACAGGCCCTTTGGCCCTCGATGTTGCGCTGACCTGTGAACTATTCTCAGCTCGTTCCCCTACGCTATCCCAAAATCATCCATGTGCTTATCTAAAGATTGTTTAAATCTTCCTAATGTGGCTGGTTTGACTACATTAGCAGGTAGGGCATACCATGCCGTTACCACTCTCTGCGTAAAGAACCTGCCTCTGACATCTGTCTTAAATCTATCACCCCTCAATTTGTAGCTATGCCCCCTTGTATACGCTGACGCCATCATCCTAGGAAAAAGACTCTCACTGTCTACCCTATCTAATCCTCTGATCATCTTGTATATCTCTATCAAATCCCCTCTTCGCCTTCTTCATGCCAATGAGAACAGGTTCAAGTCTCTCAGCCTTTCCTCATAAGACTTCCCTCCAGACCAGGCAACATTTTGGTAAATCTCCTCTGCACCATTTCCAATGCTTTCACATCCTTCCTGAAATATGGAGACCAGAACTGTAAACAATATTCCAAGTGTGGCTGCATCTATTTTCAATTCAAACCACGTTGCCAACAACGAGATGAATATCTGATATTCTCTTTAAAATGAAGTGATGATTCTATGAAACTAATTGTTAATAATTAATAAACTTTTTAACTTTTTGGACTACAAGTAGATCAAGGCAACACAGATGACACATTAGCATTAGCTAGAGTCGCACTACAGTAGCCTGTTTTACTTCCCCTCCCAGTTGGAGAATAATATATTCACATGTGCAAGAATCATTGGGAAAATAAAGTGAAACAGGAAGTCAAAAGTGCATACTCATCATGAACTATGGTTGGTCCATCTCTGGTTGAGGCTTCTTCTTTTAGTACATTTATAAGTTCAAAGGTGCTGCTGAGAGGAGCATCTGGATTTGGCCATTTTGGACACTGAAAGTGACGTACCTCCAGCACATAATCATCCTGAAAGAAAAACATTATACCTTTAGAGTTTTTGCAAACTACTCTTCTATATTTTCTATTCCATTCATCGCCAGAAAATATGTCAAAATTTGCTTGACAAAATGATTTATTTCCTATAGTCCCAAAAGATTATTCATAGCATATTTTTGACTTGAGTTTGTTCCATAATTCCATGTCACTGAGGTTTTCCTCCAGAAGAGTAAGGGATTTCATGATTACAAACTGTACTGAGAGGCAAGTATTTCATAGCCACTTTTTTATGTTTCGTTTGCAAACACATGATATGTGACACATCCCACTCCATCGTCGAGCAAGGCTGCTGTGCTAAAACAGTGCACATCTCTTCTACTCCAAAACAATGTATTCATCAATGTAATATCTTTACAAACACATGCACTCTTACACTGTCCCCATCACAGTGCTGCCTGTTTGTTGCCTGTTTGTTTTCTATTTGGTTTTACCGGATGGTGCTCAATATGGCAAGTATAAACTGTGGCCTCCCTCCAACACTGCTCATAGTCACTGTATTGTAAACACAAGGTCAAGATAATAAAGAGATTTTGGTCTCCTGTAACTTCTGTGAGTGTCACCTGATTATCTATTAAAGCACGTATGGATGAATTTTGAAGTACCCTACCAGCCAGTTAAAGGTAGTAGGATGTTTAAAATCCAATTAGTCACCTTACAACCATTTCCTGCTCGCTCTCAGGCTGTCTCCACTCTTACAGATATTGAGTGGTCAGCCTACTTTGGGCTCATTGTGGGTCTTAAGTGGCCAGTTATTGGCAGCTAATAGTTTTATCCTGTTGTTATTGGCATTTTACCTATTGAAGGGTAGGCTTATGCCATTCAGGAAGATCCAGCAGCGTAGGCTTCACGAGCTACTACGGAGGATATCTGAGCCCACTGGGGGCACTTCCTGAGATCATTTGTAACTCTCCCAATTGGGCCATTTGAATCTGGCTTCCCACCTGTCTGAGAATCCTGACCTAACCAGGTTCCTCAAATTATGAGCTGTCTGCAGATCTAGCTGTGGCCAGTGTCTAAGTGATGCTGCTGGACCAGAGCTGCTAATCATCTGAGGTGGACTTCCTACTAAGAAAGGAGCCGCGATCTCTCTCAAAGCAGTTAATGTTATTCCCAGCATGAAATTGCAGTGTAGCAGCCAATGACATAAAGGCTGGCTCCACTCCCAGATTGTTTGATACATTGTGAGGGCACAGGGACCATAGTGCCCTGTAAAATCCAGCACATAGTATCTGAAAGCTAAATTGCTTTATTGGTAAGACAACATGATCATTTTTTCCTTTATTTTTGAAAATGCAGACATTTTTAAAAGCACTATTATCAAAGTTTTCTACTGACTAAAAGTAGGGATTAAAAATAAATTGAAGAAAATATTGTTAGCATTCAAATAATAATAGTTCTGGCTGGCTTACCATATATAAATTTAGATTTTTAAATTCAAATGTGTACTTCAAGTAATTAACTCAAGGTGTGCTTAAGAAGCATTTATTGAACTAGGACATGGGATGAGTGTGTGCAGTTGTTAGGTAAGACAGTCTAAACTGTTATTTTGTATAAATCTAGTTTAATTTGTAGTTGGCATAAAACTGAAATCCTTAGTCTAAATTTGTAGGTGTCCACCTTAAGCTAGGTTTTAAAAAGGTTTCCAGTGAAAGAGCACCATAATTAAAGATCAACTAAAATGTGATCCTCATTAGATGAGTCAGAGAGACCTTTTGTTTTAACTGCTAACTCGCACTAAATCGGTGAGTATTATAGGCACTTGGATGCAACTTACATTAGAGTTCAAGAATTAAGTGATTAAGAGATATCAGGGAGGAAGGGAAATAGATGGTCTGTTATTTTTGCCTCTCATAAATGTCTTCACCCTCAGGAATTGAGTCTTTTTGTTAAAGGAAACAAAGCCAATTATTTTGTGAGTATCTGACAATGAATTGAAAGTGTACTTTGCAATGATCTTTATGACAGAGGACACAAGTAACATCCTAGAAGCAGAGATAAATCAAGAAATGGAAGGGAGAGACGATCTCAGGAAACGCACAATCATCAGAGAAATGATACCCAAGTAAATTGTTGGAGCTAGAGGCTGACAAGTGCCTGGGTCCAAATGGACTTCATCCTAAAATAAGTGGCGAGTCAGATAGTTAATGATTTTGTTTTCATTTTCTAAACGTCCCTTGATGTGGTACAGTCCCATTAGACTAGAACATAATTAACATGTATGTTTTATTCAAAAAGGTAGACAACAAGCAGGAAACTATAGACCCATTAGGTTAACATGTGTAATAAGGAAAATGTTAGAAGCTGTTAATGAAGAATTTATAGAAGGGTACTTGGGTAAATTTAAGGTAATCAGTTTTTGGTAATCAGGTAATATGTTTTTGCAGCTCTTTGGGGAGGTAACCTGTTTGGATAAGCAGGAACAGGTGGATGTATTGCTGTTAGATTTCAGAACGCATTTGATAAGGTGCCACATCAAAAGTTATTGCTGAAAGTAAAAGCTTGTTGTTGAGGCGATGGCATATTGGCACAAATATAAGATTGGTTGGTTAACAGAAGTAGAGAATAGGCATAAATGGGTCTTTTTCAGGTTGGCAAGATGTAATAAGTGGTGTGCTGCATTGATCAGTCTAACACATTGTTCAGTTGGTATCAATATCAGTTCAGAGAAGATTTACCAGACTAATACATGAAATGGGGAAAGTTGTCTAATGAGGAAAGGCTGGACAGGCTTTGCTTATATCCTCTGGAATTTAAAAGCAAATTGTTTGAAACACATAAGATCATGAGGGATATTGATAGGGTGGATATGGCGGGACTGTTTCCTCTTATGGAAGAATTTGTAATTAAGGGTCACCATTTAAAAATTAGGGTTGCCCATGTTATTGAATGGTGGAGCAGCTCAGGGACTGAAAGGTGTACCCCTGCTCCTAATTTGTATATTTGTAATTATTTGAATAATTTCTAACCCAGACAGGCATCCTATTCTAAGGCATCTTTCACTGCTCTATAATCAGACCGACTTTCAGACACTTAATCAGAATCTGAGAGATGTATTTGACTTACCTTTTAATGCTATTTTGTAATTAAATTACTAGGCAAGATGGATATCCACAATGAGGGAAGAGAATACGAATGGAGATTTTCCAATTTCAAAACGTACAAAAGTATTTTTTAAAATCACTTCAGCCAAAATTATGTGAACTCAGAACATTTTGCCTACCTGGGTTGCCTCCAGGATGAAATCATGGATGATAACTTGCTCTTCATTAGAGAGGCACAGTATGTCTTTGCTAATAAGAGTTACAGTAAAGGCTTCACAATTCATGGATTCTTCACGGCTTGGCCAGTACACAGATTCATCCTCTGCCTGTTAGTAATGGACCATAGAGTTTAGCCATTTTACAATTATTTATATCCTGAATTCATTTTAGTTAACATGACTAATCATATAGAACTAGAGAGTGTGGTGCTGGAAAAGCACAGCAGGTCATGCAGCATCCGAGGAGCAGGAAAATTGATGTTTCGGGCAAAAGCCCTTCATATAGAATAGTCTAATCCATACATCAACATGTTATCACAATTATCGTGCTACATTGGAAGGTACAAGTTATTAACAACCTAGACCCTCTGGCCCAGATGTAGAGATACTACCACTATGCTACAGCAGCCTACAACAGGACCTATTACAAGCAAAGGAAAATTGGTCAATGTTTCTACAAATAGTTGCCCTGGAGCAATTACAAGTTGAAAGTTCAGATCAACCGATCTTAAGGCCATTTTTTTCATACAGAGGGTGGATCATACGTGGAGTGAAGTGCCAGAGGAAGTGGTAGATGCAGGTACAGATACAACATTTAAAAGACATTCAGACACTTACAAGAATAGGAAAGGTTTTGAGGGATATAGGCCAAACACAGGCCTATGATTTAGTATGGGAAACTTGGCTGCCATGGACAGGTTTGACAGAAGGGTCAGTTTCCATGCTATATGACTTTATGACAGGGTCAAGCTTTAATTGTGATGCTGCTCCATGGCCAAAGTGAGAATGAATAAGGATGCAGTTGATGAAACATGTAGAAAGTTAATAGAAGAGAAGTTCTAAATTGGAGAAAAGCCAATTTTGACGGTATTAGGCAAGAACTTTTGAAAGCTGATTGGAGGCAGATGTTCGCAGGTAAAGGGACGGCTGGAAAATGGGAAGCCTTCAGAAATGAGATAACAAGAATCCCGAGAAAATATATTCCTGTCAGGGTGAAAGGGAAGGCTGGTAGATATAGGGAATGCTGGTGACTAAAGAAATTGAGGGTTTGGTTAAGAAAAAGAAGGAAGCATATGTCAGGTATAGACAGGATAGATCGGTGAATCCTTAGAAGAGTATAAAGAAAGTAGGAGTATACTTAAGAGGGAAATTAGGAGGGCAAAACGGGGACATGAGATAGCTTTGGCAAATAGAATTAAGGAGAATCCATAGAGTTTTTACAAATATATTAAGGACAAAAGGGTAACTAAGGAGAGAATAGGGCCCCTCAAAGATTAGCAAGGCGGCCTTTGTGTGGAGCCACAGAAAATGGGGGAGATACTAAATGAATATTTTGCATCAGCATTCACTGTGGAAAAGGATATGGAAGATATAGACTGTAGGGAAATAGATGGTGACATCATGCAAAATGTCCAGATTACAGAGGAGGAAGTGCTGGATGTCTTGAAACAGTTAAAGGTGGATTAATCCCCAGGACCTGATCAGGTGTACCCGAGAACTCTGTGGGAAGCTACAGAAGTGATTGCTGGGCCTCTTGCTGAGATATTTGTATCAATAGTCACAGGTGAGGTGCCAGAAGACTGGAGGTTGGCAAACGTGCTGCCACTGTTTTAAGAAGGGCGGTAAAGACAAGCCAGGCAACTATAGACCGGTGAGCCTGACCTCGGTGGTGGGCAAGTTGTTGGAAGGAATCCTGAGGGACAGGATGTCCATGTATTTGGAAAGGCAAGGACTGATTCAGGATAGTCAACATGGCTTTGTGCATGGGAAATCATGTCTCACAAACTTGATTGAGTTTTTTGAAGAAGTAACAAAGATGATTGATGAGGGCAGAGCAGTAGATGTGATCTATATGGACTTCAGTTGGGCATTCGACAAGGTTCCCCATGGGAGACTGATTAGCAAGGTTAGATCTCACGGGATACAGGGAGAACTAGCCATTTGGATACAGAACTGGCTCAAAGATAGAAGAAGAGGGTGGTGGTGGAGGGTTGTTTTTCAGACTGGAGGCCTGTGACCAGTGGAGTGCCACAAAGGTCAGTGCTGGGCCCTCTACTTTTTGTCATTTACATAAATGATTTGGATACAAGCATAAGAGGTACAGTTAGTAAGTTTGTAGATGACACCAAAATTGGAGGTGTAGTGGACAGCAAAGAGGGTTACCTCAGATTACAAGAGGATCTGGACCAGATGGGCCATTGGGCTGAGAAGTGGCAGATGGAGTTTAATTCAGATAAATGCGAGGTGCTGCATTTTGGGAAAGCAAATCTTAGCAGGAATGGTACATTTAATGGTAAGGTCCTAGGGAGCATTGCTGAACAAAGAGACCTTGGAGTGCAGGTTCATAGCTCCTTGAAAGTGGAGTTGCAGGTAGATAGGATAGTGAAGGAGGCATTTGGTATGCTTTCCTTTATTGGTCAGAGTATTGAGTACAGGAGTTGGGAAGTCATGTTGCAGCTGTACAGGACATTGGTTAGGCCACTGTTGGAATATTGTGTGCAATTCTGGTCTCCTTCCAATCGGAAAGATGTTGTGAAACTTGAAAGGGTTCAGAAAAGATTTACAAGGATGTTGCCAGGGTTGGAGGATCTGAGCTACAGGGAGAGGCTGAACAGGCTGGGGCTGTTTTCCCTGGAGCATCAGAGGCTGAGGGGTGACCTTATAGAGGTTTACAAAATCATGAGGGGTATGGATAGGATAAATAGACAAAGTCTTTTCCCTGGGTCAGGGAGTTCAGAACTAGAGGGCATAGGTTTAGGGTGAGAGGGGAAAGATATAAAAGAGATCTAAGGGGCAACTTTTTCACGCAGAGGATGGTACGTTTATGGAATGAGCTGCCAGAAGATGTAGTGGAGGCTGGTACAATTGCAACATTTAAGAGGCATTTGGATGGGTTTATGAATAGGAAGGGTTTGGAGGGATATGGGCCGGGTGCTGGCAGGTGGGACTAGATTGGATTCGGATATCTGGTCAGCATGGACGGGTTGGACTGAAGGATCTGTTTCCATGCTGTACATCTCTATGACTCTATGACTAAGAGATTAGACAGAACTTTAAAATCTGTATCAGAAATTCTAACACATCCTATTATATGTCTTCCATTGGCATGAATATAAAGGAATGGTTCAAAGACAAACATTTTCAGCCTGCATTTTGTAGATATGATGTTCAGATTTGGTCTTTGTACAGGAATACAGTCACTCCAGTATGGCTGTTATGGATAAGATCAAGGAAGGATGGCACAGGATTTTATTTGTTGCAAGATCAAAGTTTCTGACTGACAATGGAGCAAAATTGGTTAATGCCAAGTTCAGAAATATATGTAAAAATATAAATGTTATGGTAATGAATACCTCAGCTGAAACCCCTTCCACATTGTGAAACGAATCATGCATTAATTGATGAAATACTGATTGCATCTTGACAAACATCCTGATTTGGCTGGTTCATGTAAATAATCCAGATGATTGTAAAATACAGTCCCTCCAGCTTGGTCTGTGAACAAAATCTGAAATCGCTCTCTGTGATATGTGATCACCCTACCGTGCTGTAAGGTACTGCAATTAGTTCCATTTTCTTCTGCACATTTGATTTCTTTACATGCAGGCATATGGGCTTTCATCATGCTGAGATTGTGGAGATAATTCAACAAACACTGAGGCATTGAATCAAGACCACATGAAACAGAATATAAATCAAAGATTTGATTGAGTATTAAAAAGGTCACAGGGAATAGAAAGGTCCTGGGAAGGTATCAGGTTATGAAGTTCTTATCAAATGTAGCAGTCAAACTGCTTATTCCTCCTGATTAATCTGAATGAGTTACAAAGTCATTGAATCAGAGTATCCCATGGAAGTAAATGAGACACCTTTTCCTGCAAATGCTTATTGTTTTCTGATGATAGTCCTAACAAAAATAAACAAACAGTACTGTGAACAACTGACATATTCTGGTAATTCAATGCTATTACAATTATCCAGATCACTTGAGGCTTTTCCCTACCTGGTTGATACCCTAACTACAAATGTGAAAAAATTGCGATGAGTTTCTATGTTACTGAGGATATTTTGATACCGGTAATAAATTGAATCACAGCAGCCACAATAATCCACAACATTCCAAAACAATCAATAATTCTAAATAAAACAACATACAATGTTCTAAACCAAAAGGTCAATTTGCTCCATCTCCTAATGTTAACAGATTTTTTAAAAGATCTAGGAATTGGATCTGAATGTTCCCCAAAACTAATTAGTTCTTCCTTGGGCCATACTTCATCTGTACCCCAATCATCTTTGGAATTCATCCTCCAGTTTCTGAGATCTAATGTTGATAGACAAACAGACAATCAAATCTCCAGCCATCTTCACAGACAGAGGTAATTAGCAAAATAGAAAAACTGCCCCAACTCATTTCTGTTTAAGACAAAATGAGATTTTACTACAACCGTGTACTTATCAAGGCTCGTGCTATTCCTGTTAGCCTTGAACTTGAAATTCATGTTATTGATTTGAGGAACACTACAGTAGAGCTGGGGCTGTAGCAGGCTAGAACAATTAATTCACAGTAATTCAGTGGATAGATATTTATCGGTTTCTCTTGCCTTAGTCAATCGACTGGCCAGCAGCCTTCTCTGCAGGTACCA
This sequence comes from Chiloscyllium punctatum, assembly GCF_047496795.1. NCBI lineage: Eukaryota > Metazoa > Chordata > Chondrichthyes > Orectolobiformes > Hemiscylliidae > Chiloscyllium > Chiloscyllium punctatum. The sequence continues at coordinate 40,763,949 of NC_092750.1, read as the reverse complement.
TTTAGAATTCCCAGCTGGGAATTCTTTGGAAGCATGTCTTGGTGACCACCAGCGTGAGTCCTTTCTCTTCTGACTGTAAGACGTGCTTGGCCTTTATGTGGAATCTTCCCACAACAATATATCATAGTAATGTTACTTTAGTGCCTTTTATATTGCAATGTTTTAAAGAGCATCATGTTTAAGTCAGGTGATTGCTATTAAAATTGGAAAACATAGCAACCACCACACATATGCCCCATAAATAATCAGATGAGTTGTTTTGTGAAATAACTGTGCAGAGGCCGGGTCCCATCACTATTTATTTGTGCACAGAACACTGACTGTGGCCAGCCAGCTTGGAGTCAATCCTCAACTGAGAAGGTTCTAATCTCCTGGTCTTACATTGTTTTTCCATCATGAAGTCATCTGTTATTGTATCAATGCACAATACAGTGGCTATACACAGCCAGCATAGAGTCCATCCTTCAAATTGATGAAATTCCTGGTTATATGCGTTTTTTCCCCTTTCTCTTGTAAAATCATAATTCTTTCCACAAAATACAAGGAATTACAATATTATTTACAATTGCATCACTAGACGAATGCAGTTTGCTTGCATTTCCTGCATAGGCATTTCAGAGCGGGGTCTGCACACAGCGCTTTCAGCCTACACACAGGACTTACACACAAAAGCACAGCGTACACACTGAAATGATGACACTAAGGTCAGGTCCCATCACCAAGTCATCTTTTTTAACTGGTGCACAGTACACTGGCTGTGGTCAGCCAGCCCCAAGTCAGTCCTCAACTGAGGACATTCTAATCTCCTGGTTATATTCGTAAGCCAAGGCTTTCCTGATTGGCCCAGGTTAACAACCCCAATCAAGAACCTCATAGTTAATGAATTCAACCTGGTCCCATCACGACACTTCACTTCTTTGAGGAATGAACATAAAAAGGCTTCACTTTCAGATAATGGCAAATAAGATCCATCTTCTAAAGAAAACAAGGTCTTGGTTTATCGTCTCATTCTGAATTGTTGGAACAAACAGATGGAACTTTGACCGAATGAGAATCTGTACTGCAGTTTGAATTACTGGATCCACAAACTTTTAGCTCCAAGGTGAGATTATTTCCAACTGATCCTGGTTTGACAAGCCAATATTAGGGCCAGTATGGATGTTCGTGGGAGTAAATCTGCAATTATCACCCTTGTGCAGAAACATAGAAGCTGCAACATTGTGAGACACTTGTCAGCATGGATGGTAGAATTTAAATATGACAAAAATATTGCTTCATTTCATGGCCTGTAAATCAGTCAACAGTGTGTTAACTGCCCTGTACCTCTCCTTTCTTAGAACAATTGCCAGATCATATACTCTATCAGGTTGATCTGACCTCGTCCCATTTCCCGTCATTTGACCCATATCTCGCTAAACCCTTGCTATTCATGTACCCATCCAGGTGCCTTTTAAATGCTGTAATTGTAGCCACCTCCACCATTTCCTCTGGCAGCCCGTTCCAAACACGCACCACCCTTTCTGTGAAAAGGTTACCCCTCAGATACTTTTTAAATCTTTCCTCTCTCAGCGTAAACCTATGCCTTCTAGTTGTTATGGACCAGGCCAGACCCCTCAAAACATTTCAAGAAGGTAGCTTACACCCTAACTTTGCTAGTTGTTTTAAGCAGGTATAAAGTGGATATTCCAGGAGAGGATCAGCTGGTCAAACCACTTAGTTTTAAACAAAACAGAATTTATTTACAAGATTAGTGAATGAAACACAAGCAACAGAAAACAGAATACCGAATAATTTAACCTCTTCGAAAACCCAACAGATCATCCCAACTTAATGATGCTGTTCCAAATACTTGCAACATTTCCCATAAACACCTCTTGGCACAAAAGGTAAAATCAAACACAAGTTCTTACAGGATAGAAGTCAGATGGAGACAGTACCAGCCTGGACCTGCTTCTCTGGGTCCTGCTGCCTTTGTTCACACAACCTGCTAAAACCAAACCAAACCAAACCAGAGAAAAGCTGAGCTGGGAGAAGTGGCCCCTTTCATTGTACAAGTGTATTTTTAAACTTGAAAGCCTTCTGCCTGAAGGCTTAGCCCTATTATCAACTTAGCCCTAAAGCCCTACACTTCTGACTTTTTAGAATCTGTGTCATTTATGACGTCTCTTAAAAAAAAAACAAGGACACCATATCCTGGTTAAAGCAGCACTTTTGGACTCCACTGCCCTATGGAAAAGACCTTGGCTATCCATGCACCTCATGATTTTATAAGTTTCTATGAAGTCACCCTTAGCTTTTGATGCTCCAGGTAAAAAAAAAGCCCTAGCCTATCCAGCCTCTCTATAGCTCAAACTGTCCGGTCCCGGCAACATCCTTGTAAATCTTTTCTGCACCCTCTCAAGTTTAATAACATTCTTCCAATAGAAGGTCAACTAGGATTGTATGCAGTATTCCAAAAGTGGCCTAACCAATATCCTGTCCAGCCACAACATAACATCTACTCAATGTTATGACAAACAAGGCAAGTGAGCCAAATGTCGTCTTCTGGCTCTGACCTTTGAAGAAGTTCATATCTCAAACTCCAGAAACCAGACTTTGAATTCTCAATTTTCATTTGCACGAGTTGGGAAACTTATACAAACCATCTTTTTCTGATCTGATGGAACTGAAATTAAATTTGGTTCACCTGGTTAGTAGTCGGTCCCAATCTTCAACAAATAAAACAGGCAAAGAAAGGAAACTGCAAGATAGCTATGTCCCATTTTGCAAAATCAAGAAAAATTTCTTTCTCTGTTGTTTTCTTTAAAGGATGCTCTATCATCTGTCATTTTAAGTATTTAATCTCTCGCCTGCTGTTTAATGAATTCCAGAATGAAAAATCAAATGACATGGAAATGAAGCATGTGTCTTGACTCATCAAATTTATAGTCCTGTTTAAGTATATTTAATTTTTGGTGGTGATTTCATCTCAGATTGAATGAGCTTGGAATGAGAATGCCAGCTCAGTGCAGGAAGCTGGATGCAGGAGGCTGGGAATGATAATGTTGTCTGAACTCTAGCCACCTCAGAGCATAGAGAACAGATGATATCTCATCAGAGAGAGAGAGAGAGAGAGAGAGAGAGAGAGAGAGAGAGAGAGAGAGAGAGAGAGAGAGAGAGAGAGAGAGAGAAAGAAAGAGAGAATGTAGACAGTTTTTTGTTGTTGCACTGTGAAATTCAGGAATAGTGGTGAGTGGATAAGAGTGGCAATAAGCCAGAAAGAGAAATGGTGTTTTGCTGTGAATCCCAGTGAGACATCTTGGGTGATACAGTGGCTCAGTTGTTAACACTACTGCTTCACAGCATCAGGGACCTGAGTTCAATTCCAGTCTTGACTGACTGTGTGTGGAGTATGCATATTCTCCTATGTCTGTGTGGGTTTCCTCCCACAGTTCAAAGACGTATGGGTTAGGTGGATTGGCCATGTTAAATTGCCCTGTAGACTGCAGGCTAGGTGGATCAGCCATGGTAAATGTGGGTTTATGGGGTCAGAGTGGGATGTTCTTTGGTGGGTTGGTGCAGACTTGATGGGCTGAATGGCCACTTTCTGCACTCTGGGAAATCTATGATTTTTCCAGCTTCAGGGGTAGAATTGATCATTTTAATTGAAGGGTGTGGGGTGCGGGTTTGGGATGTCATGTGTGACTTAAGTGGGATAAAAATAGATTATTCTGGGGGCACTTGAATGGTTGTTTCTGTGAGTTTTAAAAAAGATACTTCACTAATTTTTTTTATGACTAACATTTTCCTTCAACACGTTTTGTGTTTGTAAAGATGAGTTACTTATTTTTTGTCTCTTGGGTTTTTTTCTTGCTTATGTTTTGATTCAATGGTTATTATTCTATAACTTAGGTGATCTTGACATTTGACACAGTGACTGTATGTCATTACCTTTTGTACCATGCTCTATTTTTAGTATGTAATAACCAATATATGCCACATCATTGCCCTCCACACCAAGATTTTTTTTGATAAGGTCATTAATGGCCAGGTCTATGGGACTGACCACTGCCTGGGGTTATGCAGTTGCCTGATCTTCAAAACTGCTCTCTGAATAAGACCATAAGACAGAGGAGCAGAAATTGGGCCATTCAGCCCATTGAGTCTGAATCACCATTCAATCATTTCTGATTAGTTTCTCAACCCCATTCTCCCACTTTCTCCCTGTAATCCTTGATTCCCTTGATACACAAGAAACTATCTATCTCAGTCTTAAGTATACTCAATGATCTGCCTCCAAAGCCTTCTGTGACAATGGATTCCATGGATCCATCACTCTCTAGCTGAAGAAGTTTCTCCTTATCTCTGTTCTAAAAGGTCTTCCCTTTACTATAAGGCTATGCCCTCAGCTCCTAATCTCTCCTACCAATGGAAACGTCTTTCCAACATCTTCCCTGTGTCCAGGCCATTCAGTATTCTGTATGCTTCAATTGGATCCCCCCCCCATTCATCTAAATTCCATCGAGTATAAACCAAGAGTCCTCAAATGTTCCTCATGTTAAGCTTTTCATTCCTGGGACCATTCTTGTGAGCCTCCTCTGAAGACGCTCCGGGGCAGTACATTCTTCCTGAGATATGGGGCCCAAAACTGCGCAGAATACTCCAAATGTGGTCTGACTAGAGCTTTAGAGCCTCGGACGTACATCCCTGCTTTTATATTCAGGTCCTCTTAAAATAAATGCCTTTGTTGCATTTGCCTTCGTAACTACTGACTCAACCTGCAAGTTTACCTTGAGAGAATCCTGGACTAGAACTCCCAAGACTCTTTGCACTTCAGACTTCTGAATTTTCTCCCCATTTAGAAAATAGCCTACACCTCTATTCTTCCTACTAAGGTGCATGACCTCACACTTCCCCATGTTGTAGTCTATCTGCCATTTCTTAGTCCACTCTCCTAACCTGTCCAAATCCTTCTGCAGCTTCCCTGGCCCCTCAATGCTACCTGTCCCTCTACCTATCTTTGTATCAGAGACACAATGTCAGAGATCTGGGGTATTTCTTCCCTCTGGTTTCTACAGCTGCAGAGCCATGACAGTGATTTGTTCATCACATTGTGCTCTCAAATTAAGTCTAGAGAGAGCACCACAGACAAAATCTTTGAACTAGTGGAGGGTGCAGGTGAAAGCCTTGCCAGTAACTCCTGTGAGGAGTACGTGGTTTCCTCCTCAGAGGTAGGGATGAAGATTAATGTCTCTAACACTGGTCTTTTCTTAGCAGGGGTTTGATATGTGCTGTTAGTGCCTGCTTCAGAGAAGGAATTTGTTATGTAAGAGGAGGAGAATCTTGTGCAGGTTAAGAATGAGATAGACTGAAGAGAATGGGGGAGCAGTGACGCACAGACAATAAAATTAAGTTGGCCAAGTTCCATGGAAATTTCCCCAACCCACACAAGTAGTCATGCTTTTCTTGGGCCAAATCTGTGACCTCTTCTGCATGTGGCATGAGGAGGAGCCTTATGTCTGCTGCCACTTTGCCAGTGTTGGCAGACCAGAACGATGAATCTCACTTGAAAAAAAAACATTTTGCCTAAAAATAGGAAACTTCAATCCCAAGACTTTTTCAAACCAGGCATTTATACCACTTGTCAACATCAGGTTTTAATCCTTCAAAATACCTTCAGTATTATTGCATGACAAAATCCGCATAAAAATTCTCTGGTTCATTTTCTTTTGCCCAAGTACATCAGAAAGCCATTGCAAAATCTGGTCCCCAACACTCAAGAGAACACTTCAGAAAGTTAGAATAAGAAGTTTACACGCCAGCAGCATTGACTGTTACTTTTAAGTCTGACATCTTTTTGGCTGCTATCCTGAGACTCAGCTAGTGAGTAATTGCCTGGTTTAGGAATAGTATGGCCATTAACTTCATGAATAATATTAAGAATGAACTTTGCCTCTAAATAAGTGAAGATTTGACAGTTGTTTAATCAAGCACAGCAAGTATAAAGCATGAAATGGCAAGTCAGATTTATAAAAGAGAAGAATACAGTCCATGTTAAGAAAAGGTCAAGTTCAATTTGTGATTATAAATAGTACAAGTCAAGCATTATAGTTGAAGTACTTCTTGATGCAATAAGTCTGCTCTTCACGTTTACAGTAAGAGATATTTATATAATATTACATTTATAAGATAGATATAACATTCCATAAATACACTGTTTCCATTCCTATAAATGCACATGCTTTCTTAGATTATTTTATTTGTTATGCTAACCTTTTATTGATATTGGGCTCGAAATTGATTGAAATATGGGCATGCCATTCACTCCCTTGAGTCTCATCAATTGCAGTCCAATGGAAAAGTATCTTAAAATAGGGCTTAGGCTCTTAATTAGCAAAGGTCCTAATGCTCATTCACAGCTAATGCAGGAAGTGCCTCTGTAACACTGAGGAAATATTTCTGCTGTTGATTCAGGCAAGAATCACCCCATTTAACAGGATTAAATAGTTTTGTTCAGAATGCAGTGATACTTAGTAATCTGCCAGTGCTGAGTTTTCTTCAGAGCAAAAACAAATGATCCAGCAATAATATTTTTCAAAGTTTTGTGCTCCATCATTGGACACTTAAAGGTAAACATAATAAATGACATGGCAAATCAGTCAGGTAGAGAAGCACTGACAATTAGATCAGACAGTGACAGAAATTCACTCTGCTTAGCTCTTAAGTGGGCAAGTGCTAATCAGAACAGCGAGTACCACAGAAGAGGGAAATAGAGTGGAGAATTAGTGATCTCATAAAAAGCAATTGTGAATTTTAGTTCCTACACTATTTGTTGCCAATTAAATTTACACTTCAATTTTTTTCCTTAAAGTTGTTTTTTTAATGCAATTGCTCTTCACCACATTTATCCTCTTAGCTATTTGGTGCACCTGGCTTTATTTGCATTGTAAAATAAATGGGATGTGTAGTCATTGCTGTGAATACTATCTAACAGTGAAACAAAAATGTATTTTCTTAAGAATAATACTTCAATAATCTGAATATATTTGGCTACAGAATTTAAAGATTGATGATACTGATATTTTTCTAAATGTTGACAGATTATGGCTCGGATTAGTGAGTCACAAAATAGGTACATAGTTTATTCCTTTTGCTTTCACCTTTACTAAGAATGGTGAAGACGCCAATAGCTGATTTGAGTTTATCACTACAAAGTATGTTCTGATTTTAAAAGGGAGTTGAGCATCACCAATAAAAACTAAACTATGCATTCTGAAAAGAATTAGAATAACATGTCAGCCATGCAAAGAGGCACAAATGTAAGATTTGAATATTCATTTTTTTTACTAAGTGAAAAATTCAGATACCTGAAGTTACTAGATACTTCTTATATCAAAATCTATTACAAACAGCATTTTCAAAGTGAATCAGCCATACCTGATTATTATTTTAAAATAAAACATTCAGAATACAAATTTCAACATAAATAAAATAGCTGACATAATTAGATTATAACAAATTTTGGATACTCACTAGTCCGTGGTTATCTGGTAACATGACAATAATCTGTGCATTATGGTCCCAAATCATTCGCCAAAAGTCCTTTGTGGTGTGAGGCAAGGGGTGCTGGGTAATAATAAATTCATTACTTCTGTAATAGCCCTGTAAAAATTAAGAAAACACTTTAATTAGTGTTGTCTATGTGATGATTAGTAGCACAGTGAAAAATGAGAAAATTAAACATGGCACATTCCTCCAAGCTCTTCTGAGAAATCAGAGCATCGCTCGGTTCTGTTTAACATTTTCTAACAATTATTTTTGCTCTAACATTAAGAAAATCACAATGCCCAGACAACATTTGTATACTGTATACATGGAAGAGGTCATTCAACCTAGAATGCCTTTGCTGGCTTTTTGTAAGAGCTAAGTAGTCACACTCTCTTATTTTTGCCCCAGAGCTCTGCAGATTTCTCCTTTTCAAGTGCCTATCAAATTCCTTTTTAAAAGTTAATAATCAATGTACAGAGTAAAAACTGAGTCTGTGGAAGGAAATTATATATACAAAGAAAAGAACCAGCAAGTTTGTAAATCCTTTCATGTTTTCAAGACATCATTGAGCATTTCATGACCAATTAAATACTTTGAATTACAGTCACTAGTGCAATGATAAAAATGCAGCAACCAATTGGCACTCAGCCAAATCGTACAAACTGAGGTAAATTCCCAAAAAGTATTTCAATCATATTGATTGAGGGATAAATCAAATAATAATAGAATCTTATACTTCAGAAGCAAGCCATTTGGCCTGTTGTACTTTGCCAGCTCTTAAAAGGAGCTGTCCAGTTAATCCCATCTTTTTCTCTGTAACCTTGAAAATTAGTCCTCTTCAAGTGCATGTCCAATGCCTTTACAAAATTCCTATGGACTCTGCCGCCACCAGTGTTTCATGCAGTGCATTCCAGACATTACAGATGTAATGAAAAAATGTATTTTCATTTCCCCATTGTATTGATTTGCTGATTATTTTAAACCTACCACTTCTGGTTCCCAACACACTTGCTAAAGGTAACAGTTTCATCCTTGTTCTGTTAAAACCCTCCATAGTCTTGCATATCTCTATTGATACATTTTCTCCTAACCATCTTTATTTTGAGGAGAAATACATTTCAGTTTCCAATTTCTCCATAGTTATGCTCTTCTTCAGATAATTCTTCTCTGTAACCCCTCTGAGGCCTTGAAATCTTTCTTAAATGATGGCACCCAGCATTATACAAAATGAAAACAGAAATTGCTTGAGAAACTCTGAGGAGAAATGCTGCCAGACCTGCTGAGTTTCTCAAGCAATTTCTATTTTTGTTTCAGATTTCCAGTATCTGTAGTTTCTTTGTTTTATCATACAAAATAATCTAGCCAAAGCCTAATTGATGATTTGTGAACTATAACCATGGCTTGTTGTTTTAATTCAATGCCCCTATTTATAGACATAAATGTCACATGCTTTATTTGATGCCTAACCAAGGCATCTCACACATCAGTTTCCAAACTTTCCAGATAACTATCTAACCGATCAAATGACTGACCATCCTGACATAAGAATCTGTTACCATTCCTTTCGTGTCACTGGGACTCCTGATTTACTACCATTGTGGAGTAAGTTTACCAAGAAGTTCAAGAAGGCAACTCACCGCTATCTCCTCAAAGGAAACTAGGGAGGGACAATAAATGCAGGCCCAGCAAGCAATGCCGAAATCCCATAATGCATTTTTTAAAAATTGCCATGCTAACGAGGATTTGAGAATGTATACCCCAGATCACTCTGTTCTTTCAACTACCCCTCTTAAAACAGAATACTTTTCTCCAATCAGAAAAACATCCATCACCGTAAACACTGCCTCTATCCTTTAATCATTGTGCACCCAAGTTACCATTGTCTGATTAATACCATCTGCTTTTATTTTCAATAAAGTCCTTTTAAACACCTTCCAAAATACTTCTGTTAATCCAAAAATGCATTTACTCCATTACATTCATCAACCATCTGTTATTTTATCTCAGAACTTAATCTTATTATATCATCATGATATGCCTTGAAAAATCCTTGTCATTGACCTTACTTAATGTAAGCTTCCCAAGTGAGAATTAATTTTGTTCCTTGTCTCAAATTGTTTTTCCATCATTGATATTTGACTAATCTATGGTAGTTACCAGGTTTAAACCACTCTTCTTATTTGAAACAGGTGTAATATTTGCAATCCTTCAGTACTCCAGCAGCACTCCCATGCTCAAGGAGAATTGAAAGGTTGTTAGGATATCAGCTACCTCCTCTTTAGCTTTCGTCAGATATACAGCAATGCACAAAGGCTTCTTCAACCGCAACTGCAAAACCCACAATTCCAACAAACTAAGAGGACAAGTACATAATTTCATGCTCCTTAAAAGTCACACACCAATTCTATATGCATATGTATTGCCATTTTTTCTTTGTCATTGTGTTAAAATCCTGGAACTCCCTACTTACCAGCATGTGGGAATACTTTCACCACATAGACTGCAATGGTTCAAGAAGGTAGCTCATCACCAGCTTCTCAAGGACAATTAAAGATGGACAACAAGTACTTGCCATGACAATATATCCCATAAACTAATAATTTTCAAGGAAAGGTTAGCCAGGAAATTAGGAAAACACCTTTGCTCTTTATGCAAGAGTGTTACTTTGTTTTAAATCTATCTGTCTTACTGATAGCTTAATGTCATATTCCAGAGGCAGCATCTACAACAGTGCAGTAACACTCAGCACTGTACTGAAGTACCAATCTAGATTATTAACTCAACTCTTTGGAGTTGCATTTAAACTGACAAACTCTTCACTTGGAGTGAAAGTTACCACATTCTAAAACAGAACAAAGTCAAGTGCACAAAGTCATGATCATTTCTTATTTACAACAAAGCTTCTACAGTTCAACTTAATATCTAAACATAAAGTGGCTGGATTACTGGGAGATCAATTTGTGAATATATAGAATCACAGATCATGGAAACCCTACATGCAGATAGAAGCCATTCAGCCCATTGAGTCTGCATCGACCCTCTGAAGATTATCCCACCCAGACCTAATACTGAGCCCTAACCCCACATTTACCATGGCTAATCTACCTGCTCTGCACATCCCTGGACACTACAGGGGAATACAGTATGGCCAATCCACCTAACCCACACAAGCAAAATGTATTACAGTTTGATAACACTTCTGTGAATCTCTGGATGTTGGTTGACTACATGTACACTCTCAGAGACTGTGCCCTTTACTATTGTACTTAGCATCTACTGTCCATAGTTCATTCTAATTTTAAAGCAAAGCTTTCTCACAGTAGTGTTCTTTGTCTATATTTAAAAGTATTTTAATCAAACTGCTTGATGTGATATCGCAAACCCACTCAGTAGGTGGAACTTGAACCTAGGCCTTCTGGATCCAGAGATGGACAAACAGGACAAACGGGAGGCTGGAAGAACACAGCAAGTCAGGCAGCATCACGAGGTCTTCAGGTCTGGGGGTGGGTATAAGGGGAACTGCAGATATTGGGGGTAACAGGGCAGGGTGGTGAAGTGGGGATAGGTGAAGACCTTCTGGATCTAGAGGCAAGGCTACACCACAGTGCCAGAAAAGACCCCAAGAATTGACTAAGACTCGGACAGGTTTTTGTAAAGACTGGTGGATGTAGTGGGTTCAATTACAATGTTTAAAAGACATTTGGATAGATACATGAATAGGAAGGATTTAGAGGGATATGGGCCAGGAGGAGGCACGTGGGACTAGTTTAGATTGGGGTTATTTTTGGCATGGACTGGTTGGACCAAAGGGTCTGTTTCTGTGCTGTACGACTCTATGACTCAATTGATACATGTATATGGCGCAGTGTGCTCATAATGTGTAGATTATTTAAAAGGGTTATTTATGTTTTCATAATTATAAGTTACTAAATTCAGCTCTCTCATGTAGTGTCTATGTCTCCTTTTACGTTTGTCTCTCCTCTGCTTAACTCTGTTCTCTTCTGATGTCAAAGTAACATAATCAGTGCCATTATCATTATTTCCATATTCCATTATACTACAATTAACATCAGGTACAGCTCTTGACAGAAAAATAAGCCACTTTTACTTTCAATATTATATTTAGATTGCAGCTTTAAATTTTTATTAACCTACCTCAGTAATACAATGATTAGTGCTCATAACTTACCATTATGTAGGAGGCATTAATGTAGTCAGTTCCTTTTGTTCCAGGTAATGGTGCAAGGCCTACTCGAGCTCGTTCAGCTGAAAGATAGAATACAATCACAACATTTTTGATGGAAACAGATTGTTAAAAATAAATACATGCTTACATGATCTACTGAGAAAGTAAAGTAACATGTAAAAAGGAGATAATTTTATTAGCTCCCAGAAAGCATGCTGGGAGGTGTGTGCAAGAGGGCAAAGAAATCAGCTGAGATGGTGTGGATGGCATTTGACAAGTCAGGGCAGCCCTAAGTAGCCAAATAAGGTATTTTATCCATATTAGGTGTACAAATCACCAAGTGGGGAGGCTACTACATGTTTGCTGACTGCCTCGTTATAGGTTCAGGATTACAGCACCCTCTGGCCCATACAGGAAAACTTTGGGAGGGGATTTTCATTCCTCAAAGAGATGGGAAACCCAAATGCAGGCTGTTCATTGCCTGCAGCATGCACAACTGGCTGGGGCTCCCATAACTGGCCAAGTGGGGTAACGTTCCCCCACCCGACTTTCTAACTGGTGGACAGGACCACTGTCATTCCCTGAAATTCTGGCCAAGGTAATGTACAATAAAATTAAACTTGTAGCCACCAATTCTGCCAAATCTAAAATTGACTTTTTCAGCATGGTTATATGCCAATATTTAGCATAAGCAATGTGAGTTCATTGTTGTATTCACTAAAACAGAAGTTATCTTACATGGCACAACTGAGGAGTTTCTGTTCTTCTCTTTATTACATTCTTTCTGGGCACTGAAGCACTCTATAAATTTTGCATTACACTGAGTTACCAACTGTAAAAAAAAATAGAATTCATTGGAGAATCAGTAGAGAGAATCAACACTTATAGAACTCAATAGCAGATTTATCAAAAATTAAGAATTGTTAAAATTTACAATATTCTAAGAATACCTGTATATTGCAATATAACACGAATGAGAAATAGACATTGAAGTTAACATGAGACTATTCAGGCAATGTCTGGTACAGATGTCATTTCTCACTGATGCAATTGTGCATGTGCACATTGACATACCCCAACAGTGATAAGTGTTAATAATGGAATTCAGAACTTTTAGACCTGAATGACTCCAATGGCACATTGTGGGTGAGTCATAAGGCTCAGTGGAAGGTGGGGGCAGGACATTTGCAGAGGGCAGACATGCTAGCCATCTTGTCTCCCACATGTGTTTGTTCTGTGTCGCTACACAGGAGCAAGGTTGCAGATTCTTACAGTGGCCTGTCGCAGCCAGCTGTAAGAGGCTGTGTTTGTGCATTCCCAGTAACAACTTTAGTGTTTGGAATAGATGCTCTAGAATATTATTTCTGTCCTAAAATGATAAATATTTAATGCTAGAAGAAATTCTACACTCTATATTCTAACAGACTTAGAAGTAATCTTTCCACCAGAATTGTTTAAGTGCTGCTGTAGTCAATTGTTCAATATTCCCAAGTAATGAAACTGGATTTGCAATGAAATTATCAAGCCTTGTCCTACTTCTGGTGAGAGATCAACAGAAATCCAATATAAATGAACAGTAAATTCATGTGACGGATTTCAATCCTTAGGATAAAAAGCTAGGCTAGCCACCTTTTAAGACAAATGCTGGGTGAGCAGTTTATTTACATGGCACTGTTAACAGACTTGAGATAATTCCATGGGGGCAGTCAGCTCCATAGGGGCTACTACCTATGTGATCAGGCCGTGTTTTTCATTAATGCCATTAAAGAATGAGATGTAGGTAGTGACCTGCAGTGGTGACTGCCAATGGAAAACCCTGTGTAGTGCTGCTGGAAGCACCATTATACAAACAAATGTCTACCTGGACGTCATCTCTTCCTGAGAGACTAACAATTTTTGAAGGAAAGCATCCATAAGTAATTTAAGTGATGCTTTTTAATATAACTGACACAGTGCACCTGTCCAAATGAACATAAAAAGTTAGCAAAAGACTTGTGAAAACAGCACTTATTTACTTAGTACTGATCAGAGACAAAAACATAGAAACTTGATCGCACAAAGCCTCTGTTTAAAGCAAAAAATTTGTTCATTACTATAACTGCAAAGTGCCAAAAATTTTAAATACCTTGAAGGTAATGAAGTTGCCTTGATGTGTAAACAAAAAGGTGTGAGAAAGTACAAAGTACCATAGGTAGGTCAGATTAAAGAGGTTTGTAGATCGTGTCTTAGATATCAGTACCTTTAAAATAGCACTAACATGTTTAATTTTGATGTTTTGTTGGTAGAAAAGACTTTCAATAGATTTATTTCAGGCCAATGTTAAAGATGAATAACATGTAAACAAAATTGAAAACATGTCCAGTACAATTGGAATGAAGTGTTGCTTACTTAGACTGACTTCCCATTTATCATTCAGGACCAGAGGTTTTCCAATTGCAGTTAAAGTATTTCTGCCTAAGAGACTTGTGGAAGTTATAACACAAAGTATTGAAAGGAAGTCAATAGATTTTTGATGAGTATGTGAATTAACGGCTATGCTAAGATGACACGAAAGAGGAGTTGAGGCCTGGGTTAGGTTGATCATGATCTTGTTGGATGGCAGAGCAGGCTTGAGGAACTGAATGGCTTACTGATGCTTCTATTTCTTACATTCTTTTGTTCTAGAAACATTAGCACAATCGAGGGGTATTCAGTTAGCCCAAATGAATAATGTACATAAGAGGATATTTTTGTGATATCTCTATTCTAATTGAGCCATCAGGAACCTTTCTCTGCACATTATTAATAAAAACAGAATTTGTGCATTACTACTGGTAACTAATTGGATATTCTGAGACATAATTGTGGTTACCAACTGTACAAATAGTGAAACTCTTGAAACCTCTCAATAAAATGGTGGGGTTGTAGTGGGAAAAAAAATCCACAATTTTAAACCTGTTGTCTAGCAGCCTGAAAACTGTGAACCTGAAGCGTGGAGAGATAAGCTAGAGGAGGGTGGGGGTGGGGAGAAAGTAGCATAGAGTACAATGGGTGAGTGGGGGAGGGGATGAAGGTGATAGGTCAAGGAGGAAAGGGTGGAGTGGATAGGTGGAAAAGAAGAAATTTATCTTCTTTTCCACCTAACCACTCCACCCTCTCTTCCTTGACCTATCACCTTCATCCTCTTCCCCACTCACCCATTGTACTCTATGCTACTTTCTCCCCACCCCCACCCTCCTCTAGCTTTTCTCTCCACGCTTCAGGCTCACTGCCTTTATTCCTGATGAAGGGCTTTTGCCCGAAACGTCGATTTCAAAGCTATTTGGATGCTGCCTGAACTGCTGTGCTCTTCCAGCACCACTAATCCAGAATCTGGTTTCCAGCATCTGCAGTCATTGTTTTTACCTAGCCTGAAAACTGTCTCTATTTGCTTTTCTTCAAGTGGCTGCAAAATCCCTGCTGATCCAGAAATGTGCAGAGGAGCCTGGAGCAAGCCTCAGTATTAGGTTTTTCTAAGCAACTCTCCATCTTCCATTTAGCCTCGAGCTCTTAATCTTGTATTCCATAACTTCATAAACTGACAGGATTATGCCTGTTTTCCATTTGTGAACATTCTCTCCCCATTTCCCCCTCCACCTCCGACCCAACAACCATCTTTTGTTAATTTTGCTTTGTAGAAAGGATCCATTCTCTCCCTTTTGGACATTAATTTAAACCCATTTTAAATCTCTTTTTATATTTTCCATCACCAACAACCCCATTGACTTTTGCACTGGTCTTCTGCCTATGTCAAAAGTGTACAAAAAAAATTCTGAAACCTTTCCGTTCTAAAGTAGAACTATGTTGGACTCAGAATGTTAACTTTCTCTCTCCACCAATGCTGCCAGACATGATGAATTTCTCCAGCTTTTTGTTGTTTGTTTCAGATTTCCAGCAATCCCAGTATTTATAACTCTCCATTCAAGTGCATCCCAAGAAACTGAAGAAGAAATTGAGGTGGGAGGCTGGGAATGTCACATCTCACAATTTTTGCATCTGACACTTGGTCTACAATTCCTGTAGCTGCAGGCTTAATCCTTTTGGATAGACTCCGAGGAATCTATTGCATGTTTCTGCCTTATTAGCATGAGTACACAGTACTGTAACATTGAACTGCATGTTGTTTGGACATACTGCCGAACATAATCCAGTAAAAATGAACTGTTAGCTTAGTTATGCAAGAACATGACAAGGTACTGTGGATTCTTGTTAGTTTTATGAATAATGAGCATCAAATGTGATGGCTGAAATGTCTAGATTTACACACATTTCTTCTAAAGAGGACACTAAGTAGAAACAGTACAGATTTTTCACTATTGGTCAAGCAACTCAAGACTAATTGATGTACAATGTAGCCTTATTGCTCCCTTGGGTCAAGAGGCAAGACTGGTTTTTACATTTTAATTTCTAAATTCAGAATGTAAATAGAGCTATGTTTTGTTTTAAAATCTATAAATCTATAAATAATGAATCTCAAGAAAGACCTGAGCCACTGTCAAGGTGCAAAATTGAACCTGTTCTTAATGCTCTCACGACTCAGAAAGCTGAATGAATTTCAGATTGATCTAAGTAAGGTCTGAACTATAGCAAGGAGCTAAATACACCACAAAATGCAACAAATACAAAATCTTCTTATTGTGGATCAGTAACTTGGAAATTCTACCATCAATCACTTTAGAATCTGCACATATAGTTTGGTTTGAAAAGAGATGGACTTAAAATCAACAATATACTATAGTTATTGTTCACTTTAACACAGAAAAAGAGTAAATGCTGTCACCATTAATCTATACAGAGGAATTTCAAATAATCCTATACACCTTTTTTGAGCTCACTGTAAGCATTTACTGTCAGCAGCAGATACCAACATATTGCACCAGAATGGTACCACAGTCTTGAAAATAAAGTAATTCAATTTAGTCATGTGTAAAGTGTCTTTGAAGACCAAGGACTTCCGATTAAAGAAGATATTCTACACATACAGCCAAAAGAAATTAGTCTAGAAACTTTCTAATAAGAGTATCCTCTAAGTAGCTTTGCAAAAATATTGTCAACAGCATTGGGACCATCAAAAGTTTATTTTGCTACCCTAAACTATGCAAAACTTTTAATAAAATGCCTGTTCTGAAATAAAGTGTGAGCTGATGAAAATAATGACTAGCGTACTATCACAAAACATAGAATGGAACAATGATTCCAGGTCCAGTAACCAACCTTAAACTGTTTCTCTAGCCTCATCTTCCCAGATATTCCTGGAATTAAAATGTTGTTGACATAACTATGTAGCTGAGTGGCAGGTACTTCTGTCTCCTTCCCGTGTATTGCTTCCCGTAAGGCTTCATGGATGAAAATATATTGTTCCTTAAAGGCAGGACATAAAAAAAAATCAGACTGTTTATTTGTGCTCTTATTGTCATGCATGCACAGTTTAATACATGAGAGGATCAACTGTTATTATTTATCTTTTGGAATTGTGATAAAAAAGTTGTTGACATTAATTCTGTTTTTCCCTCCACAAATGCTATCCAGCCTACTGAATATTCTCAGCATTTTCTGATTTCATTTTAGATTTTCAATGGTAGGGCCTTGGATAGTGTTGTAGAACAGAGACCTAAACGGTTCTGGTGCATAATCCTTTAGAGTTTGTGTCACATATGGACAGGGTGGTTAAAAAGGAGCTTGGCATGCTTGCCTTCATTGTTCGGTTCTTTGAGCATAGGAGTTTGGAAGTCACGTTGAGATTGTACAGAACATTGGTGAGGCCTCTTCTGGAATACTGTGTCCATTTCTAGTTGTTCAGTTATAGGAAGGATATTATTAAGCTGGAGCAGGTTTAGAAGACATTTACGAGGATGTTACCAGGTATAGAAGACTTGAGTGATAAGGCTGGATGAGCTGGGACTTCTATCACTGAAGAGTAGGAGGTTGAGAGGTGACCTTGTGGAAGTTAATAAAATCATGAGAGGTATGAATAGTGTTAATGGTAGGTATCTTTTCCCTACGATGGGGGATTTCAAGACTAGGGGACACATTTTTAAGGTGAAAGGAGAGAATGTAAGAAAGACATGAGGGGCAATTATTTTATGCAGATGGTGGTTCACATGTGGAATGAACTTCCTGAGGAAGTACTGGTTGTGGGCATGATGACAACATTTAAAAGACACTTGGATAAGTACATGACTAGGAAAGGTTTGAAGGGATATGGGCTAGGAGAAGGCCAGTGGCACTAATTTAGTTTGGGATTATGTTTGCACGGACTGTTTGGACCAAAGGATCTATTTCCGAGTTGTATGACTCTATAGCTCTATCTGCCATACTTTCCTCTGTTTTTCATTATTATTTTATTTATACAACCTGCAGTTGTTAATAAATAAAATCATGGGTAGAAATTAATCTGGATCCATTTTTCCTCTTTAATTTGGTTCCTGGCTCCTATTAGTATAGCTGGCACGTGCTGACAATGTTGTTTATGCCTCCACAGATAGGTTTCCATGTGAAGACCTCAATTTAAGGTTGTCTGCTTCAATTGGTAGTAACTTTCAAGTAAGCCCTTAAAGGAGTCTTGGAGCTGGCTGAGGAAGGGGAGGGCTGTAGCGACTCTTGTATTTTTTAAAACATCTTTCCACACTTTCATTTGGTTGTTAGCGCCTATATATTGCTGAGTTGGGTAAACTCCACTGTCCGCATTACTCATTGCAGACACAGTTCCAAAAGCAGGCCTCAACATATTCAGGAATTCTTTACATATTCAGGAATTCTCAACTGTCTAGAAATGTCGTGGCAAGATCAATACTTTTGCAAATGTGGGCAGGCCATTCTGCAGCTAAACTGGTTAGTTTTGTGCCTATTATTTGGACCCTAAAACATATACAATGCACATAAACTTCTAATTCTATTCAAGATTCTATTCAGTTTTCATCAACCAATGGTAAATACTTATTTTAATTTCTCAAAGTTCTTTCTGTTAATGAGTTTTCCTCACCATACTCCAGCAGGACAACTGTCAACTCACCGTGAGCAACATTATGGGAGATAATTTTCACAAAAAGGTTTTGTGTATGCAAATGCCACTGCTAATGTCAGACTTGTTTACCGATGCAAAAGTGCCTCAATAATCTGTTGCTTATTGCCTAGCTATTTTTAACCTCCACACTGGAACTTACAGGCACGTTCCTGTCTCTAAACTTCCTGGTCCATGCAGCAATTAAAATATGAACAGACTTTTCTAAAAATTTACTTAACATAATTAGAATTGTTGTCTTGAAGGGACATATCACTATCACAGAAAAATAACACGTTAAGTTTAATGTCATCCAGCACCCTGGTCAATATAGAACAGACTATCCAATGAATAAATAATCTAGCAATCCCAAAGAATCTACCAGCCAACCGGAAAAAGTGTTGCATCTATTAGATTTTCTTACAGATGCAAAGCAACTTTGAAGTACAACCATCAAGGATTTGTCATGGAGACTGAAATTTATAAGCAATTCCAGGAATTGTAACGTGTGAAGATAAAGTCGCCATAGTTTTGCCAGACCTGCTCTCTTATTGTAGACACCCAACCTCAGGTGAGTGTGAGGGTGACTCTCCTTGAGTCCTTTATGGTAACCTCTGTCGACATGGGAATTGAACCTATGTTGTTGGTGTCTCTTTGCAGTGCAAACCAGCAATCCAGCCACTTGAGCTAACTGACCACTAAAATGCAGTGTGAATTGGACAAGACGTAAGGATGATAAATCATAATCTACATGTGACAGTTAGTCCACAAAGTCATTTGGACAGCTTCAGATAGACAGCTGAATTGAAACTTGATGAACTGAGAAATTAAGGACAATCAAAGTTTATTTCTTCAAGTCAAAAGAGATGGCAACCAAATTTGCTAATATAATCCTCAAGGGGCTTGAATTCAAGTTTAATGGCTTGGTCTCCTTTTAGGATACTTCATAAAGCCAGCACAATATCTTGCATTGATATAATGTCTTCCTTGCAGAAGAATGTTTCAGGATAACTTACAGAAGCATAAAGGGGATTACATCTATATTTTGGCTCAAATGTATGGTTGTCCCACTTTCTCCAGCTCATCCTAGCTTTTAATCCCATATGCACTGTGACAGAAACACAGGAGCCAGGACTATAGGAGAATGATTTATTTTTATAACTGCTGTATATATAATGAAAGTGTTCCACCTATTCCGAGTTTGTGAATTAGGTTTGTGAAACTAGCGAAGCACCATATTGACAATATGCTTCATAAGTCAAATATAAATAATTTCTCTAACAACCCACACAAGAGAATTTAGAATTCTGCTAAAAATATCAGTCAAATGTCAAGCTTTGAATCTAAGTATGAGATCCATTTTCTGAACAGGCCCTGGAGGTGCAAACCACTACTGTAAACTGTGTCAAATGTTACCTTGGTAACTCTGCCCAATTTTAGCTTGGTATTGTCATACGTTCCATGCTATTTATAATTGGTATTTACCTCTGTCTGGACAAGGTAGTTCCTCTGAGTCCTGATGTGTTTGAGAAAGCCAAGGACATTAACTGTGTTTTTATCTTTTATTTGTTTCAGCATGCTATCAAGCACAATGTATGTTCCAGTTCTGCCAACACCAGCACTAGGTAGGGAATAAAGAGAACAAGGGTATGATAACAAGTGCAGTAAGAACCATTTAAAAACAAAATCAATCTACAAGATCAAATGATATTATGTTGATTAAATTACGATGCATGCTTGAAGAGATTTTTTTGTTAATTCTATGGAAACACTTCATTAAATAATGACTGTTCACTTTATTCATTAAAAAGTGATTCAATACAAAATATGTAATTTGTTATGAAAGCATAATTATTGACAAAAAATGCTATCTTGGCTTTGGGAACATTATATTTAGTCCAAATTGATGAACACTCACACAGCTATGTGGCCAAATTACTTAATGGCTATATATTTTAGGATATGTTGTGCTTCACCTTTCCCTTTCCTCTTCCACTTTCTGTATGTCATTCCAGTCATAGAGTCATTGAGATGTTCAACACGGAAACAGACCCTTCGGTCCAACTCATCCATGCCATCCAGATATCCCAACCCAATCTAGTCCCACCTGCCAGCACCTGGCCCATATCCCTCCAAACCCTTCCCATTCATATACCCAACCAAATGCCTTTTAAACGTTGCAATTGTACCAGCCTCCACCACGTCCTCTGGCAGCTCATTTCATACATGTATCACCCCCTGCGTGAAAAAGTTGCCCCTTAGGTCTCTTTTATATCTTTCCCCTCTCACCCTAAACCTATGCCCTCTAGTTCTGGACTCCCCCATCCCAGGGAAAAGAGTCTTGTGAATGGACACCAATATTACTTTTGAGCTAGTCTTGTGTAACAAGGGAGAATCCCCAAGTGATAACCGGGCCTCCAGTACTCCTGGACTTTACCTGCCCCACCATCTCATTTATGTTAAATTCTTACTTCCACAAAATTAGGTCAATAAAATCAGCAACTCAGAAAAAGGGAAAACTAAACCAATCATTATTCAGCGGCTCAGTATGTTCAGCAACCATCTGCACTACCCCCTTCTACTTTCTTTTGTGTTGTCTTTATTATATACAATGGAATGGGGATCCTGCTAGTAGAGCAATTGGGAAAATACACCTGAACTGCACTAGAGACTGAACTGATCTTGCTGAGGCAAGATCCTGCCAAAATGTCCACTCAAAGTCATTTGCATTGTGGCTGGATGTAAAATCTCCCATCAATTTGTGCACTTAAGTGACACTTTTGATTGTTCTAGTCACTAATCAATTACAATGATGTCTCATGATTACAGAATTAAATTAACATTACACTGAAACTTTATTCAAGCAACTGCTGCAATTGATGAAACAGACCATTGAGTGGTTTCAATTTCCTGTAAAACACAAGTCCTATTAACTGAGGGAAGACCAACTGAGTGAATTTTAACAAATTTAAAGTGAGGTTTAAGCGATCTAAATTATTTGCAGCATTAGTTTGACAAAATGGCCTGATTGAGGTTTTAAATGATTGCTGATCACTGTAGCTGTATGTTATCAATGGTGCATTAAAACAACCATGATTGGGGGGACCTCTTGTGACACAGTGGTAGTGATTCTACCTCAGGACTAGGAGGCTGAGGGTAAAGTCCCAACTGCTCCAGAGGTGTGTCATAACATTTTTGACTAAGTTGATAGAAAATATCCAAAACCATGGGTGTAGGACTGTTGTGGTGCAGTGGCAGTGTCTCTACCTCTGAGCCAGGATACCTCACTAATGTTCTACCTACCCAGAGAAGTGTGTCATAACACACCTGAACAGATGAATTAAAAAATATCTTGAGCAGGTTGTTGCGTTTAGGGTCTTTTGTTTAGGGTCTTTACCTCGACGCTAGAAGGTCCAGCTTGAAGTGCCACATGCTCAAGAAGTGCTTCAGAACAAGACGATTAGAAATACTCAAATCTAATTGCTTTTGACGGCTCTTATGGTGCAATGGTTTGATCTATACAGGTTTAGGTTCAAGCCCTATCTGCTCCAGAGGTGTGTAATAACATCTCTGAACAGGTTGATTAGACAATATCAAACGATGAGTGCCATTGGGCTCCCACAATTCTTGGACACAATATAATACACACCCTGATCAGATACAATTGGTGGAAACTCGCCAAGCCAACCAGTGGGCATAGCCACTTTCGTGAGAATCACTGCTTCAACTGAACTGATGTTTGAGCTCAGCCTAAAACATTATGGAAACTCAAAGGTAAATTGTTACAGGAATAACTCACACAGATTTTAAATTCTACGATCCCTTGTATAATTTCATTCAATGGTGCCTGGAATGCATGATAAGTGTGCAGAAACTATGTAGAAATGTCTGCATGTCATTGTTGCAACTTCGTTAAGATAATCCTGTAACATGAAAATTAACTTAATGCAATAAGTTGAATTAGATGTTGAGTCATGTCTATGTAGACATCCCTCAAATCTTTAAGGAGAAATTAATATTTACACATACCTGCAATGTACCACTACTGGTCCCATGTCTGGTATCTGAGCTGCAGATGACTTTCTCACGAAGGTGAGTACAGGAAGAGCATATTCTGGTACCCCCATGTCAGGCCACTGTGTATAGTGATATTGTATAACCATTCGCTCGTTTTGACGTCCCTTGGGGTTTCCTTTTTGTCCCTATAACCGCAGTTAATCAGCTTTAGTGACTGTGTGAAATTTTATTTGGAGAATGATTGGTAACCTAAAGCTGAGTCAATGAGTCATGGAGCATCTCTGCTACACCCAACAACCATAATTCTGCAATTGCAAGATGCAACGACAGCATTGAAAATGAAGAACAGAAATTTTGGAATAATTCCATCAAAATATAATAAATGCAATAAAATCAGAACAGAATTAACGGATGCTTACTTCTACTTTCAAAGGCTTGCACCTTCGTATCATGAAAAAGTGATCACATAGAAAATTCATTTATTTGTCAGCTGACAATCCAAAATTGAGTAATAATAAATTCAATGATATTTTTATTTTAATTTACTCTCATGTTGGAATTCTGTTAGCAGACAAAATTTAATACTCTTTGACTAAATTTTGTAATCTCCCTTATGCAGATCTTCCCAGATCACAGAGTATTCTCTATCTGAGTGTGGAAGAGGCGGGCAGAGGAGACAGGCAACTAATCTGTGATCAGTCCTCTAAAAATATTCCAAAATTAGTGATGTGCAATCTCCTAGAAAGACATTAAACTAAGTCCTCACCTACATGTTGAAGTGCATGTAAAAGATTCTGTGATCGAGAAGAAGTGAGTTCTGCTGATGTCCCCCCAAATGTTTATTCCTTTATCATATCAGTAAGAATATTGCACTATACTATCCAAAGATTGTCAATCTGACACATATCACCACTCTAATCCTTTCTAGCAAAAGAGGGAGTTCCGTATGTCTGAGGAGATTGAGATCAGGGTTCCCACAGAAATGCAAAACTGTACATCCATTCATAGTGCAGAACTGTTGGGGAAGGCAAACCATGCCCCTTTTCACAGCTGCTTTATTCTAATTTATAAGTCCTGACACCCACTTTGACAGCTGCTCTCAACCTACAAGTCCATAAGCAAGTGTGATGTTAGGGTGCTGGGAGCTAATGTGCCAGTTGGTTAAGGGCGTAGGTTGCCATTTGGGTAGAGTGTCAGCTGGGTGGGGTTAGTCTGCTGGGTGGTGCCACTGGGATAATATATGTGGTGCCATGTGGGCAGAGTGCTAACTGGGTATGGTGCCAGATGGGTAAGATGCCAAGTTGTAAGGGGATATGGTGTCAGGTAAGTGATGCAATCTTGTATTGGGGATGGGAAGGGGCCTGTAGGGTGGATTAGAGAGGGGGGTTAATTCCAGTCTAGTGGGCTGGGGGGTGGAGGGGGTGTTTGCTCTGGGCCAGGCGAAGGGAACAGCATGTCTGATGGTGGTGGAAGAGGGGGAGGAGGTCATGGAGAGGTGGGTCTAGGGGAGGAGGTGGGTCAGGCACATCAATAGAGTAGTGAAGTCAAGTGAAGAGTAGAAGGAGGGGGGCAATGTGTGTCCAGTAGCAGGGAAAAAGGGGCTAGATCAGGTGACAAGGGATAGGAGTCAGGTTTGATGCTGAGGGAGTTGGGGTTGAAGGTCATACTGAGGCAGACCAAGGGAATGGCAGGGGACTATGTCTAGTGGCGAGGGAGGAGAAATGGTCTCAGATCGGGATCTAGATAGTGAGAGTGGTCTGGGGTGGTCTAATTGGGGCTGTTTGAAGCAAGTATGGCATCAGTTGAATAGTTACTCAGGGATTTAACTGTATGTTTAATAATCAAACCTTTTCTGAGTAATTATTAAGTTAATTCTTCAGAAGCCTCCAAACTCTCCAATTTAAATGGAGACCGTTGGAGGATTCCAGCCATAGAGTAATTGCCCAGCAGAAAATTCAATTTATATGCAATTTCTTCAGATTGTTCAGTAATTGGGATTCTTCCCAACCATGCTGGAATAATGACAGTCAAGCCATTGGAAAACCTGGGCCATTGTTCCCTCATTACTGCATTTGGGACCTTGATGCATACAAATTTGCTACTGCATTCCCTGTGTGTTACAACTTAGACCAAACTTCAAACAGAAATTAAATAAAAAAGCTAAAGAACTGCAGATGCCGGAAATCAAAAATAGAAATTGCTGTAAAAATCAGCAGGTGTGGCAACTCTGCTTTCACTCCACAGGTCTGCCAGACCTGCCGAGTTTTACCAGCAATTTGTTTTTGTTTTAAACAGGCACTGATAACTATGATGCATTTTAATACATACTATAGAAACATACTATAGAAATACTAGTTCTTACTTCATTTTTGTTTTGAATTGTGCAAGCACTGGATTCCTAGTCTCTGCTTAAGAAATATAAAAAAGCACATTTATGTTTCTACCTTTTTAACTTTTGTGTTCCTAATGGTGAAGTGGCGTACAGTGCACCATGCCCGTACTTTTGTGCTCTTCAAGGTGACAATTATGTTGCCATACTCTTCATTGTTCTCACTCGGCCAGTATTGATCACATTTTCGCTGAAATACATAAAACAGGGAAACTTAATTCCACTCAGAAAATGCCACAACAGAATGTCAAAATGACAATGTAACCTGTGTCAGCCCTGCTGGTAGCACACTTGTCTCTAAATACAGTGCAGTATTTAGTGTTGCACTGTCAGATGCACTACCTTCACATGAAGTGAAAAGCTGTGTGACTGTCTTTCCCCTCAGTTGGATACAAAAGATCCCACAGTAATAATCTGAAGAAGAGTGGAGGATGGATTCTTGGTGTCCTGGCCAATGCTTCTCTTTCAATCACAAAAACTTATTATCGGGACATTATCACATTGTTATTTGTGGGAGCTCACTATTGTAAATCAGCTACTGTTTCCCACATTACACAAGTGGGTACACTTTCTAAGTACTTTATTATCTATTATGTTCTTTGGGACTTCCTGCAATTATGTAAGGTTCTACATAAATGGTGAGGAAAACGAGAATCTTGCAACACTCATTACTGAACTGACTTTGACACTTTCCTTCTCCAAGTATGAATTATTCTAAGAACATTCATATGATAAACAAATAAGTAATATGATAAATTGAAATTTCTTTTAATCAAGAATCAGAAAAAACTACAAATTAAAAAGCTTACTTACTCGTCCTTTCTCCACTAAATTTGTAATCATAACAATGATTCCTGTGTTCTGTTCCCAGATCATTCGCCAAAAATCTTCAAATGTAGGCTTAAGAGGTCCCTGTGTAGCTATATAGGCTTTTGACTTGTTATAACCCTGTTCAGGGACAAAAACAATATTGAAAAATGTCAAATTCAGCCCAAATCTTAAAGACCGAATCTAAAATTCATTGTACTTTCTTTAGAGGTATGAAGGCTTTGAAATGCTGGTGGTTTTAAACTTGTTGTTATTCTCCCAGTGAATTCTGAGCCAACATTTAACTATTCATGCTGTTTTCCTATACTATTGAAGATTCAATGATTCAGGTGTCATGCTCCGCATCCATATAATTGCCAGAATTTTTTAAAACTTCAAATCCTTTATCTGTAAGAACAGAATGCTTTTATAAAATATATACTTTTCATTTTATTTTTGTGCGTAAGGTCATGTGACTTGTCACCAATTGCTAATTTCAAACAATCTAAGGTCAATGATAACAATCAGATTAAAACTCATTCTAATTGACGCAAATTCAAAGATAAAGGATTTTTCTTTAATTTCCAAAACCAGCTTGCCATTATGACTTCCATGAATAAAATTATGAGATTAGTGAAAAATGAGAACCTTTTTATGCCGTTTGTACAACCACCAAAAACAGTATGGAACACTTACTAACTAATTTTACTTCAGCTTATTATACAAAATACAGGATAAGAGAATGAGTGAGAGAAAGAGGAAGACAAATAACGGGATGAATTTTTCCTGTGAAGGGTGTCAGTTCGCTCTGTTGGCTGGATGGCTGGTTTGCAATGCAGAGTGATACCAACAGTGTGGGTTCAATTCCCGCAATGACTGAAGTTCCCATAAAGGACTTCTCAACCTCTCTCCTTACCTGAGGTCGAGTGACTTCAGGTTAAAACACCACCAGTTATCTCTTTAATGAAACAGCAGCCCTTTGGCCTGGTAAGACAATGGTGTCATCACTTTTTCTTTATGTTATCTCTCTGTATGCTCTGGTCAGTTATCTCACACAATGTGCACTGGTCACCTCATTACGTATGCATTACATTCCTATCATACTGTGCCCATGTTATTGTGTGCTCATCAATGGTAGAAGTATTTAACACTGCATGGACCTTCTGGGATTTCCGCAACTGGCACTCAACTTAAAGCTCAACTGTGTTAATTGCGGCCAGCCACAAAAACTCCTTACAATTCATGTAGCAGGAGGGCAAACAGATGGCACAGGTGACACTTCATTGGAAACAGAACCTCAACTTATAAATGTATTGCTATTTTACATCATCATTTGTCTAACTGACCTCAATGTAACTGAGCTGCAAGAGTGAAGCTACATAAGCAACCTGTTCTTAGTGCCATACCATCTTAGGGCCCTGTCTAAGCGAGTGCCACTATTTCCCTAACAGTCAGTGTACTGCAATATCTTGTCATTTTTCAATGTGAGAGCATCATTTGTTGGTAAACTTTCAAACAGCTGAATACATTAACTTTTATTGATAAACCAAAGATAAGTAAAGAAAAATTCTGAAACAAAAACAGAGAGAGATACAGAAACTCAGCAGGTTTGGCAGCATCTGTGGAGATGAAATGATAAGCTGCATTTGCTTCAGGGATGGTTTGTCTTTTGAACAACAATGAATTTGCAGTTCATGCACCAAGCTCACATCTATTGGAATTGGGTATCAGTCACATCCTGTCTGGTTTGTTGAGCCTGACATTGCACTGCTCTATCATTCTGAAGGTGAAGTTTCTCCTGCTCATCTTCCTCCTCAGAAGGCAACTGCCACTGTACCAGGTCTTTAGCATCCATGAGGTGCCATTATTACCTACACCATTTGTAAAATGCACAGCAGAAAAAAATTATCAAAGAATCATAGAATCCCTACATTACAGAACAGTACATTCCT
This sequence comes from Chiloscyllium punctatum, assembly GCF_047496795.1. NCBI lineage: Eukaryota > Metazoa > Chordata > Chondrichthyes > Orectolobiformes > Hemiscylliidae > Chiloscyllium > Chiloscyllium punctatum. The sequence continues at coordinate 40,736,053 of NC_092750.1, read as the reverse complement.
CAACTTGGATCATTCAGCAAGGACCCCCCCACCAAGACTGATCCCAAGCATCAGCATCTGATCTTCAAGAAATCTACTGTCAGCTCCATAACTACCTAGTAGTGTAATGGGCATGGAATGGAAGGACATATTACGTTTGGCCTCAGTCAGGGATTGCGTCATGGAGTCGCCAGCTATTGTTGCAGAGGTTAACACGTCTTCCAGCAACTATCCTTGAAAGGCATCTAGTTGTTGAATTAAAGCAACTATATAATAAATGTCAAGGATACAGACATAGCTTCCACTGTACCTGGTGCAAAATTCTAAGATGTGGCACTGATGATCATAGACAATTTGTACAGAACCTCGCTGATGACATCAACCACATTATGATATGTTATTGACACGATTAAATCCCCTCAAAACATGTCAAAGAGATAGCCTAGTCCCTGACTTTTTCTTATTTTAAAGGCAAGTGCCAGGAGTTCCGTTCTGGATGCTATTCAATTGATCAAACTTCCAGACTTGAAGCAAAACACACTTTATTCATATATTATGGTTAAAATACAAATAAAAGAAAAGATTGGGATATCATAACTCTATCAGAAAACTTAACACAATGATAGATTATTTAACTACTAAACAACAACTGTTCCAATAAATCAACATCCCATAAACACACCCTTGGCAAAGGTAATTTCAGTGAAACTGATTGTCTCATATGCAATTCTAGCTGCAGGAGGTGAACCTCAGCCTCTATCTGTAACAGAGAAAGGAATAAGAAATTCCACATCCAGCTTCAAGCCCCTAGTAATTACTGAAAGCTAAAACTAAAAATCCTGGTTTTGTGGTTAGGCCACAGTTGGAGTACTGTGTGCAGTTCTGGTCGCCTCACTTTAGGAAAGATGTGGAAGCTTTGGAGAGGGTGCAGAGAAGATTTACCAGGATGTTGCATGGAATGGAGAGTAGGTCGTACGAGGATAGGTTGAGAGTTCTCGGCCTTTTCTCGTTGGAACGGCGAAGGATGAGGGGTGACTTGATAGAGGTTTATAAGATGATCAGAGGAATAGATAGAGTAGACAGTCAGAAACTTTTTCCCCGGGTACAACAGAGTGTTACAAGGGGACATAAATTTAAGGTGAAGGGTGGAAGGTATAGGGGAGATGTCAGGGGTGGGTTCTTTACCCAGAGAGTGGTGGGGGCATGGAATGCGCTGCCCGTGGGAGTGGTAGAGTCAGAATCATTGGCGACCTTTAAGCGGCATTTGGATAGGTACATGGATGGGTGCTTAATCTAGGTTAGAAGATCGGCACAACATCGTGGGCCGAAGGGCCTGTTCTGTGCTGTATTGTTCTATGTTCTATGTGGGACCTTGACCCACCCATTCAGGCTGCTTCTATTGTTCCAACTTTTAAAAAAAAACCCAAGGCCACATAAGCTGTTTATTTACTTGGCTTGAAGCAGACCACTTAGTACCTCTATCTCAACCTATATTCATGAAAAAAAACAGGACAAAATTCACCTCTTAAAGCCATAGTATCATCACACATGTACTCTCATGTAATAGTCTATAGTGCCCTCTGCTTGGGGAAGCTAGCTATGTTATCAAAGAGGTAAGGGCTTTTGCCCTAAACATCGATTTCGCTGCTCATTGGATGCTGCCTGAACTGCTTTGCTCTTCCAGTACCACTAATCCAGAAGCTATGTTATCAAAACCTATTGCACTGACCTTGTCATTAGGAAACAAGGTGGAGTTGTTTGACTTTCATAAATTGAATCAATAACAACTTTGATCCATTAACAGGAGCAAATTACTGCAGATACTAGAATCTATATTGAAAACAAAAACTGCTGGAGGTCACAGCAGGTCAGGTAGCATCCGCCTGACCCACTATGATCTCCAGGATTTTTTTTTCAACCTTGATACATTTGTAGGTTGACCATCGAGAGATCCACACAGATCCCAGAAGATCCTTAGAAGCAGCCATTCACAGAAAAAAAATTAATGCAGCTGTACCTTGGCAATTCTATTGGAATAGAATAGTCACCGACCCCTTAAGGTCGCAAGCCATGCTTTCAAGATATCACAGTTCTGTGATGGTGCCCCAGGACATTATTAGACTGTGGTGAAAATGTGTCTCATTCATCTGGAGGAAATGGCATTGAGGAAAATAGTCTCTTGGCCTCCTGTATCTCCTCTGTATCCTGAGGGGAACTTCAGTTGTGGCTTCTTCATGTGGAGGCTGGAGATTGCTGCTGGCTCTGGACTTTCTGATGAATCTGTTCCTCCTTCATTTCTCTGCCCCTTTGCAGCATTGCAGCAATAGTGATTGGGGAAGATGAGAAACCGAACAGGTGCTTAGTAATGTGAGAAGCCAGTATTCACATCACTCACAAATTATGGTGTATGACAGTCCTCCACACAGTAGAACATGAAGGAGTCCAACAAAGAAAGCCATGGGGATGATTGTACATGGACCATTGACAGAGTGGACCTTCTTCCAATGTATGCAGTACAAACCATTTCATGCAAACACACAAGGAGGTTGTTACTACAGTACACTGTTGAAACCTTGTTCCCTTCAACTGCTCCCATCATCTGAGAAAGGCAGCACTGTACATTGTCAAAAATATACTGTTCAATCGGGAATCAGCTCCTAGGTCTTGTGCAGCATATGAAACTGTGGATTGACTTTGTTGATTAAAACCTGCAAGTTATACTTTGAAGGTTGTCTGTGATTTTCTCTGCTTCACAGAGATGACTGTGATCAATTTCTAATGATGAATGATACAGTCAAGACTTGTGGTCAGAATGTGTATTCCATGTAGTTGGTCACTACGTGCTTGATTACAAGTATTTTTACTAACTTGTAGAATGTAAGTGTATTTTCAATGCAATTGCCTCCACCTCACCTCACTGAGAAATAAAACTACATCTTCGGACAGAATAAAAACACATACTCTGCCCAATACCTGTGTTATGGTAGCCATTTTCTACTTATATTGTGCATTTCAATTCGGAAAAGGATGGAAGGCAATACATGTCACACTTTGCAGCAAGTTGCAGGCTTATCCTGTCAATCTAGGTAAGCCCAAAAATCTTTCACTCCCTGTCGACCACATCAGTTCTGGGTATCCACATGCTCCCCCTCAACTTTTTTCCATTTAAGTCTTTATCTCAACATTATCCCTGAGCCTACAGCCTACAGTTGAGTCATGTCGACCAGTGTGATACATTGGCCCATTAACAACCAGGGAGGTGGAGACCATTGATGATGCCCTCATCCTGCAGTAGCCCATGTTGTTTAATGCACTATCTCCCATCATTTCATGTTGAGCTCCTCCCTCACCTCTCCATCACACTTATTGCCCCCTCCATATCAAGTAGAAGCTGCCTCTAAACCCCACATTTGACTTCTCCAAATTGCTCGTGACAGTAGGGCCTCTGACAACCTGATATAACATTCAAAGAACAGATCCACAGGACTGACTTTGGTCGACACACCACCCCGACCAACCTAGAGGACAGTGTCCAGATCTCTGCACAATTCACTGATTGATTTATAGTTCAATGCAGACTGGCTGCACAGGACCACTGCCCACTCACTGGAGTGCAATGATACGAACCCCTGACCCAGCCCACCTTAAGCAGCCAACTGGCCATGTTTAAGTCTGGACTGAGACTAAACACTACCTTTCATTAACTATGGTGGGATATCCTGACTTATTACCGTCTCCTTGACTTGCCTGAGCAGTACTCTCCTTAGACTTTGAGACATAGCTCTTTGGTTGAAGCATATTCAGTATGTTTGCCATTTAACCTGCTGGTATATGTCATAGATGTGACATTGATATTGCATGGTGTGAGTTCACCCTCTTGACTGATCACTACTGGCAAACATGACAAACTACCTGGCTTTATATCTGCACGTAAAGGCATGACAAAATGTAGGTACTGTGAGCCTGTAAAAAAGGCAAGGCAAGGCAGGGATCCTGACAGCATTCAAATAGGTGAGAGGTGTGTGTGCGTGATGGAAGCTGCAAAGAACCCTGAGGTGCACCCTGCTCCAATGCATGAGATGAGTTCCTATCCTAACATGCAAAGCAGCCTGGCAACAGCATTACAACAAAAAATGTTGGTGCAATTGAGACTACAATATTGAATAGAATTTGACTTTAAAGATTCAGAGGTGTGCCCCAGTGATGTGGTCAGGTTGTTGTGTGTCTAATGCTGGATGATGGAGGAGTCAGCTGATTGCTACCCATGGTGTGTGCCAGAGATACTGGGGACTGCTAGCCGAGTTAGAAGCCAGGAGAGCAAGCAGCCAGTGAAACTATGAGATACCCAGTCAGACTTTCATGTCAGGAATTATCATTATCTAGTCTTTCTTTGCCACATGGGAGAATAGGAAATAGCATAGAAATGAGGCAAGAATAGATAATAATGAGATGTTAACACATACAAATTGGCCTCTTGCAGCTCACGAGTGAAGTTCACATATCGTCGTTCAAACCTTCGGTGGAAAATTCAACATTTCATTCTCCATGCTGGGACTCAAATTTTCCCAAACTCGCCATATTTTCCCAACTGACTTGCCATTTCCCCCAAGTCATTCAGTGGCTGGAAACTTCAGCTCATTGGTTTAATTGTCTCTGCCTTAGCTGGACTTAAACTTAGAACTTAAAATGAACAACATATGCACGCAATTTTCAAATATATAACTGATTCAGTTTCTAATTTAACTCTGGAATTCTTTGAATTGAGTGACCATGACAAATGAGAGAAATATAACATAAAATATAAAAGAATGACTTACATCAACATAATTGGCATTGATGTAGTCACTATGCTTTGAATCTTTTCCTGGTATTGGTCTTAGTTTAACTCTGCTGTGATCATCTGGAGAAGGAGAAATATTAATCCACAAGAATAAATCACCTTGACCTTCACAGATATTTCAAATATTACTTTTCAAATTTTAAACGATCACACACGTTCAACAAATAAATCAGCACATTATAAACAGGGAGGGGAATGGTTAGCTCAGTTGGCTAGTATGTGGTTTAGAATAATGCCAAAAGTGTGGGTTTAAGTCCCATTCCAGCTGAGGTTGAATTGGGACTACCTACTTGTCATAGCTTTGAGAATGGAAGGCAATGGCAAACCACTGACATCAAAAACAAATCTGAGAAAATGGCTCAAGAGGAAGCATTGGCAAACAATCAGCTAAGTAGACCTAATTTTGGGCAAGCTCTCATGAACGAATGAATAAACACTCATCTATTTCACTAACACTATAGTCACTATAGGACTAACACTAATCTATTTCATAACAGTTACTATTGAGGAATCAATAATCATTTTCAGAAATATTTTTAATTTATATAGAATCTTAACTGAACATCCTATACTTTCTATAGATATTATATGCCAAACCACCCAATGTGAAGAGATTTGTGGACAATATTTTTGAAAGATTGACTTAAGCATGAATATATTAGTATCCAGTATAGTCTTACATGCTACAATATTGATGTATCGGTTTTTGTGCTTGTTATCTGGATGGTTGGAGTGTTCTGATGTGATGTTCATATCAGCTGTACAGCGCTGCACTTCCTATACATAGAAAAGGCAAAAGAAAGCTTTATTGGTTTTCTATTTCAAAACATATTATTGCATTCAATAGTTGATGTGTGGTACAAAGATTATTGTATACATAATTCAGGATTTTTAAAAGCATATTATCTCAAAAATCCAATTGTTATTTAATTATGGTTCAAGATGAAAATTAAACCTCTACAAAGACTCAGTAATTTATGCAGTCAATAGTTCAGTTATACAATCTAGCAAATTGCAGCTTGGTATCAAACTCGCACTGCCTGCTCCTCACATCTTAGAGAGCAGTTGAAATACTGCAATTAGCTGTAGTATCCTCGGATTTGGGAAACAAAAATAGCTTTGGCTTCTACCCTTGATTGTTATCCAGTACCTCCTGTTGGAAATCTCTTTTGTTCCAGTCATAAAACCTCTGAGAAACATATTCCATTGGTGGGGCACGGAGAATATTGTACATGAGCAAGAGGCAGCAATTTTACAAAGTGACAGGGACTGAAAAAATGGGTGGAAATGAAATGTGCATTTCTTTTCCTGAAAGGATAAAAATGATCAAAAAGGTTGTAGATAATAGTTGTATTTATATAAATTCAAAGGGCTGTGTATTCCATTTCTAAAAAAATTAGTAGTTACTTATAAAAGTAATGGGGTAGATTTTCATCTGTACTGCCCAGGCATTAAATACCTTAGGAGCCTAGAACTGAAAGTCCAACAGGGAAGGTCACATCAAGATTGCAGACCCCAAACTTTTTATCTTTCCAATTATGTGATGGAAAGAACATTTAACAGGGGTTGATTTTCCATCCAGGCCTTTCTCTCTGTGCTATGCCCAGGCAATGCTTAGTTTGTCTGACAGTATCTGTATACTTACGTGCTTGAATTTTTTTTTAATCCTTTCAATATGATCTAATTCAAAATATTATTTAGGAAATTATGTATGCAATCTTGAATGGTCACACTTAAATTCTATTTGGCTTTGTTTTTGGAATAGAATTAAACCTTTAACTTCATGGTAAAGTATATGGGAAGAATTTATGGGAACAATCCAGTGAGAAAAGTAGAATTGAGATAAAAGATCTGCCATGATCTTGTTGAATATACAGACTCTAAGGACCTGCTTACCCCTGCTTTAGTTCTTACGTTCATCAAGTATTGACTAATGTCAAGAGACTGAAGGAATTTCTTTGCTCAAGTTCATTAAAATGTCAATAAAACATTTTCTGGTTAATTAGATATAGTGCTAAAGGATAAATCATTTATAAACACATGGCCAACGTCTGGACAGTTCCCAGAGTAGCAATCTACATTAAAAAAACCTAGTGTATCAGGATAACTATTCACTCATAGGGTCATAGAGATGTACAGCACAGAAACAGACCCTTTGTTCCAAATCGTTCATGCAGACCAGATATCCTAACCTAATCTAGTCCCATTTGCCAGCACTTAGCCCATATCCCTCTAAATGCTTCCTATTCATATACCCATCCAGTTGCCTTTTAAATGTTGCACTTCCCCTGGCAGCTCATTCCATGCACACAACACGCTTTGTGTGAAAGATTAGGTCTCTTTTATATCTTCCCCCCCCTCATCCTAAACCTGTGCCCTCTAGTTCTGAACTCCCCCACCCCAGGGAAAAGACTTTGTCTATTTATCCTATCCATGCCCCTCGTGATTTTATAAACTTCCATAAGGTCACCCCTCAGCCTCCGACGCTCCAGGGAAAACAGCCCCAGCCTATTCATCCTCTCCGTATAGCTCAAATCCTCCAACCCTGGCAACATCCTTGTAAATCTTGTCTGAACCCTTTCAGGTTTCATGGTTTACAGCTGATTGGGCAATGTGCTCACTATAAAATGTCCATTTTGAAAAGATGACCGAGGTCTGATGAAGGAAAAGACAGGAAATTTAACCAAAATATTACTTAATCAACTGTAAAAGCTAATATTCAGGAAACCAGCATAATGAATTACTCCATGCACAATGGATTGAAATGATCAACACCAAACAAAGTGGAAGGTATGTAATCACTTTATATTTAGTTTTGATGATAGTTTACTGAAATTCAAGACATGCAAAACTTATTTGTCAAGTTTTTTTTTGCTTGTACAAAAGCTTTTGGACAACTGCAGCAAATGGGTATGATCTATTAAAATTGTATGCTTTGGGTAGATTAATCTCAAACAGTTAGCTATTTCTCAAGATTCTTTCCTCGCAGTTTCTTTTCCTTCATTAAAGGTGCTGTTTCATGCCGGAGTACAGTCCTAGCAGCTTTCTGGTATTTTAGACAGATGACAACACCGCCATTTTGTCCGTTTGTTCAATTGTAGCAAGCATCACACTGGAGTTCACTCCTCACCTAATTTGACATAGAGAATTTTCAGCAGGATTCACAAACCAACCATCAGGGTGGGGAAAGCCAGTTTCTTTTTTCTTTTGGGTATTAGAAGCTATTTGTCAATTGTGAATTCTGATAGTGGGAAACATACTGCTACTTTTGCATAGGTTATCACATGCAGGATGGACCCAACCCTCTCTCAAGAGCCACAGATTCACTATTATCACTGGTTATTAGACACTTATTAGAAAAAGGATGAAACTCTCCTTAACCCAGAGCATTGAATTCAATTGTGGCATCTCTACTTTCCTGATCTGCATGGCTCAGATGATCAACAATTTAACCAACTGACCCATTGAAGGAATTCAGTTTATCTAGCTTCTTATTTAACGGTCACTATTTTATACAGTTTCAAATGTGGTTTGCTTGAAAAATAAAACACTACATTTAAAAATCAGAATTAGAATTGAGCTTATTTGCATCATTTATTGCTTTAGCTCATCAGTATTATTTTGTATTATGTTTAAGGTATATATATAGTTAACAAGAACTAATCCTTGGCCGTAGTGTTTTTATACTGTTTCCTGTGTACAGCATATATTTAAAATAATAGAACTCTTTTGATTTGCAACAGATAAAACATGTAATTTTCATTTAAACCTTGAATGGTTTTGTGAAAAAAAATCACCAGTGCATATTGCAACACTTTTCTGAGAATGAAGGGGTACAGGAGAGAGTAGTGCAGTGAATAAAAAGAATAATTATGAAAGAAGGTAATAGTGCAAAAACTGATTGAAAAAGGACCACAACAGGCAGTGCATCCTGACATCATCCATCCTACAATGCTGAGAGGATACTAAAAACTAAAACCAGAAAATTCTGGCCACAATTTTTACAATTTAAATTTAAATTTGAAAGCAGTGCCAGAGGATTGAAAGCTTATCACTTCAACATCTCTGATCAAAATAGGAACACGAATAAAATAGGAATTCAAATAAAAAGATAACCATAGATCTCACAGTCTCACATTAGAAACAGATAAACATTGCAAGAATGTGATTCAACAAAAGTAACGCTCACCTAGAAAGACATGTGATCAGATTTCTTTAATACAATTTTGAGCAAAAATGAGACCAAGATACAGAGCTAACATTGTAACATGGATTGATCAGCATGAGATAGTAGGAAAAAGGCTGTATGTCTGATTTGTGTGATATAACAAGTGGTACGCTTGCTTCAGGGATCTTTACTGCAACACCAGTTTTTTACAAATTTATCAATAACCTAATGGGACTAAAAACTTGGATACATGAGTTTGAAGATGACACTAAGTTAGAAAACACAATAAATTATGTGAAGGAGAATAGAAAATCACAAACTAAGAGTCAGGTTAAATGAAGAGTCAGAAATATGGCAGGAAGAAATTAGAGTTTTGTGAAATTTGAGATTAATCTGAGGGAAACAAATCAGAGAAATTTCTTATTGCTGAAGGTGATGTAGTAGAGCAAAAGAATTTGAATGTTCTTGTACATCAATCACCAAAAGCTAGTTTACAACCACACCAGTAATCAAAAAGGCTAATGAAAGGTTAGTCATTATCTCAAGGAGTTTGGAACTCTAAAGTGATGATTATATGTTTCCATTCTACAGATCCATATTAACAGTACTTGAGCACCAAATTTCAGGAAAGTTCATTGGCCTTTGGTCCTAACAACATTGATTACTCAGAATGATACTAGACTATAAAAAAAGGTTAAGCTGCATTAATGGTTCTAATTTCATTGAGTTTCGAAGAGATGTTTATTATGATAGAAGAATTTGATTGGGTAGATTAAAAAGAAACTACTTAGACCTAGTATGAAAATCAAGAACAGGACATCATTTTAAGAATTACAGCAGGCCATCTTATTACAAAAAAAAGGATTTTTACTCACTGAAATCTGGAACTCGCTTCCTCCAAAAGCATGTGAATAATTAGTCAATTTAAATTTTCATGACTGATTTGATCGGATAGAAGGAGAATCTCAGGACACAATGAGTTTGCAGGTGCCATGAGTGTGATAGGGAGGAAAATGAGAGAAAACAAAATGATGGTTTTGGCATGAAGTGGTGGAGATTTAGTCAAAGAGATAGAAGCAGCAGAAACACCTGAATGGGTGATCTGTGTCTTGATATGTTAAAGTCCATGAATTCCTCACACTTCTTACTGCAACAAGGGTGAAAGAGCAGGGCACAAGAATTCAAGAGGATAGTTCATCATGAAGAAGAGAAGCCAGCATTTATCTTGATTAGCTTTATATTCAACGATGATGAAATATGACTGCAGGTTTCAATAAATCACTCAATTTTTATCCTTATATTTCAGATAATGATAAGGCATCAGATGTTGCAAGAATCAAATGCAATCAGGGTTGGAGGTGTATGTGTCAAATGACAAAATACTAAGTGTTGCTAAGAGTCTTAATAAATTTGCTCTGCTTGATATGCTATGTTCACATCACTATCATTACAAATGTTGCATAAGAATGTAAGCATAGACATTCAAGGTCTCAGGTATATATGATTATAACATGCTGATTAATGTTCTGTCAGCTTTAGTTGAACAGGAAACACCACTGCATGCTTCAAAAGTAGATCTCTATATGAATTGCTTCCTTTCTCATTTAAGGAGCATTGTTTAAGGGAAAAGGTAGGCATGGAAAGGTGCAGGCTTTTAAATGACTTAAAAGGACAAGTCAAGAGAACACTTCTGATTATAAGCTACTACTTATGTCATTAGTATTGCTAAAGCAATCCACTTAACTCTCATGTTTTATGCAATATGTAAAAGTCACGCATCACATTAAACATAACTAACTGATTAGTGATCCTTTGCTGGAGTGGAGCATTTCATTACACTTGGCGTTCAAATTTCTTCTGTGGAGTTGCTTAGTGACTGTGTGCTACTATATTGACATAAACAAACATAATATGACAAGCATAGAAAGAAACCATTTAACAGATAGTCAGATAATCCAATAATAGTTCAGTTGCATGCAAATCTATATTCAGTTACAACCATGCTGAAAAGGTTACCTTTAACATGCCCCAGTTTCAATGGCCCAATTCCATTGTAAAAATAAGTACCGCTCACCATTATTAAGCAGTAAATCATACATTAACTTCCAGCAATTGCATATATGTACCTGTACATGGAAATCAAGAAGTTGCTGTACAAGGTTTCCTTTTCCTCCACAAGCTCCACTGTACAAGTATTGTGTTAAGAGACTCAGCATTGAAACACATGGAGCACCACAAAGTTGATGTACTTACATGATATATGCCCACTTAACAAACCAAGGAGAGTTAGGGCCTGCCCATTCAGTACAGACAAATGTTTAATCGTGCAACAAATCTTATTATTGAGACACTGGAACCTTCTGACACTGAAAAGCAACATTTTCAAGTAAGTAACCTCAATTATTGTTTGAAATTTATAAAAGCAAAACCGTGTAAGTAATTTAATCTTTACTTTAGATTGTCTAATTTTTGACTAATTTCAGAGGAGGAAATATATTCTTAAAGATGAAACCTCTGAAGTTATTTTATGGAAAAAATCTGCACAAGTAGTTCAGACCTTACAGTACGTAATTTAGTGCTGACCCCTCCACATACTTATGGGAAAACATACTACAGAGAATGTATGCTACAAACTGATGAATTGATCAATAAGAAACTTAATTGCATTTTGGTGTGCTGATATAATGAGATGATAATTATGAGATGAATTATCTCATAAAAAAAAACACTCACTTGAACTAATTCTGTTTTTGGAAGTTAAAATATATTGTGAAAAATATACCCCTGAGTAGCAGCAACTAAATTACTTCCAGGTGAAAATGAATGATTTTAATCACTGGGTTCAGCAAAGGGCAATGTATTAATAATATGCCCTGTACTGCCTCTCTTGGAATATGTCAATTGGAATTGGTCAATTGGTTCCCCACTCTCCATATCCAGCAGTTCACTCTGTGAATTATATAGACTGTTCTCATCAAATTATATAAAAAGACAGGTTATTTTGAGAACAGTATATTAATCTTTATTTTTCTAACACAATTTCAGATGTTGAATAACATGGTACATGACTGTATGTAAACATATATATCTATATATACTTCAATTATTCTGCAGTTTACGTGGATACTTCATAGAAAATCACAGTTTCACCAGAGATTAGAACTGCAGTCGGAAACCCAGAAAAACAGCCCAGACTTCAGTCAACAAGGAGGTTAACAACATTGATTCCCATATTCATGTTAAAACAGTTGGCAAAAAGAATGTTTTAAGCATCAGACACAACTTAACGCCCTAATTGGATCAGTGACCCTTCCTAAAAACTCTAACTACTTGAAAAATATTTGAAAAAAATCATTGACTGCAAACCTTCGGTACTGAGGATCCGTGGATTTCATTTTTACTCTAGTTTATCTATTTCAGGATAGTCTATTTTCTCACTACAAAATTAGATTAAAAACTCAGAATAAAGCACTTGTTTGTTAACAACAGAACTGACCTTTAGGCTGTACCAATTATTAAATACCTTTTTGTAAAGCAACCTGAAGAAAATAGCTTTCTGAAGAATTAGATCAAGTGAAGCAGTTAACAGCCCAGTGACACGCTGAGTTACTGTGCTAACACTTGACAAATTCATGAAAAGTAAGGTACATTTGCAACCATAATTCTCCAGCAAGACAAGTTCCCAATCGCAAAATGATTCCTTGAGAGGTGGTAGCTACACAATGGGTCACTGTTAATGGGAGATAATGGCCCAGTTACCTACCCAGCTCAATAAACGTTTGCGGTGGATCTAACATGGGCATGATATGCAAAGGTGGGTAGGTTTAAGAAAAAGAAATATATTTTCAAATAAATAAAGTCTCAAGTACTTTTGATTCAACTGACTTAATTGGGCTTGACTACAAACCACATTGTAAGTGTGACTCCATGGTATACAAACAGTACATTATTTTATAGTAAATGCACCACTTTGACTATTATTTGGCTATTTGCATGAAAAGCAGAAGTATGCAGTTAGGAAGTTATTGGCATTGACAAACCATCAGCTAAATGATTGAGCAGAGATAAAAGCCTTTAACAATGTTGACACTATGCAGGACAAACATTTGCCCCAAGAGAATTGCTTTTGATCAAGACGATCTAATTCAAATCAGCCAAAATCTATTATTCATGATCTGGCAGGCCACTGCTATTAATCACACCTGTTTGTTACACCATTAAACATACTGTGGAATAATTTCATCGAATAAACAAATCAAGATGTGTGATGAAAAATGAATTCATTAATCCAAATGACTGTTGTGCTCCATCACCTTTTAATCTTTCGCTCTCTAATTCAGCCATATTCAATTTTATAGCTGTGTGAATTGTTATAGAGTTTGAAGTACATTTTAAGAACTCATTATAGGCTGTGTTTATGATTTGTGAAAAAACATATTTCACATTGACAGATCTTTTTCTGAAATGAAATTCTGCAATTTCATTACCATTATAGAATACAACAAAATCAATTATTAGCACTTCTCAAGAAGTCCCCATTTACAGGACCTTTGAAGTTTTAAATTCCAACCTTCTAATACTATTAGCAAAGAGAATAAATGTTGCAATTTTGTATTTACTTAAATGCACTTAATGGTATAAACTTAATGGCAAAGAATAAAAAGCATATTTGAATTGTATGTCAACATTAATGGTGCTCAACAGGGACGGGGGAATCCCTGACAGCACTGTCAGTACTGTGTATCAGAAAATGGGCATATGCTAAGTAAATGTAGAAAGAAAAATCAGAAAGTGTCTAACCACTTTATTTAAAAGTGACAGCACCCAACAGGGAGCTTGGTCTGGCTCATCTAATTCAGCTGTAGCGATGGAAAGAAGATAAAATAATCCAGTCTATGGGAAGAGGTCAATTTTTTGAATTATGCTTCCTTGTCACTTCACCAAGAGCAGTCACTGTTGGGAGCTTATGGGCCAACTCAGGTCTGAAATTGTCCTGCTTTTCCAAAGGAAAGATTTGTATCATCTTGGGAGTTTAAAATCAAGACTAAAGAAGATTTAAAAATGGTTTTTTTTCAGCAAGATACACAAACAGTCAATGAAGCACAGCAGCTGGAAGAGATCACATCGAAGAATGCAGGAAGTGGATATCATGAGGCTCTCTGAATCTTGAAAGGGATGACATGCAGGAGAACAAGCAGCACTCCAATCCAAATTTCAGCAACAGTTCTTCATGAGAGTGCTCCAAGATGCAGACATATGCTGTGCTTAAACCAGTGCAGTATTTTCCAGCCCTAAACCAGGAAATGCAAAAACTGTGCAGTCATAGACAGTTGACAGCAAGGAACACTAAAGTGCCTTTGAACCAATCTGAAATATAGTTCCCCATTTTAAAAAATCTAAAACTTCCTAGTATTGTACTCCATCCAGTATACTTTGTCTTCATACATGGTATGATCCAGGATTGGGTTCCAGTAATCTCCACATATTTTTAACTGTTAAATGAAACTATGGAACTTCAAAAGAAATAAACATTGTTTTATTATTCCCATAAATTACTGTGGGAAAATAACACATTACAAGAGGTGAAACAGAAAGCTATAAATTATTATAACTGTGAAATAGATTAAAAAGGAAGGTATGGAACTCTTGTTAATTTCAGCCATTTGCTTCCATGTACAATTTTGATTAAATGACATTACACTATAAAATAGCATAGTATAGTTACCAATCTCCAATTTACCCAAAAGAAAACCACCACAAAATGTGAACATGGAACCTGTTCTTAAAAATATTAGGAACTAATATAACACCAACTTACCTCAAATTCCTCAGAGAATCCATGTTGGTTATTGGTATACAGTTCATTTATGTGCTTTACAAACTGCTTGACTGGAATGGCCTCCATATCATCTGCAGGGAAGAACAAATAAAGATGTTGCTAGGTAACTAACACAATTACAGAAGAGGTTCATGAGTTGGTCCAATTAATAGATTTTCATGCAAAAGCTGAACTGGTGTTACACGTCTGTAAATCTCAAAAATGCTTCAGACTTAACTAATATACATAAATCAGCTTTGATGAAAACTAATCAAAATGCAACACATTTGGCAAACCAGAACTCCTCTGGGATTACATTTCAATGAGTGTGTTTGGGTGGGAATAGAGAGTTTTAATTATTTATTTAATGTATTGAGATGAAAACCACACCTGAGCTCAATACGAGGTAAAAGACCCAACATTACCTTTGTGCCCTTGGCATTGAAGCAAACTTTTTTTTTGCATACTCCAAATAACTCAGCAAGATGGTCTGATCTTAAAAGCAGAAATTTAAATTTATATTAATATGAATAAATGTGAAACAGGTTCAACAGAACATGGACCTAAGTGACTGGATGTAGGAAGGATACTGTACAAAGAAAAAAAAAGACTGTGCAGTTTAATACAATCTTCTGCTTTAATTCATATCTTTGCAAAATAAAGCATCTGTTCGATTGTTTCAGCTATAAAAGCAAGCCAAGAAAAGATTACAAGGTGGAGAAAAGCAAACACTTTGTCAAATGTTTAAAAATAAATCAAATGCTTGTTTGTAGAACATGCATCATGTGGAATTTGAGGTAAAATTTGCAATATGACATTATGCGAAGGTTAAAGTAATTTTCCCAGCTGGTATTTGAAATATCAAAGTCTTGTGAGTATAGGAAAACCGCTATTATCCACCCAAGAAGGGCAGTGGGTATTTTGTTCGGACAACTGATCGTTCGGATAATTGATCTGATTGCAAACAAGCGGTAATTTATGAGTGCTGGTTATGTGACAATGCACGCCATAATGCCGTTTAACTGACAACTGAATGCCGAGTTGCCTAATGCCGTTTTTACGGGACCTTAAGATCTTGGTTGGATAATCCAAAATTCGGATAACTGATGTTCGGATAATCGAGGTTGCCCTGTACTTGTGTGGTAGTGTGAGCTTATACCACTAGAAACAGGAAAAATTAACAATACAAATTAAACTGAGGAACAGCGATTTGAATATGCTGTTTTGTACGAGAGTCTCTCTCAATGTTAATTACTTCAAATTAAGGCATCTAATTATTTTTATTAGCATTTGAGCAGTTAAGAAAATAAAATAGATTGTTATGCATTTTCTCCGACTGATCAGTAGTATTATGCAAACTTCATTAAAACAAGATTCTGGAATTGAAAATAAAAATAGAAATTGCTGGAATACATAAACTTTATTTTCAAGCTTGTGTAAGTGATAAAATAAAACAAAAAACTGAATGCTGGAAATCCGAAACAAAAACAAGAAGCGATAGAGAAAATCAGTACAGCACTTTTTGTTTTTGCTAAAGTTTTGGATGAGACCCTTTTGTTCAAGATCTCATCAAGCAAATTCTAACTTGATCGTGTATAAAGCACAGAAGCAGACCCTTCAGTCTAACACGTCCATGCTGACCAGATTTCCCAAATGAAACGAGTCCCATTTGCCTGCGACTGGCCCATATCCATGTAAACCTTTCCAATTTATGTACCTATCCAGATGTCTTTTAAATATTGTCACTGTACCTGTTTGAAAAAGTTGCCCCTCGGGTTTCTTTTAAATCTTTCCTCTCTCACCTTAAATCTACACCCTCTAGTTTTGAATTTCCCTACTCTGGGAAAAAGATCTTTACTGTTCTCTTACCTATACCCCTCATGATTTATAAACATCTCTCAGGTCACCCCTCAACCTTCTATGCTTCAGAGAAATAAGTCCCAGCCTACCCAGCTTCTCCTTATAACTCAAACCTAGTTACATCCTTGTTTCTGTACCCTTTCCAATTTAATAATAATATCCTTTCTATGTGTAACTAGTACTGTACATAGTGCTCCAAAAGTGGTCTCACCAATGTTCTAAACAGTGGCAGCATGACGTCCCAGCTCCTATACCCAATGCTCTGACCATCCTGTCTCCTGTAATACCACTTTCAAGAAACTATATACCTGAATCCCTAGGTCTCTCTGTTTGATTCCTCAGTGCTCTACTATTAAATGTATAAGTCGTGCTCTGGTTTGACTTACCAAACTGTTTGAGTTGTTAATTGTTCTACGTTGGACTACTTACTATTTCTCCTTTTATACTTGGTTGATTTGGTTGATTACCCTCAATATTAGACCTCTGTGAAAGATTACAAGTTTGTACTAAAGGCAAAATAAAAAACTTAAATACTTATCCAATATTAAACTAGTTTTTCTAAAAGAAATTGGATTTCTCGGGAGCAATGCCTTTGAATCATAGAATCCTTACAATGTGGAAACAGGCCATTTGGCCCAATGAGTCCACACTGATCCTCCGCAGAGTAACCCACTCAGACCCATTCCCCTACCCTAATACACTACGTTTCCTCTAACTAATGCACCTGATCTACACATCCTTGAACACTATGGGCAATTTAGCATGTCAATTCACCTAACCTGCACATAGAACATAGAACGTTACAGTGCAGTACAGGCCCTTCAGCCCTCAATGCTGTGCTGATCCATGAAAATAATCTGATGCCCATCTAACCTAAACCGTTCCATTATTATCCATTTGTATGTCCAATGCCCATTTAAATGCCCTTAACATTGGAGCGTCTACTACTGTTGTAGGCAGGCCATTCCACACCCCTACTACTCAATGAAGAAACTACCCCTAATATCTGTCCTAAATCCATCACCCCTCAATTTAAAGCTACGGCCCCTCGTGTTAGCCATCACCATCAGAAGAAAAAGGCTCTCACTGTGCACCCTATCTAACCCTCTGATTATCTTATATGTCTCGATTAAGTCACCTCTCAACCTTCTTCTCTCCAACGGCCTCAGTTCCCTCAGCCTTTCCTCCTAAGACCTTCCTTCCATACCAGGCAACAACCTAGTAAATCTCCTCTGAACCCTTTCCAAAGCTTCCACATCCTGCCTATAATGCGGTGACCATAAGTGCATGCAATACTCCAGGTTACTGGGTAGGTGAGTCTTGGGACTGTGGGAGGAAACCGGAGCACCCGGAGGAAACTCACACAGACACGGAGAGAATGTGCAAGTTCCACACAGACAGTCACCCGAGGCTGGTATTAAACTCAGGTTCCTGGTGTCATGAGACAGTAGTGCTAACCACTGAGCCACTGTGCCACCCACTATGAAAATACAACTATGAAGACAGAATAAGTAATTTTAATTCTAAATTTAGCCTTTATATGGCAAAAAAATGAAATTGTAGCCACCTCCATTATAGCATATCTTTTTTCAACTCTTTCATTTGATGTGGGCATCACAGACAAGGTCAGTATTTCATACCCACCCTTTGTAAATCGGATGTCAGTTTCATTTCACTACATGCAAGCAGAGAACATGAAGTGGAATTTCACTCAGCACATATTAAAAAAAAGCACCAACACATATGGTTGAATTGGGAGGTGTTGCTTATAATGTTTAATTCTAAATAAATAGAAGCCTGAATAAAGATTGGATCCAATACTGCTCTTCACCAATGTGCTTTCTGGGATAGAACAGTCCTCATTGCTTTTGAAAAGATCGTGGTGAGCTACCTTCTTGCACTACTATAACCTATCTGTCAAAGTTACTTCTCCATTATTATTAAGGTAGAAAATTGCAAGATTTTGACCCAGGAACAAAACAGGAATAGCAATGCAGGACCAAATTACTGCCAGTACCTGTACTGAAAACAAAAAGTGCTGGAGGTCACAGCGGGTCAGGCAGCATTCATGGAGAGAAAGCTAACCAATGTTTTCGAGTCTAGATAAGGATTAATCTAGACTTGAAACATTATCTTGCTTTCTCTCCATGGATGGTCTCTGACCCGCTGTGATCTGCAGCATTTTTGTTATCAGTACAGGAATAGCAATGTAGTTCTAAGTTGATATAATACCTGATTTGGAGGGGAACTTGCAGTGTTCCCAAGTGTCTTTCAGAACTTTTCTTTCTCAGAGGCAGAGGTTGCAGGATTAGGTGATGCTATCAAGGAAGTGATGACGGGCTGCTGCAGTGCATTTTATAGACAGTACTCACTGCATTATACCAGTTGTGGAGGTAGTGAATATTTCAGGTGGTGCGTGGAATGCCAATCAATTGGGTTGCTTTGTCTTGCTTCATGGTGTTGAGAGAATTATTTAATGATGAAATATGATCAAAAACCCAACATTTTTGGTTTGTAATGCATGGCATAAGAATATGCAAATAATGTTTCATTTGAGAACAATTAAGTACAATAAGATATCTTCAACATTATCATTCACATGTAAGCTTGATTCCTATAGTAAGTTTATACTTGTTCTTATCTACTGTGTACAAAATTGATGAGAATCTACACAACCAATTCAAATTTAAAGAGCTGAAATTCACAAAATAATTAAGATGAAATATTAAGCTTATTGGCAAATAATTTTCACCCATTAAACCCAATACAATAAGAACTCGGCTGCTGTAGAATTTCATGTCAGTTATATCATGTGAACTACAACTTGAATTTTGAATTAATGATGGAACAGGAACAAAATCATAAAACCTAAGCTACTGGAGAGGAATGAAAGAGTTTTCTTCTTAACATACTGAGCACAAGGGCATTGAATTTATGGAGAAACTGTCATGAATATTCACCAGAATATCTGAAGAAGTCCAGGAGAAATGGAGAAAATTGTCTTTCTGATAATTCTCCAAGGATGACTCTATCAAGAAACGTAGCTGATTAGAAAAATCTGTACAGAAATTAATACCAAATGTATTGCCTGCCTACAGTTAGTAAAGGTCACTTCATCCGAGCACTTGGGTGCACAGCAACTCAACTTATGACAAAGACAGACACAAAGTGAATAGAACAACTATGTTATGATAATGACATCAGTAATAGACATAAGACAAACTTATGCAGGAGTCTCATTATGATTAATAGGATGTCAGTGTTAACAGGCAACCTAAGTCTCTTAAAGGGAAGTGCACTTTTAACTAAATTTGATTCAGTACTGCAAAGCGCTTAGTAGCAGCAGTGTGTACTGTCTGTAAGATGTATTGCAGAAATTCGCCAAAGATACTTAGTCAGCATCTTCTAAGCCCACAACCAGCTGCATCTACAAGGACAAGGGCTGCAGACAACACTACCATCTACAGGTTTCCCTCCAAGCTACTCACCATCATGACATAGACATATATTGCTGTTCCCTCACTATCACTGGGCCAGAATTCTGGAATTCCCTAAGGGCATTGTGGGTTAACTTATAGCACATGGACTGCAATAAGGCAAGAAGGCAATTCATCACCACCACCTTCTGAAGAGCATCTACGGGCGGGCAACAAATGCTGGCCTAGCCAGTGATGCCCACATTCCACGAGCGAATTAAAAATACAGGCAGTGGAACACTACAAGAGTTCCACAAGTTTTTGACACCTTTTTGGAAGTTCTTGTGGAGGATGTCACCAGAAATAAGGAGGTACTGCTTACAGCTGACTGGATAGAGGATCCAAGACAAATAAACCAATGGCCAATGGCAACAAAGCCCAGATGACTCTCAGAGTTGCTTTCATTTGATGGTTGATATTGCAGTAGGTAATAAAAACTATAGCAAATCTGGACTCTCTCAGGGATATTTTGGAGGATCTCTTCAGGTGACTCAAAAGAGGAAATTCCATTTCAGGATGCCAATGGCTTGCTAGTCAGAACTTTGTTGGTTACAGTGCAGCTGATTGTGTTTTCCTGGTCTGTTCAGGCTTCTCCCAGGTATCATGAGCCTTGCACCCTGGCACTTAACTTGACACTCAATAGTCTATTTGGAGAAGACAGGTGGGGATGGGGTTTGGGTTGGGAATTGAGCACAAGCATGAAATCAAGGTATCATGAACACAGTTATGAAACCAGACATCGACTCACATAGTACATTAGCTGCACAATGAATAAACAGAAACCATTTCTGCTCAGGGGTTTAGTGTGGCATAGACTAGGTTGAGAGAGCGCTATCAATTATGCATTACATCTGGGGGAAAAACCAGGTCACAGTGCTCCTACTTTGCTGCTTTGCTATTAAGGAAAGGAATTTTTTTTTAACATCTTTCTTGATTGATGCAGCAATGGATACAAATGTACTGATGCTGTTCATGATATCTGCAACTTGGAAAATTGCATAAAAATTCAGGGTCATACTTGTCCTCAGACATAGACAATGAAATGTGTGAACTGAAAGCAGTTGGTGCTGGCCCAAGGCTGCCAACTCTGTTCAGACTGTGTGGTGAAATGAAGTCATCACTAGAACCATTCCATAGTTAACAAGGGACAAGGTATTCAGTTTCTGCGCACTGGCACAGCACAAGTCTTCTGCATTATTTTTCTTCTCCCTCTTTCTCCAGGAGCTGCAAGTTTCAGCCCACTTAATGGCTGGTCTTTCTCAAACACATTCCCCACCCAGCAGTTTTCCAAGCTGCACTCTGTATTGCCACAGGATTTGTGATCAAGCCTTTAACCAGATATTGTCCTGCAGCTCCCAAAAAGAACTTGCAAAAATGTTCCTGATTAGTTCCAGCAACCACTACAAGCAGAGGTAACAATAATCGCTCACTGGCAGTAGAAAACACCTAAACAGATGGTGCTTCTTCCTCGTTCCTGACTATTGTTGCCACGGATTAGAGGGGAAATTTTAGAATGACAAATGCAGTCGTTCCAAAGTTCAATTTGTCAAAATACATAGACATAACGTATAAGTTATTTTCTGCTTTCAGGAAGATCACTGTAAATTAGCAAACCCAACCAGGCATTTAGTACACTTTCGGCTCAGTTTGGGCAATGCAGATCACAACATGAAGCTTTGAAACCTAATGTCAGTTTCATGTCAAAGAATAGGGAATCTTGCATTGAATCTTCCTCCCCTGCGTATGTTTTTAAATCCCTTTCTGGGCAACTCTTATTCTGGTGATGGTTGATGTAATGTATTATTAAATTCATCCAGCATCCCTATTACGAATTCTCTACAAACCAATCAATGTTGCTGCATCTGGCACCTGGAGCTCAGAATTCTATTGAAGACTCATTGGAATTATACAGCTCTCAGATAGGGTAAATAATTATGGTTGCACCGTGAATCAATTAATAACACAATGTTAGAATTACCCATGGAATATACTGAGAATGGATATACTGAAGCATTTCAACTGGAGTCAGAAATTTGATGGGCATCATAAAATTTTACAGCACAGATGTAGGTCATTTAGCCATGCTTTCTGTGCCAATTCTTTCAAAGGACTGCTATTTAGTCCCTTTCCCTGTGCACTTTTAAACTTTTTCTTCCAAGTATTCATTGTAATAAAAGGCATCGTGTCTGTTTCTGGCAGGGTGATTTTCTTTAACGATCGTCTGCACATAAAAGCTCCCCTGACCACTCCCATCATTCCCTTGGTAATTTTCTTTTATTTCTACTCCTAGTTGTCAACTTAATCATACCCAGGCTTCTATTTGTCAACAATATTATTTGTTAAAATAATTATTTTAATATATTTCTAAAGTTATAACTTAAACATAATTTAAGATTGAAAAATTTGTATATATAGTTGCTGAGTTTTAGGTGAATGCACTGCAGTATTTTATTAGTACCTGTAAAATTACATAGAATCCCTACAATGAGGAAAGAATCCAATCAGCCCATCAAGTTCGCACCAACCCTCTGAAGAGCATCCTACCCAGATCCCCACCCTATCACTGCAACCCCATATTTACCATATTCAAACCACCTAACCTGCACATCTTTGAACTGTGGGAGGAAACTGGAGCAACTGGCAGAAACCCACGCAGACAAGGGGAGAACATGCAAACTCCACTCAGACTTGTTACCCAAGGCTAGATTAAACCCAGGTCCCTATCAGCAGTGAAGCAGTAGTGCTAACCACTGAGCCACCATGCTACCCCATTCTTAATGTTGTTTCATATTAAACATCATGGAATAAGTTCCAGAGTTCCTGTATCATTGCTTTTTATTTTCTGAATAAACATATCTTGATACAGAAATATATTCCATCCCAATCCTCCATATTTCCAACAACTTGCCCACCCACTTACCAGAGTGCTAGGGTCAATTCCTTCAGGATTCAAGCTGTCTTTCTTTTTGACCAAAATAGTGAGTGCTTCACCGCTTAAGTCCTTCCATCAGTTTTGGGCATGAGATTGATAATGGCTGTGCAGATGAGACCAGGGAGCTAAAATCTCCTACATGCAATGTTACAGAAGGTCAGATAGTAGGCTGTTTCAACTCCTCCTCATTCACACAATTTTTGATTGGGGTATACCACTGAACACTGAGGTGCAGTTTCTTCTCACTTTCTTTTGCATTGTAACTATTTTAACAGGATCCATCTGCTAAGTAAAACTATTCTTTGAAAAAAACTTGTCACATGCACAACTCTCAGAAACTTCCCAAAGCACTTCACAAGTATCAAATTACTCAGAAGCCTGGTGCTTGCTGTAGTAGACAAAGCATTGCGTATTGTGTTAATACATAAGCTGATAAAGATCACTATGCTAATACATGCAAAACTGGAGGATTCCCTGTTGTAAGGGCCTTTGGCTGTTAGGAATTTGCTATTTTCTCTGCAAACAGTGGTTTAAATTCCTCACTTGCAACAAATTTACTTACTGGCTCCTCAGCCTTATTAGTCACACCAAAGGGTACATTGGTAAAAGACAGGGAAGTATCTTTGAATGATGTTGTAAAGTTGTTGTTATTTGTTACAATTCCTTCCAACAGCAAATTGCTAAATTTCTGCATGCATAAAAATACTAAATTTCAGAAGAACACCGAAGCACTCAGGGGCTGTAATCAGCCAGCACACAATCACAAAGCTGACCCAATAAAACTGAACAATATGGTGCTATACAAAACAACCTGATTGGTAATTCTGATAGGTTTATGAATTTTGGTCCATGAATATTCAAGATCCCTTTGATTAGATTTGAATTACTATAGTCACAAGTACAGTGAAAAGCTAATAATTATTTTTAAAATTCATGCTAGTGTCCACTGGTTGAGTTACTCTCTTCTGGATATCGTACACTGAGAGAAGGTTAATTAGCAACATGGTGGTGAGAGATTCTTTGGAGAAGAGTGACTATAATATGGCAGAATTTTTCATTAAGGTGAAAAGTGACACGGGTAAATCTGAGACAAGGGTTCTGAACTTAAGGAAAGCTAACTTTGATGGTATAAGGCATGCATTGGCGAGGATAAACTGACCAAGGCTACTTAAAGAATTGATGGTGAATAGGCAATGGCAGACACTTAAAGAACACATGGATGAACTTCAACAATTGTACATCCCTGTCTGGAGCAAGAATAAAACCGGGAACATGGTTCAACCATGGCTAATAAGGGAAATCATGGATAATGTTAAAGCCAAAGAAGAGGCATATAAATTGGCCAGAAAAAGCAGCAAACTTAAGGACTGGAAGAAATTTAAAATTCAATAGAGGAGGACAAAGGGTTTAATTTGAAAAAGAAAAATAGAATATGAAAGTAAGATTGCGGAAAACATAATAACTGACTGCAAAAGGTTCTATAGATACGTGATGAGAAAAGGACTAATGAAGCCACATGTAGGTCCCTTGCAGTTAGAATCAGGTGAATTCAAAATGGACAAAAAAAATGGCAAAGAGTTGAACAAATACTTTGGATTTATCTTCATTAAGGAGGACACAAATAATCTTCAGGAAATGCTAAGGGATAAAGGGTCAGACATGAAGGAGGAACTGAAGGAAATCTCATTAGTGAGGAAATGGTATTGGGGAAATTGATGGGATTAAAACCTGATAAGTCTCCAGGGCCTGATGCTCCATATCCCAGAGTACTCAAGAAAGTTCCTGAGAAATAAGGGCATTGGTGATCACTTGCAGCATTCTGTGGATTCTGAAGGAGTTTCAATGAATTGGATGGTAGCTAATGTAATCCCACTTTTTGAAAAAGAATGAGGAGAGAAAAAAGTGAGGAATTATAGGCCAGTTAGCCTGACCTCGGTGATTGGGAAAATGCTGGAGTCAATTACTGAGGATGTAGTAACTGAGCATTTGGTAAATGGTGACAGAATTGGTTCAAGTCAGCATGGATTCACGAAAGAGAAATCATGCTTGATCAATCTTCAAACATTTTTGAAGGATGTGACCAGTAGAGTGGACAAGGGTGAATCGGTAGATATTGCGTTTCTAGACATTCAAAAGGCTTTCAGCAAGGTTCTACATAAGAGATTGATAAGGAAAATTAAAGCTTATGGTATCAGAGGTAATGTATTCGCATGGATAGAGAACTGGTTGGCAGACCGGAAGCAAAGAGTTCAAATAACTGGGTCATTTCCAAAGTGGTAGGCAGTGATGAGTGTGATGCTGCAGGGTTCAGTGTTAGGACTCCAGCTGTTCACAATATACAATAATAATTTGGATGAAGAAGTTGAATGCAATATCTCCAAATCTGCAAATGACACTAAGCTAGGTGGCAGTGTCTGCTGTGAAAAGGATACTAAGAGTGACTTGAACAGGCTGGCACAGTGGGCAAATACTTAGCAAATGCAATATAATGTAGGCTATGTGATTAACCTATTTTGGTCACAAAAACAGGAAAGCAGATTATTATCGAAATGGTGGCAGTTTAGGAAGAGGTGAGGTGCAATGAGATCTGGATGTCATGGTGGAACAGTCGCTGAAGGCTGGCATGCAGGTGCAGCAGGTGATGAGGAAAGCTAACAGCATGCTGGCCTTCAAAGTGAGAAGATTTGAGTTTAGGAGTAGGAATGTCTTGTGCAATTTTGCAGGGCTTTGGTGAGACCACACTTTCAATGTTGACTGCAGTTTTGGTCTCCTAGGCTGAGGAAGGATATTCTTACTATAGAGGGAGTCCAGACTGATTCCCAGGATGGCAGGACTGACATATGAAGAAAGACTGGATTGACTAGGCTTGTACTCACTGGAATTTAAAATGAGGGGGGAATCTCATAGAAACACATAAAATCTTGATGGGACTGGACAGGCTAGATATAGAAAAAATGTTCCTGATGTTGGGAACGTCCAGAATTAGGGTTCACAGTCTAAGAATAAGGGGTAAGCCATTCAGGACTGAGATGAGGAAGAATCTGAACCTGTGGAATACTCTATCTCAGAAATTTGTTGGGGCCAGTTCATTACAAACATTTAAGAGGGAGCTTGATATGGCCCCTGCGGCTCAAGGGGTCAAGGGATATGAGGAGAAAGTGGGAATAGGATCCTGAAATTGTATGATCAGCCATGATAATGTTGAATGGTGGTGCAAGATCTAAGGGCCACCTATTTTCTTGCACCTATTTTCTATGTTTCTAAACAGTCCTTAAGCTGAGCTGGTGAGACAGCAGTGCACATAATCATAGGTGTTAGAGAATAAAATAATTTACTAATTATAAAAAATGTAGGTGATATTTCAAATTCAACTATGTATTGGCTAACTAATACTTAATGTTAGTGTCTTTGGTTGCCTGGTAACTAACTACGCAGCAGCTTTATAAAAATGTCAAATTTACTGCCAGAGGCTTTAATTCTCCCACTGGGTTGAGATGAGTTGATAGGTTGTTTCATCTTTAGGAGTGATGAACACAATTTCATTGTACATTGGCTCATTTTGATAAAATGTTTACATGAAGAAATCAGGACAATACCAGACATTTTCCCTGTCAATAGGTTGGCAGGATGTAATTTGGCTTCGACAATTCCCCACACGGCTGATTTTAATACTATCCCCATTGTCAGTTTGGTGATGATGGGGAATTTAATGAGACAGATGGGGAGCTTGATTGTCTTCCTGCCTTAACTCTGATTAAGTCAATGCCACAAGGGCTATGGTTAGCCTTCCCATATCATCACTAATTAAGGTTTTTAATGGAGCAATTTTATTCAGCAGCAACTAGTTTTCACCCAATAGTGAGTGAGAGACCTGTCATGTTGGAAGCCTCAAAAACATACATTTGAAGGGATGCTTGCAGACCCTGGGGGAATCCCAGTTCAAAGACACTCAGCCCTTGATCGAGAAGCCAAGCATCAAGAAGGGAGACAGGCTGATTGTAAGCCATTCTCTAAATTGCTGCTGACCCGCCATGCCCACAACCCTCACCCTGAACACTCCATCCCAACATTACTCACTTTTGGTATCCAGTCATGATAGCATGGCTCAGATAGGTATTGTCCTGGTATCACTCCCAACATCATACTCCCCAGCAGCATTGCTAATCAAGAGAGCTGCTGACCCTTGATTGGCCAGCAGCATTTGATTAGCAGGACCTCCAACCCTGGGGTCTTGAGTGGAATTGAATCTTCCCTTTAAATAGGAGATGAGACACTCCAGATAGCTGGTTAGACCCCTGCTACCTCCCGCAATTAATGCTCAACATCTTTTCAATCTCAAAGATACAGCTGTATAGAAGAATCATCAGAATCCAGGGACTGTTGTGCAGAAAATAACTTAAAATTAAAAGGGACACACTCTTTGTGTATCTTTCATGAAGCCTAGGATCAATCTACAACTTATGTACCTGCCAAACCAAAAGCAACTGGACAATTTTCTCAAACAAAAATCAAATAAAAATGAAACAACTGTCTCCATCAAAAAAAATCCTTTGTTGAAATAATCCTTTTTTTTAAACAAAGGGTTAGCAATAAAGTCCAAAACAAAACAGAAATTGCTGGAAAAGCTCAGCAGGTTTGGCAGCATCTATGAAGAGAAATCAGAATTAACATTTCCAGTCCATTGACCCTTCCTCAGCAGTAAATTCTTTGCGTTGGAAGGTGTAACCTGAGCTGTTCAAGTTTTAGTCTTACTTTGTTTGGCCACAGTCCTCAATGTTCCACATCTTTAGTACTGTTAGTGTCATGCTTAAATAATCAGGAAAACATAATGGTTTGTAAGCAATGATTTGTAAGTAGACAGTGCTAAATGATCTCATAGGTAACTGATCAGGTCTAGCAGTTCTGCCACATCCAACTGTGAATGATGGTGGACAATTAAACCACCAAAAGGAGGACGCAGGTCTGCCTGATCTTCAATGAGGGAGGTCAGCTCATTACTGCAAAAGACAAGGCTATAGCATTTGTAACTATTTTCAACTAGAAGTGCCAAATTAATGCTCCTTTTCAGCCACCTTCTGCAGGCCCCAGCAATAGAGTTGTCAGTAGTTAGTCAATTTGATTCACTACTCATAATATCAAGAAAAGCTAAAAGCGCTGAGTGCTGGAAAGGCTAGGGCCCAACAACATTCCAGCAATTGGCCTATAGAGCTAGCCACATTCTAACTAAGCTGTTACGGAACTGCTACAACTCTCAGGTGCTGGCCTCAATTCAGTTCCGTTTCAATCATGGACAAAAGAGCTGAAATCAAGAGGTGAGGTGAGAATTACTACCCCTGATATCAATGCAGCAGTTGACAAAATATGGCAACAAGGAGTCCTAGCAAAACAGGAGTCAATGGGAGTCAAAGGAAAAACTCTCCACTAGTTGGAAGTTATACTTAGCACAAAGAAAGATGGTTGTGACTGTTGGAGATTTATCTGCTCTGCCAGGACATTGCTGTAGGAATTTCTCATGTAGCATCCCAGGCCCAACAAACTTCAGCTGCTTCAACAAATACATTTCCTCTTGAAAGCCAGGGTGGGAAATTTCACCGATGATTAGAGTTTTCAACATCATTCACTGCTCCTCAGTTGCTGAAACATTTCATCTCTAGACTTAGCAAGATCATGACCAGAAGTTCAAATGGACCAACCATATAAATATTGTGGCTAAAAGAGCAGCTCAGAATCCAGTGATATAACTCACCTCTTGCCTCCCCAACATCGAGATGACACAAATCAGGAGTGGGATTGAATACCTCACAGTTGCCTGTGATTGCAGCCTCAATAACATTAAAGAAGCTTAACACCATCTAGAACATAGCAGCCTACTTGAATGGCACCAAATCCATCAATATTCATTCCCTCCACCAACAGTACAAAATGAATCAGTATGCATCATATACACATTTGCTGTAGCAAGTCACTAAAACTTCTTTGACAACATCTTCTAAATATCTGACCTCTAATATTTAGAAGGACAGGTGTGAACATAGGAGGTATAGTTAGTAAGTTTGCACATGACAAATTGGAGGTGTAGGGGACAGCGAAGAAGGTTACCTCAGAGTATAATGGGATCTTGATCATTTGGGCCAATGAGCTGAGGAGTGGCATAGCTGGACTTCAAGGTGTTATAGAATGTTAAAAGGTCAAAAATGAAAATAATAATCAGTGCAGGAACTTTGACTCTCTTACCTAACTTGAAGAAGATTTTCAATGGGGAATCAGGCTGAATATAATGACTGCCTTTTTTTAAACAATAAAACAAAGCAAATTAAAATCACAGTGCAAAACAGTACAAAGAGGTTGTTTGGTACACAAGTCAGTGCTCTTGTTTTCTTCAAAAGTGATTGAGTTTAATCCTCCCACTTACTCTTTGTATCCGCTAGTTCAAGCTACTAATTTACTTTTTCAAAAAAATAAGGGTTCTGTCTCAATGACAGTTTATGGCAAAGATTTCCAGATCTAATCACCTACTGAGTAAGAAGCAACTCCTGTTTAATTATTTTTTGTAACTGTTTTACTTTTGTGTCCACTTCTTACTGCCCTGTCAAGTGGTTAAAAAAAAAATTACTATTCATCTGTATATAATTTTCAGGGACTCAGAGACCTATCTGTTTATCACCCTTAGCCTACTCAACAGTTGTGAAGAATGTCCAATTTCTTGAACCATTTATCGTAACTTAACCATGTCATTCTAACTGGCAAAATAGTTCAATACTAACTCAAATCTGAATGTATTGGGTCTGCTTGGGTAATGAGGTCCAGATCAAATACTAGCTATGCCTTGCATCTATACATTCAGCAGCAGGAATAATATTTGATTTTTGGCACACACAACATCACATAATAGCTACACTGACTATTAAAAAACACCAAGAATTAAAACTTCTATTGAAATTTACATGCCTATGTCACGCATGTTGCCAACAATGAGAACAGATTCTGAGGTCACTGTCATACAGGTGTACTTGGACAAACTGACTACTTCTCTCTATCCAAGTGGAAATGGTTTCATCTGTATTTAGTACTTCATTATAGCACATGGTCAAGATCAGAATTTGCCCATGTACATAAACTGCATGGCCATATTTCTTCAAAGTTGGAAATAGTTGTCTCAGCAACACTGAGGTATTTTAACTGCCAGCTTTTTAATAGCTGTATGTTTATTATAAAGTGAAGCAACATTGTGAATCATGATGCTTAAGACTTAATCAACCAGCTGATCTTTTCCTGCTTTTGTCTTTGTATGCTTTTGTATTTATAAGCCTTTGGTTTATTCTAATTAAATTCTTGAGAATAAATTATCACAATTTTTACTGCACGGTGACACATTTACATGCAGTGGAAGCAAAATTCTGGAGCTCTGTCATGATCAGGAAAACATTACACTGTGCAGAAGCTAATACCAAAACTCAAAAAATCGCAGCATTAATAGTCCAGCGGGTTTCTGCTGTCAGACTGAACTGTGTGTTCATGTACAATCTGCTTCTCTAGGCATGATGTGTACACTTGTCAATAGACAGACAGGGACAATTATTCAAAGTGAATGAACAGAAGACAGTGATCAACAGCACCCAGTGAAAACCCGTGACAGGCAGTCGATGAAGATAATTTATCCAGGCAGGCCAGTTTAACTACTGCACCGAGGAATAAAACATTAAGCATTCACCTTTGCTTCATAGTGGCATTGCAAATAAAATCATGAAAAGCAAATTCTTTAAATTTAGCGACCCAATATAATTCTAGCAGACCTTAAGATGGTTTATGCAACTATCAATTGGGGAACTATCTGATCCTTCATCTAAGGATTAACAGATATGCATCTTTAACCTTAATGCTTCTGCCATGAGAGTGAAAAGGCACTGATGAAAGCAAAGTGACGTGTGAAAAATATGTGGTTGCATTCTTACACAAATTAATGTTTTGTGACATGCTCTTATCTTTCTGTTGATAGATTTTTGATAGACAAGAAAATCAGGATCATTCAGGTCCTCAACATTCAAAAGTCAGGCAATAAGAACCACAAAGAAACTCGAATGCATGAAATATAATTTAGAGACCTTTAATGAGAACTTTAAATGAGAAATGTAATGACAACTTTGAATATTATGCACCAATGATATTTTCAACCAAAAACAGCAGCATTTCAAATTGCTCTGTAGAAAACACTAACAATCTACCTTGCGGTTTCTGAAACAATCCTCTCGTCTATATTACACACACAAATAAACATTTTGAGTCAAACACAAGCAAATCTGTCATCGATCTCTGAAATCAGTTACCCTTCCCCCCCTCCCGCTTTCCAGTTCTCTGCACCAACCAGGTTAAATTACGCTCTTATAAATCACTGTTAACCTTCACTAGGATTTCAGATTGCAACTTTGTGTGAAATCAATGGTCCTATATTTTTCATAACATAAGCTCTCATTTTATGCACTTCTGCAAGACCAGCGTAGCAATTAAACATGTAATCAAAATTGTACTTTTAATAAGATAATAAAAACATTCTATCTAACCAATGTTTTTGAGTAATAAATTCATCAGTTCATGATTACCTTGAAAATGTAAGTGTGCCATAGATCAATTCAACAAAGTTCTTCATACAATCGTAGCTAAATTAGAGACTACATTTAAGGATGTTTGCTTTCTAGAGATTGCTTAAGTTGTGTAGGCTTGAACCTGAGCTAAATGGCATTTGCACATTGTGTTTCAACATATGCAAAAAGTAACCAAGGAATAAAGAATAACCGACTTACCTGGAATTGGGATAATGGGAATGCTTTCATTAGGAACCACTCGTGGTGAACTGCTGTCCTCCACATAGAAGTGTGCTGTCTGAAAACATTTTCTGAAGAGAAAATAAACAATGTGCTTAATCTTTGGAAATCTATGTGCATGGACCAAAAGTTTTCAAAATTGTGGGTGCCTGTGAATAAATCACTGTCATACTGCCATCATTTAAATTTGTTCTTTATTGTTAATCATTGCAAAGTTTCTGATGGTCTTTGAAAAATGTCATCAAACAATTAAAATGACTGTGAACCTAAATTCTTACTCTTCCCTTGGAAAGGCATCAAAGGTAACATACTAACAGTTTTCAAACCAAACAGATTTACACTTCTATCATTTTTACTTAAAGTTTAAAAATAACATGACATTTCTCTGTCTATCATTTTGAGGCAATATGAAAGAATAATGCAAAACTGAATTACAGCTGCTAAGAAAGAGAAATCAATAGATATGCTCCAAATGGCCTGAGGAGCAGCCTGGGGCCCAACAAGGATGGAAATATCACATCACAAAGGGGGATTCAAGCAAAACAGTTTCTGTTAGTAAAAGATGTGTGGAATCAGAACCTCTCAGTATTTTACCTGTACTTGATGCAAAGTAACGAGCACAAATTGGTCATCATTGAGAAGGCACGGACAAGAAAATCACACAGAGCTGTGAACAGCCTTTGCATGGTGATGTTGACTGAAGCTGGACTCTAAAACTCCAGCGTCATTGCTCATCTGATTTAATGACTTTCCTTGGGCTGGAACTGAATATCAAATGAGCCTCCTAGTGCTCTTGTGACAGGAGGAGGGACTATTGTGTTCATCAGGGTCTTTTAACAAAAGGATTATTCTGCCGCAATGATGCCCTTAATAAACTGTTTTGGGAGCTCCAGCATGTACCCCAATGTTGTCAATTCTTGATTTGTGTAAATTTACTGATATAACCCAGAAAACAAGAAGTATCTTTAATGTTTTTCCAAAACACTGTTCTGTTATACATGGTGATCTCAGTGTATAATTACTGAGCAGCAATTACTGTCTGCTAATTAAGGCACTCAACATAACACAACTACAGCTAAAAGCTTTAATTATTTGTTGGTATCTTATCACAAAAAGTTAAAATACTTGATTTTCAATTTATACGGGAATAATGATAACAAATCCACAGATAATTAATTAGGCTGCAGTATTTTGAAGGACAGCACAAAACTCTTGAATAGATTCAATTTCTTAATTTTGTCCCTTACTGGTAATATCAGCGTTTATTGCCTATCCTTAAATGTTTTTTAGATGGCAGTGGTAAACCATTATCTTGATCCATTGTAGTCTGTGTAGTGGAACTATGCTGTAGTTGTGTTCAGTAGAAAGTTCCATGATTTTGACCCAGCAAT
Source organism: Chiloscyllium punctatum (assembly GCF_047496795.1). Classification (NCBI taxonomy): domain Eukaryota; kingdom Metazoa; phylum Chordata; class Chondrichthyes; order Orectolobiformes; family Hemiscylliidae; genus Chiloscyllium; species Chiloscyllium punctatum. Next base: position 40,702,770 of record NC_092750.1, on the reverse strand, counting down.
GAAGAAGAAATTGTGATATTTCTAAGTCCAAATGGTGTGTAATTTGGATAGAAACTTGAAGGTAGTAATGTTTTTTTACACCTACGGCAGTTTTTTTGTAACTAATGCCATCTGCTAACCTTGTTGTTATGGAGGGAATTGGTCATATATTCTTAGAGATTATATAGCGTGGAACCAGACACTTCGGTCCAACTCATCCATGCCAACCAGATATCTTGAAATTAATCTAATCCCATCTGCCAGCATTTAACCCATATCCCTTTAAACCCGACCTATTCATGTACCCACCAGATGCCCTGTAAATGTTGCAACTGTACCAGCCTCTATTATCTCCTCTGGCAGCTCATTGCACACACACACCACCCTTTGCAAGAAAATGCTGCCCCTTAAATCTTTCCTTTCTCACCTTAAACCTATGCCTTCTTGTTGTGGACTCACCTATCCGGGGAAAAAGACCTTGGCTATTCACTGTATCTATGCCCCACATGTTTTTATAAATCTCTAAGGTCACCCCTCAGCCTCTGACACTCCGGGGAAAATGGTCCCAGCCTATTCAGCCTCTCTTTATAACTCAAACCTTCAAACCTGGCAACATCCTTGCCAATCTTTTTTGAACCCTTTCAAGTTGTCAACATCTTTCCTCTAGCAGGAGACCAGAATTGAATGCAGTATTTCAAAAGTGGCCTAACCAATGTCCTGTATAGCTGCAACATGACACCCCAACTCCTATACTCAATGCACTGACCAATAAAAGCAAGCATAGTAAATTCCTTCTTCACTACACTGTCTACCTGTGACTTCACTTTCAAGGAATTATGAACCTGTACCACATGGTCACTTCGTTCAACAATTCTCCAGGACCCTACCATTCATTGTATAAGCCCTGTCCTGATTTGCCTTACCAAAATGTGACACCTCTCATTTATCTAAATTAAACTCCAACTGCCACTCCTTGGCCCATTGGCCCATCTGATCAAGGTTACACTGTAGTCTGAGGTAACCTCCTTCACTGTCCATTATGTCACCAATTTTGGTGTCAACTGCAAGTTTCTAACCATACCTCCTACATTTACACCCAAATCATTTACATAAATGACAAAAGCAGTGTCCCTTAAACCGATCCTTGCACTGGTACACCACTGGTCACAGGGCTCAAGTCAAAATGCAAACCTCCACCACCACCCTCTGTCTCCTGCCTTCAAGTGAATTTTGTATCCTTATGGCTAGCTCTCCCTTGGATTCCATTTAATCTAACCTTGCTAACCAATCTACGATGTGGAACTTCATCAAATGCCTTGCTGAAGTCCATAAAGACAATGTCCACTGCTCTGCCTTCATCAATCTTCTATATCACTTCTTCAAAAAACTCATTCAAGTTAGTTAGACAGAATTTCCAATGCACAAAGCCATGTTGACTATCCCTAATCAGTCCTTGTCTTTCCAAATACGTGAAAATTCTGTCGCTCAGAATCCCCTTCAACTTACCCACCACTGACATCAGGCTCACTGGTCTATAGTTCCCTGGCTTTTCCTTACCATCTTAAATAAAGGCACCACACTGGCCAACCTCCAGTCTTCTAGCACCTCACCTGTATCTATCCATCATACAAATATCTCATCAAGGAGTGAATCACTTCCCTCACAGTTCTGGGATATACCTAATCAGGTGCCAGGGATTTATCCACCTTTATGCATTTTAAGACGCCCAACACCTCCTCTGTGATATGGACATTTTTCAAGCTATCACTATTTATTTCTCAAGGTTTTGCAGCTTTTATGTCCTTCTCCATAGTGAATACTGACAGAAAATACTCATTTAATATCTCACCCATCTCCTGTGATTCACACATACACAGCCTTGTTGATCTTTAAGGGATGCTATTCTCTCGCCAGTTACTCTTTTTTCCTTAATGTATTTATAGAATCCCTTTAGCAAATAGGGTTAAGGAGAATTCAAACTCTCTCATGTCACCTTTTTGGCCTCCTGATTTCCCTTTTGAGTATTCTTCTACTGCCCATATACCCCTCTAGGGATTCAGTCGATCCCAGATGTCTACACACATATTATATATATATATATATATACCTCCTTCTTTTTCTTGACCAGAGCTTTAATTTTAGTAGTCATCCATTCTACACCTACCAGCCTTGGCCTTATCACTGGTGCGAGTGCAAACCTTCTAGTCACACCTCCTTTATGCACATTCAAATCATCTACACAGTGGCACGGTGGCACAGTGGTTAGCACTGCTGCCCCACAGGGTCACAGACCAGGGTTCAATTCCCGCCTCAGGCAACTGTCTGTGCGGAGTTTGCGCATTCTCCCTGTGTCTATGTGGGTTTCCTCCGGGTGCTCCGGTTTCGTCCCACAGTCCAAAAATGTGCAGGTTAGGTGAATTGACCATGCTAAATTGCCCGTAGTGTTAGATGTAGGGGAATAGGTCTAGGTGGGTTGCTCTTCGGAGGGTCGGTGTGGACTTGTTGGGCCGAAGGACATGTTTCTACACTGTAAGTAATCTAATCTAACCTATATCAATGACAAAAAGCAGTGGCCACTACACTGATCCTTGTGGTGCACTGCTAACAGGAACATACTGCCTCTGGACTCTCATTGTCTCATTTTTAAAGCTGTCACCTCCGCCCCCTCCCCCAACTTTCCAACTGCTCTTTTACCTGCAAACAGTCTCTCCCAATCAACTTTTGAAAGTTCTTGCCTAATACTATCAAAATTGGCTTTACTCCAACTTGGAACTTTAACTACTGGATCAAGTCTATCCTTTTTCCAGAATTATTTTAAAATTCATAGAATTATGATTACTGGCCCCAAAGTGCTCGCCAAGTGACACCGCAGTCACTTGCCCTACATTATTTCCCAAGAGAAGGTCAAGTTTTGCTCCTTCCTTAGTAGGTACATTCACATACTGAATAAGAACATTTTCTTGTAACCACCTAACAAATTTCTCTCCATCCAAACCCTTAACACTATGGCAGTCTATTTGGGATGGGGGGGAGCGAGTGTGAGGGAATGTGTGCTACAGTACAATCCCAATAAGTGATCATCCCTTTCTTATTTCTCTGTTCCATTTAAATAACATCACTGGATGTACTTCCTGGAATATCCTTCCTAAGTGCATTATCTCATAACCAAAAATGTCACTCTTTCTCTTCTCTTGCACTCTTTCTATCCTTCCTATAGCATCTATACCTTGGAACATTAAGCTGCCAGTCCTTCTCTTCCCTGAGCCATGTTTCGGTACTAGCTATGCTATCCCAGTCCCATGTTTCCAACCTTGTTCTGAGTTCATTTACCTTAACTGTCAGACATCTTGCATTGATATACATGCAGTTTAATTTGTTCGTCCTACTTTGTTCTCTGCCTTGCACAAGCCTGCCCTGACTATTTGACTTGTTCCTCTTCCCAACTATACCAGCCTCAGACTTACCTTTATTCTTATGGAGATAGCCACAGGAGACTCCTTTCCTTTTCTACCTTTCCTAGAGGCAATCCAGCTACCGGTCTGTATCTGCGGTTTTTCAACCCTTCTGAAACTGCCATCCATCACACCCTCTGGTTCCTGTAGATTCCTCATTGTTGCTAACTGCCAATCCAAACAATTCATGTGATCCAATAGGATTCACAACTAAACACACTTGCTGCAGGCATAATTACCAGGAACTTTGAAATCTTCCCTAACCTCTCACATCCAACATGCAGAACACTACTAAAGGCCATCACTGCAATCCAGAAACGAGCACAGTCTTACTGCTCTAAAATCACTGTTCTGGGATAACTTAACACCTATGGTTTATATTAAAAGAATTCAAGAGACAGATCTCAGTAAAACATATTTTAAAAATCCTCACCCTACACATTACTGTAGAATTACAAAAAAAAGATTAAAATTTATAAGTCTTAAAAATAAACACTTGGCTGATCAGGCTTAGAGGTTGCCAGTTTGAAAGTTGCTGTTGAAGCAGTCTTGGTGAATTGTTGCAGTTAATCTCAGATGATACATATTGCAGCAATGCTACATGTGTGGGTGAATTGTATGGTGGAAAGTGTGCCAGTCAAGTGGGCGACTTCATCTTGCATGTTGTTGAACATCTTGAGTGTTGTTGGAAGTGCATTTTGTCAGACAAGTGCAAAGTATTCATATCTTTCATAATTCCTTGTAGATGTTGATGTTACACACCGTAGAATTCCCAGCCACTGACTCACTAAAGCAGCCACAACATTTATGTGGCGGCACAGCTAAACCCCTGGTCAGCTGTGATTCCAGATGATTCACTGAAAATAATGCTGCTGAACGTCAAAGGCAGATGGTTAAATTCTCTCCTGGTGCCTGGCACCTATGTGGGTGAATCATACATGCCAATTATGAGCCTATCTGAACTTGTATAAATCTTGCCTTTCTATAGGGCAAGGCTGCTTTATTTACCTGCCGAATTGTGGATGGTGCTGAACTGTGTTTGGTCAGTACCTAGCATTTCCACACCTGACCGTATGTTGGTTGGAAGAACATTGTTTAAGCAGCTGATTATGGTCGTACCTGAGATACAATCCTGAGGAACTTCTCAAACAATTATTGCTGGTCATTCAGCATAGGCTGATGGCATGGTAACCGGCCATATTGGATTTTTCTTGCAATATTTAACTTAATTCTTGAAAAAAGCAAACCTAACATTTTATTTAATTGAAGAAAGTTTTTGAATGATCAACTTTTATGGGGGAGTATCTAATTTATTGTTGCAATTTTATCGTATTTATAGATATGAGTTTCTAAGACTTTTAGGAACTGGTAGTGGCTGTTAATGCAAAAAAATGCCACTAATAAAACTAAATTAGCAAGTATCTGTCAGAGTACATTCAAGATAATTACATTTCAAATACAGAAACATTGTGTTCAGTTCTGGTCACCTCATTATAGGAAGGACATGGAAGCTTTAGAGGGGGTGCAGAGGAGATTTACCAGGATGCTGCCTGTCTTATGAAGAAAGGCTGTGGGAACTAGGGCTTTTCTCATTGGACCAAAGAAGGATGAGAGGTGAGTTGATAGAAATATACAAGATGATGAGAAGCAAAGATACAGTGGATGGCCAGAGACTTTTTCCCAGGGCGGAAATAGCTATCACGAGTGGGCATAATTTTAACATGATTGGAGGAAGGTTCAGGGGAGATTTCAGAGCGAGGTTCCTTACACAGGGAGTGGTGGGTGCGTGGAATGCACTGCCAGTGGTCGTGGTAGAGTCAGATACATTAGGGACATTTAAGGACTCTTGGACAGGCACATGGAAGATAGTACACAAAGGGTATGTGGGTTATTCTGATCTTAGAGTAGGATAAAAGGTCGGCCCAACATAGAGGGCCGATGGGCCCGTACTGTGCTGTACTGTTCAATGTTCTAGAAACAGGTAGAATTGGTTCATCTTAGTTTTCAGCCAGTGAAGTGATCCCAGACAGTGGAGGTTCACAACAAGATCTATTTAAAATAATTAGCAAAAGAAAGTCCTCAGAATCTAAGGCTTCAATTTTAATTCAACCAGCTTACCATGAATTGGAAAACACAGGGAGAACAAACCTGTGATTGGAGAGCAGATGATCCTCATCATTTCCTCCGTTCTAGTTATGGAGGTGATTTTCCAGGCAATTTGGGGTGAAATCACCCAAATCTATGTGCATTTTGAGTGCCACATTCCACAACATTATGGTTCATTGAAACCCCACTCTCAATATCCTGGAGATTATCACTGACGAGAAGGTATTTAAGAAGTCTTTATAACTGGGTGCTGAAGCTGTTAGCAAAGATGTTGTAACAGGGTACATGGATAGGTTTACAGTAATCAGGCATTTGTTAAGCGAAATTGTGTTCAACTAATTTATTGGAGTTCTTTGAAGAAGTAACTTGTGTTGTGGATAAAGGGGAACCAGGAGATGCATTGTATGTAGATTTCCAGAAGGCATTTGATAAGGTGCCACCTAAGATTTTACTACGGAAAATAAAACTCAGCGTAGGGGGTAATGTATTGGCATGCATACAAGATTAGTTTGCTAACAGAAAACAGACAGTAGGAATAAGTGGCTCTTTTTCAGACTGCCAGGATGTTGTGAGTGGTGTGCCACAGGGGTCAGTGCTGAGGCCTCAACTCTTCACAATGTATGTCAATGACTTGGATGAAAGAAACAAAAGTATGGTATCTTCATTTACTATTGTCACAAAGAAAGGAGGAAAGTGAGTTGTTAAGTGGGCATAAGGAGCCTACAAATGGATATTGATAGATTAAGTGAGTGGGCAAAGATTTTGCAAGTGAAGTACAATGTGGCAAAATGTGAAATTGTCCACTTTAACAGAAAATAAAGAAGTATATTATCTATATGGTGAGAGGTTGCAGAACACGGGGGTGCAGAGAGATCTAGGTATCCTAGTGCATGAAACACAGATGGTCAGTATGCAGGTACAGCAAATGATGGAAAGTTAATGGAATATTATGATTTATGGTGAGAGGTGAGTTGATAGAAATGTACAAGATGATGAGAACACAAAATTAAGAAGGTTACGCTTCAGTGACATGGGGTATTGGTGAGATCGCATTTGCAGTACTGTGTACGGTATTGGTCACGATACTAATGGAAGGATTTTAATACATTGGAAGGAGTTCAGAGAATGTTTACTGGACTAATATCTGAAATGAGTGAGTTGCCTTATGAGGAGAGACTAGGCCTGTATCCTCCAGAGTTTAGAAGAGTCAGAGGTGACTTAATTGAAAGATATAGGATACAGAGGGGACTTGACTAGGTAGATGTGAAAAGGATATTTCATCTTGTGGAAGAATCTAGAGCCAGAGGTTATTGTTTAAAAATAAGGGGGACCCATTTAAAGCAGAAATAAGGAAACATTTGAGAGGGTTGACAGTTTTTGGAATTCTCCTCAAAAGACAACAGATGCAGAATCTTTAAATATTTTTAAAACAGAGGTAGACAGATAGACTGTTGAATATCAAGAGAATGTAGAGTTGAGATTAAAAGCAGATCAGCCATGAACTTAATGAATAATGGAAAAAGCATGAAGGGCCGAGTGGCCTACTCATGTTCCTTGTTCATATGTTCATTTGCTGAACTGGCCCAACCATATAAATACTGTAGCTACAAGAGCAGGTCAGAGTCAAGGAATTCCACGGCGAGTAACCACCTGCTGTCTTCCAAATATCTATCCACCATATACAAATGCACAAGTCAGGGGTTTGTTGGATATTTATCTGAATGAGTCTAGTTCCAACAAAACTCAACACTCTCAACATCATTCAAAATGAAGTAACCTACTTGATTGGTACCCTAATCATCACTTTCAAAAGTACTCCCTTTACCACAAATGCACAGTGACAGCAGTGTGTAATATATATGAGGCACTTCAGCAAGTCAAAACAAGGCTGCTCACAGCTCCTTGAAGTGCCAAAATCTGTGACTTGTATCTCTCTGAAGGACAAGGACAGCAGATGCATAGGAAAACCATCAAGTTCCCCTTCAAGCCACATACCATCCTGATTTGGAATGATATCGCTTTCCCTTCACTGTTGCTGTTAAAAATCTTGGAACTTCCTTAAGAGCATAGTGGGTGCACTGCACCTCAAAACCACAAGTTAAAATTGGTCACTTGACATCACCATACCAAGGACAAGGGGTGCAACAAATGCTGGCTGAGATACTGAGGCCTACACCCCTTGAATGAATTAAAAATGCACACTACTTCTTATGTATAATGTTATTTCTGTATTTTATTGGGTGAAGGATGATGAGCATCAGGAAAAGCAGCCTCAACAACCAAGATTATCATTATCTGGGACTTAAAGAAAACTGCAGGTGAATGGAATACTCATAGATGGCCTTACTGAGCTTATGAGATAAAATGTTTCCTACAATATGAGACTATAGTTCATCAGCTAAGCCATTGCTGAATTATATTGCCTCCTGCACAGGGTCTGCTACTTGAAAGATCAAGGCATCATGTTTTACCAGAGAGTGTCAAAGTTACCCATGACCCTGAACTGTTTTGCCTCAGGCTTCTACAAGGGCAGCTTAGAGGACATCAATTAGCCACATCAAGCATTCACCAAAGGTGTGCCTGACAGACTCAACCATATCATCTTCTCAAAGTACACCAACTGCAAGAAAGCAAGAGTTCAAGGATTTGCAACTGTGGCTGGCTTCCCTCACGCTTAAGGTATAATATGCTGCACTCATATAGCTTCCACGATACTGGAGCTTTGAGATTTTTTGACAGAACCATGCACAACTAACCACCAATTTCTGAGTCTGTTGTCACAACTGCTTCATCCTACAATGCTTATCCATCCCCTACAATTTTATGCTAAAGGACAGCAGCTTGGGACAAGAGATCCCTTCACAACAACAGCATGACAGAGCAGTGAAAGTAAACTGAGCAACAGAAAAAATCATAGATCACACTGATATCTCCAATTATTCTGTTGTGTGAGGCCTGTTTACTTCAATGCTTAATCTTCTTGTTTACTATGTACATGTTACTTTAAAACAGGAGAACTTCTGAGTAGCCCACACAGTATCTTATATGTTGCTACATATGCATGCATACTTTAATGGGAACATGACAAAATATCCCATTGGCTTACTGAGGCAAAGGTTCAGCTGCCAAAAATTAATCTGATGGCATCCTATAATAAGATCTAGACAAAGGAGATTGGAGCACTGAGGGGCTTGGCAGATGAAAAAGACTGTTAATAGATGTAACTGAGAGAAATAGAGAATGCAGAGCTCTATTCACTCTTGTTACTCTAGTGAACTCATTGAACCTCTTCTAACATCAAGTGCAGACCCTAAGTGTGATGCATCAGATCTGGCCATCTTTGTCCAGGCCTGGAGTACCTCATGCTTTGGCTCCCTATTCCAACACCGGGCTAAATGACTTTGCTTCTCTCCCTAGGACCCCAGTGAAGCCTCAAATCAACTGCTTGCTCATTTTCTCAACTGTTTTCTGTTCTCTGTTTCTCTTCAGCAGATTTAACCTAGGACTCAGAGGGCAATGCATTCTACATTGAAGTTAATTGTCATTTTTAATGGGCCTCCAGCTGAACTCAAGGAAATGGTGCGAACAAAGTGGTTTGCAATCCTGCTGTGTCAGCAAATCAGATGGGAAACTGAAACATTAGTTTGTAGTGAATCTTTGAAGTTATATTTGATAGTGCATAGTTCATCTAATGAATCTTCAAGCCTTATCTGCATGTCAGGAATGTAATGAATATGTGCACTTGCATCAAATTCAAGCATATATGCAACTGCAATAAATTCAAGAATCCCACCTAAGTTCTCTTGAATGGCTGCTACTATTTTAAAGAAATACCTTTCAATCTGTTTGTTAACCATGTATAAGTGTTACTTTAAAACAGCAGAACTTTAATGTCCTTAATGTATTGGTTAATGTTATTCCTGATGAAGAGCTTATGCCTGAAACGTCAACTCTCCTGCTCCTCGGATGCTGCCAGACCTGCTGTGCTTTTCCAGTGCCACACTTTTTGACTCCTCATTTAACATCAGTAAAGCAAATCATTTTTTTGCCATCATAAAGCTGTTTGTGGAACATTAATCTGTGAAAATTAACTTTTAGATCTTCTCATTACTACAGAGACTATGTGTCAAATTATAAATTGACTATAAAGTATTTTGGGATTGATGCACAGAGGCAGCAGTGTGCACCATGTGCAAGATACACTGCAGTAAATCACCAAAGCTCCCTTGACAGTACCTTCCAGGCTCACAACCTCCATTAATTTGAAGGACTAGGGGAGTACATGTAAGGGTACACCACCAATATTCCTTCAAAGCTGTATAGCCAATTTTGAGCAAATATGAAGCATATTTTCTAACCATTTAACCATGGAGACACTCAAATAAACTAACAATTAATTTTTAGCAATTCATAAGATACCAGGCTTTTCAAGAGCTTTAGGGATTCTTACTAAGAGGACTCAAAATCTACATGAAACCTTTGAATGTCAGAAAGACTGCAGAATTCATAGACTTTGACTTGTCTATTCTGTAAAAGGATCTCAGTAGTAGAGAGAGCCATCACAAGGGAGACAAGTAACAATGGAGAAACAAAACTTAACCTGCAAAGCATACCAGTGCAATGCAACACGAACAGTTTGTAGAGAAATTTAATGAGTGCCATAATAACTTATATTTAAATTGTAAGCTACTCATTATTTTAAAAAAATCTGTTATCTCTATAAATGTTAGAAGAAGATTGGTTCATTTGACTACTTGATGCAGTCCCTGTGTTCTATGACAGTGTCTTTTAACCAAGAATTATTTTGTGAAAAGAGGGAACTTGACTGAAAGGTGAAGATACTGATGCATATTAGTTTTGCTTGATTACTTACTCAGAAAATTAAACAAACAAGGGAGGTTTTCATAACAAATCAGGCTGTACCAAAGTTATAGGTGAAGTAGAATTTAGCTGAAACCAAGAAAAGGAGAATTGCAAGAGATTATCTATGCCCTAGCAGTCTAGCCACAGATTATCAAGGAGCAAATATTGCAGTTATTAAAATAAATAAATGCCAGCAAACAAATATTCGCTACTATTAATTCAATAATCTTTTGGTGCCATGAAATGGCAAGCCATCTAACGCCTTCCATCACTCAAATATATTTTCTGAATTATTCACCCTTACTGCAAATTTACCAGAAATACATAAGAAATTAAGTCCAATATTCATAAGCTGCTAATATGATACAAAATAATGCATAGATAAAATTAATAGAATACAGTAAACCCACAGACAGTAGCCCTGCAGCTTTCCTAACGCGGAATGTCTAGTTTAATAAGCTTTTAACTGGAGTATTTATTCAAATGGGACTAATACTGTCTTGGGTCTCATCATAAAGTAGACGATGCAACTGCCACATATGGGGTAAAAGAAATTACTGATGCAAATCACCAATAAAGAAAGATACCTCTAGATATTTCAACTCGAGAAGGTAAATTCCAAATGTCTGCTTAATCCCTGGAGTGCTGTGTGTGAAATTGGAAACGCAACAATGAAACAAGCAAAAGCAAACTCTTCAACAATTAGATGAGAATTTTGATATGAAAAAGGCAATATAAGTCAACAGTATTAATCTTTCAGTTTTTGTGACATAGATAGACAGCAACAATAGTATGTAACTGCTTTTCTTGTGGCATACTTTCTTATCCTTTCTTGGAAATTGATGTAATCTTTATTTTGTTGTGTTAAAACATTTTGAGGAAAGTGAATATTCCAGCTGAGCTGAACAGCACATTATTAGGCATTATTTCAGACGCACACTTTTCAGGAATTTGACAAGACAATTTTGTCTTTGTAGTGGGAGATTTGAGGCAGGTTTTAATTCTGACAGGGTCAGAAGCTAACTGATTTAATAAGTCAACTTGAATGCTCCTATGCTGTAAACCAAGGAAGTTTGTTCAGCAGCATGTATGTTTATTTTCTATTTTTTAGTGAGCCATTAAAATAAAATATCTGTATGGGTGCATTATATTAATTGTGACTTGTAAACAACCATATGTAAGCAACCTGAAAAAAACTGTATTTTAGTACAATACCTTAGCATGTACTTGATTCTGAGTACAGTTATTATAATAAGAATTGAAATGACTGATCTTTGTGTGAAGCACTTTTATGATATACTTGCTGATGTTTATACTTTTATACTTTAAAGTTATTGTAATAAGAAGAAATAATCAAGCATAACTACTTCTGAAAGAAGAAGATGCCATCCTTGGCTAATAATCTTCACATTTATTTCTTAACCTATCTCTAAATCAAATCTTTTGGTCACTCATTGTTGTTCACAGGACCTTTCTGTGCAGACATTGACTGCTGTTTTCTCTACATTCCAACTGTGGCTAGACTAAGGTATTTAATTAGGCGAAAGTGAGGACTGCAGATGCTGGAGGTTAGAGTCAAGATTAGACAGGCGCTGGAAAAGCACAGCAGGTCAGGCAGCATCCGAGGAGCAAGAAAATTGATGTTTCAAGCAGGAGCCTTTGTCAGGAATGAGGCTGGCAGCCTCCAGGGTGGCGAGATAAATGGGAGGAGGGTAAGGCTGGGGAGAAGGTAACTAAGCATGCAATAGGTGGATGGAGATGGGGATGAAGGTAATAGATTGGAGAGGAGGTGGAGCAGATAGGTGTGGAGGAAGCTTGGCAGGTAGGACAGGTCATGAGGATGGTGCTGAGCTGGAATGTTGGAACTGGGGTAAGATGGAGGGAGGGGAAATGAGGAAACTGGTGAAGTTCACATTGATGCCCTGGGGTTGAAGTATTCCGAGGCAGAAAATGAGGCGTTCTTACTCCAGGCGTCGGGTGGTGACGGAGCGGTGATGGAGGAGGCCCAGAACCTGCATGTCCTCGGCAGAGTGGGAGGTGGAGTTGAAGTGTTCGGCCACAGGGCAGTGGGGTTGATTGGTGCGGGTGTCACGGCGATTTTCCCTAAAGTGCTCTTCCAGTCTCCCCAATGTAAATGAGACCGCATCAGGAGCAACGGATACAATAAATTACATTAGTGGAAGTGCAGGTGAAATTTTGATGGATGTGGAAGGTTCCTTTGGGGTCTTGGGTGGAGATGAGGGGGGAGGTGTGGGCGCAGATTTTGCAATTCCTGCGGTGGCAGGGGAAGGTATCAGGAGGGAAGGGTGGGTTGTTGGGGGGGCATGGACCTAGTCACGGAGGGAACGGTCTTTGTGGAAAGCGGACAGGGATGGTGGGGTCCATTTGTTGGTGGCGGAAATGTTGGTGGATGGTGTGGTTTATGTGGAGGTTGATGGATTGGAAGGGGAGGACTGGTTGGGGGGGTGGTTCTGTCCTTGTTGCGGTTGGAGGGGTGGGGTTTGAGGGCGGAGGTGCAGGACGTGGATGAGATGCGTTGGAGGGCATCTTTAACCATGTGGGAAGGGAAATTACGGTATTTAAAGAAGGATGTCAACTGGTGTGTGCTGTGGTGGAACCGGTGGAGCAGATACGGCGGAGGTAGAGGAATTGGGAATACTGTATAGCATTTTTGCAGGAGGTAGGGTGGGAAGATGTGTAACCCAGGTAGCTGCGTGAGTCAGTGTTGAGTTGGTCGTCGTTGATGGAGATGGAGAGGTTCAGGGAGGGGAGGGAGGTGTCAGAGATGGTCCAGGTGAATTTAAGGTTGGGGTGGAATGTGTTGGTGAAATTGATGAACTGCTCAACCTCCTCATGGGAGCATGAGGTGATGCTGATGCAGTCATCAATGTAGTGGAGGAAGAGGTGGGGAGTGTGCCGGTGTAACTACAGAAGATAGGCTGTTCTATGTAGCGAACAAAGAGACAGGCATAGCTGGGGCCCATGCGGGTGTTCCTTGGCTACCCCTTTCGTCTGGAGGAAGTGGGAGGATTCAAAGGAGAAATTGTTAAGGATGAGGACCAGTTCAGCCAAACGAATGAGAGTGTCAGTGGAAGGGTAAGGTATTTAATTGGCTGTAATGCACTTAGGAATGCCTGAGGTTGTGAATGGTGCTATACAGATGAAAACTCTTTTTTTTCCAATGCCTACTGTGACGTTCTCAAAGTTTCAAATAGCAAAATCTATTTCTTAAAGGTATACCTCTAAGCTAAAGTAAAACTAAAAGTGATGAGAACCAGCTATTTAATGTATTTTAAACAACTTGTCTGTAGCCTGAATCAGATGCAAAACAATTTATGAAGTTATATGAGAATGCTGGAGGTCATACACCAACACAGAATGGGTGTATCTGATGTTCTTTCACTCCAGTGAAATGACTGCAGAACAAATCTGATGTAATCAAATTAAAAATGTCCATGTTCCTTTCATTCCCTTCTAAAACTGCTCTCCAGATAAAAATGTCATGTTGAAACATTTCTGTCAAATTACAATACTCAAGAGTTTCTTGAGACAGATTATCCATTTTGTAATCTTTGAGATGGATAGTTTAAGTTTATATTTTTGTACTTCCAATCAGTTTGAAGAACATATAATTGCTACACTTGATAATTTGTCATGGGGCTAACTATGGTGTTATTCATATTTTTACTATGGACAATTACAAAGGAACCAATTTGGCATGATAACGTTTGGTTTGAAACAGAATTAGTGCTTTACAACCAAAAACTTCAAAACATCTAGAAAGCTTTTGAACCACTTAAACCAATTCACATAATGACTGGACAAAGGGAGTTTGGGAACTGCTAGCTTTTGAAAAATCAGGCTAAAATTGTTTGATCGTTCTTATATGCTTTGGAAAACAGATGGGAAATCTGTAAGTTATATGTACGGTTATACACAACTACTGGTGATACCAGTTTTGAAATTTATGAATTAGGTGATAAACTGGCATTTTTGTTTAAATAAAACTGTTCAAACATCTTTTGCATTTTTTGGTAACATGAGCTAATTTTCTATGAACCCTTAAGACTCATGAAGTACATCTATTGTTTGAATTCAAGTGAGCTGTTGAAAGCTTTTAAAATCCATTCTTAGAAACAGTAAGGACATGTCACTGCAGAAAAATAAATAACATCTCTCAGGGTTCCTCAAATCAGTTTTTGCTCATGGCAATGATATCTTCAACATACAGTATTAGTAAAACCGTTTGGAAGAACTCGAGTTGGTAAAAAGGACTTTTGTGTCTTTTTAATGAGCATCAGTTCTGAAGACCCAACAGACTCCACAAGACAAATTCAGCAGCAGGGGGCCTGTCACTATGGCAACTTCAATGAATCCTGAAATGCTCAAACTGCCATTTGGGAAATAGCTGCTTAGAAAGTTAGAGAGGAATAATGGCATTGCTGGAATTGACATATTTTCAGTACTTATAGTTGTACACTGTTATACCAATCATTCAAGCAAAGTAAGAACAACACATCACAAGCCTGATGAAACTTATGAAGCTGAGGCAGCAGAAAACGTTGGTAGCTAAACTGCCTGCTCCTAAACAGACGCTGATATCACGATGTGCATCTCAACCATGCTCGGTGATTTAAATGCAGGCAGTATGCCAACTTCACGCTTCCTGCACATCTGAATGATTGCTGTGTGCAACCAGTGCTAAGCACTCTGTTCATTAGGTGTACACATCAACAGGAGATCCAAAATCAGAACTTTCTCAAAGTTCTCAAAGCTAGCCTATGCCTCTTAAAGGGGTGGTGTGCTCTGACTGGAGCTGCAGTTGTCATTGTGCAGGGAGTGAATCCAAACTGATAAGTGGCAAAAAGAGTGGTAATAATGTAAAACTTGCTATCACAGGGAGCTGTTGAAGTGAACAGTCTAGATGTATTTAAGGGAAGGCCAGTCAAGCATATAAAGGAGAAACAGAATGGGATTGCAGCAAGTTTAAACAAAACAACCAATAAATGTCTTCCCATTAGTTAAATTCATAAAGAGTATGAGGTATAGATTTAAGATTTTGGGCAAGAGATGCACAGGAATGTAAGGAAGGACATTTTATGATTGGGTGGCAGAACCTAAACCTGCTTCCCTGAGGGTGGTGAAATCAGAAAGAATGAAAGGTTTCAAAGGTAAATTGGTTGGGTAGTTGAAGGGAATACATTTGCTAAGGGCTACAGGAACTGATCAGGGATGTGGGACTGACTGGATTGCTCCACAAGGAATCAGCATGGATTTGAAAGGACAAATGGCTTCCTCTGATGCAAATGGCTTTATAGGTAGAATCTTATCAGAGCCTGATAATTCATGGACTAAGGCAAGAAAGTGACAGAATAGCAGAAAGTCCAGCGAGCCCTATCTCAATGTTGGGAGCAGCCCACTAGATCTTTTCCCTAAATTCTGGGTATTGGTGAGAGGCAGTGACAAGCTATTTGCTGGGGGGGATTATTGCTTGTTCACGATCTTACTAATTGCACATCTCACCTCAGTTAAATTTAGCTACTGATTTGACCAAATGTGCTGCACAAACTAGATGCCAAGAATTCTTGACATGGGAAATCACAGCAGGTACCTGGTGACTTTACCTCACTGCTTGATCCAACAGAATGTCTGTTTTGGACACGGGATGCAGTATCCCGGGACATGTTACATTGCCATCAGCTGTATGCACCTAATGTGCACAGATATTAGCATCGAACCTTCATATTAAATTCTGACCCAGTTACAGTATGCTTCAATGATGCACCTTGGGCTGCACCAGCAACTATCATCATAATGTGATAAAAACAACACTCTGTGCTCAGGATCACACATCCATCTCATGGACCGGACTGGGCTATTTGCTTGCTTTATTAGTTCCCACTCACTGTTCCTTGCCTTTTTGTGCCTTTCTTTTGTGCACACTGTCATTCAGCTAGACAGGCCAGGTTTACAGTACAACTGACTTGCTGTTTAACACAGATACAAGCCAGAAAGTTTCTCATGGCTGTTAGCAGTCCTCCATCAAGTCAAGGGAGCTAGCCTTCAGTTAGAGGGTACAGACACAATAAGTCAAGGGCAGCCTCTGATATCAGACCAGGGTTGTGGACAAATCAGTCAGCTATTCAGGGTACTCAGATTGAGGATTCTCCCCTAAAAGTGGTAACCACCTGAATTTTGGGCAGCTAAACACCCTTCTATTAGCGACTGATTTCCTCCTGGAATGAGAGAAAGGCAGAAATTATGGGAGATGAAAGTGGGTGACACAGTGGTTATTTTGATGCATGTGAGGAGGTGTGCCAAGTCAGTGACTAGTCAGTGCAGAGGACATGCTGGGTTAGTGGTGTTAAGGGTTGGAGTGGGTGACAATGAGTGCCGAAGATGTTGCAGTAAGAGTTGTTCAGCATGATCCTTGGTGGTATGTGGGTAAATTAGCAGAGGTGGAGTGGGAGATATCAGAGGGAGGATGGTGATATATATAATGACAGATTGGAGTAGATCATTGACTTTCTTGCAACATTGTTGTGCATTCCTCAAGACAATTACAACTGCACAGACTCAGATGGGAACCTCTGATCAACGTGGCATAGTCTAGTGTTGTGGCCTGCACATCTGATCCTGGGTGTGGTAGACACCTTGCTTCTGCAACACCTAATCCACCAGGATCTCCATGTCTCTGCCCTCAAAGTGAGGTGCCAATTTTCCCTTCCCTGTCATGTTCATGGCAAGTATGAGGGACCCTGCAGGGGAACTTCAGACTAAAAGTGCTTGTCCAGTAGCACAGCAGCCTTCTAAATATGTCCTGGGTGCCAAGGATACTGGTTCATTCCTTGAAATCCCAGCAGTACGTGGAATGGGATTGGAATTGAGTGAAAGGGCTGCCACTGGGAGGGAGGTAGTTAATGAGGCAAATTTGGTAAGACATGTTAAGAGACCTTGCTAGGTTTGGGAGGGAAACCCTTCCTTAACAAAACTGACACGACTTAAAAAATGAAAATTGCCACCATTCACAGAAAAGGAATAGGGGGTTCTGATAGTAAATTTAAATGAGTGAAGTTGGGAGGAAGCTTGCATAGATACTGATAAGGACCATAGATACTGATAAGGACTGGTGGGTTGACTGACCTATTTCTGTGTTGTATATTTTATGTAAAACCGTGTAATATTTGAAAAAATGGACAAATGATTGTTTGACGTGCATTCACTTTGTCAGACTAGGGCATTACAGATCTGTGTAAAAAATCAAAGTGAAAGTACTCCCTTTATATGCTTTGGCTATTCTTTCAGCACTCAATGAACTACTCATTAATGCCTTTAACAGTACTGCTGTCCAACTCAGAATGAAATATTTGAATCCAATTCAAACAACATGAACAGCAGTGTTTTTGAGACTTGAGAAAATAAAAACCATAAAAACAATAATTGGTCCCTTTCAGATACACTAAACATTTAGCCAAAAAGAGAAGAGAAAATAATTAGCAGGCAACATAAGCTCAGTGTCTATTGAATGGATTTATTACTTAATGACATGTGCTTTCATGGAATCTTGGCATAAACCACTTTGATTGTGGAAGAAAATCAGATAACGTTAGGTTGCATCCTTCATTTAAATATTTTAAGGCAAAGGTAGGTAGATTCTTGATTACCAAGCGGATGAAAGATTATCAGAGTATTCAAACAGGATTAAGGACAATTCTTTAGCAAACAGGATAAAGGAGAATCCCAAGGCTTTTTATACACACATAAAAAGTAGAGGGTAGCCAAGGAGAGGGTTGACCCACTCAAGGACAAAGGAGGGAAAGTATGTACGGAGCCAGAAGAGGTAGGCGAGATTGTAAATGAATATTTTGGGCAGAATTGACCAAATAGAAGGAATTGGTGGAGGATGATCTCAAGAAAGGGAATGTTGAGTTTCTAAGCCAAATTGCTATTAAAAATGAAGAGATGTGTGTCTTAAAACATATTAAGGTAGATAAGTTTCCAGGTCCTGATGGGATCTATCCCAGATATTGAGGGAGGCAAGAGAACAAATTGCTGGAGCATTGACAGACATCTTTGTATCCTCTTTGGCCACATGTGTGGTCCCAGAGGACTGGAGAATAGCCAATGTTGTCCCATTGTTTAAGAAGGGCGACAGGGATTATCCTGGAAATTACACACCTGTGAGTCTCATGTTAATGGTAGGGAAATTATTGGAAAAAAATTCTCAGGGACAAGATCTATACGCATTTAGAAGCAAATGGACATTAGTGATAGGCAGCATGGTTTTGTGCAGGGGAGGTCGTGCCTCACTAATTTGATCAAATCTTTTGAAGAGGTGATGAAGTTGATTGATGAGGGAAAAGTGGTTGATGTTGTTTACATGGACTTCAGGAAAGCCTTTGATAAGGTCCCTCATGTTAAAAATCACTAATCGCTATCTGATGAAGGAGCAGTGCTCTGAAAGCTAGTACTTCCAAATAAAGTTGTCAGACTATAACCTGGTGTTGCGTGATTTTTAACTTGCCCACCCCAGTCCAACACTGGCACCTCTACATCAAAGGTCCCTTATGGCAGGCTGGTACAAAAGGTGAAGTCACATGGTATCAGGGTGACCTAGCAGGACGGATACAGAACTGGCTAAGTCATAGTAGACAGAGGGTAATGGTGGAAGGATGCTTTTCAGAATAGATGGTTGTGACTAGTGGGGTTCCACAGGGGTCAGCGTTGGGGCCTCTGCTGTTCATGATCTACAGAAATTGGAGGAAAATATAGCTGGTCTCAGTAGTTTGAGGAGGATTGTCAGGGAATACAGCAGGATATAGATCAATTGGAGGCATGGGCAGATAAATGGCAGAAGGAGTTTAATCCGGACAAATGTGAGATGATTCATTTTGGAAGGTCAAGTATGAGTGAAAATTATAGAGTGAATGGCAGTATTAACATGCAGAGGGATCTGGGTGTGCAGGTCCACAGATCACTGAAGGTGGAAGTGCAGGCAAGGTTGTAAAAAAGGCTTAAGGCATGCTTGCCCTTCTTTGGAAAAGGCATTGAGTATAAGGATAGACAAATTATGCTGCAGGTTTATAGAATTTTAGTTAGGCCACAGTTGGAATATTGCATACAGTTCTAGTCATCACAGTACAGAAGGATGTGGATGTTTTGGAGAGGGTCCAGAAAACATTTACAAGGGTATTGCCTGGTTTGGGGATTTTAGGTATGAAGAAAGGTTGGCTAGACTGGATCTGTTTTCACTGGAATGCAGGAGGCTGAGGGGTGACCCAACAGAAATTTATAAGATTGTGAATGGCATGGATAGAAAGGAAAGTATGATGTTTTTTCCCAGGATGGAGGGGTCAATTACTAAGGGACACATGTTCAAGGTGCGATGGGGTAAATTTAAAAGAGATGTGTAAGACAAGATTTTCACACAAAGGTGGTGAGTGCCTGGAATGCGCTGCCAGAGGAGGTGGTGGAAGCAGACACAATAGCAGCATTACACTGCACCTGGACAAATACATGAATAGCAAGGGAATAGAGGGATATAGATCCAGTAGGTGAAAACAATTTTAGAAGGGAAGGGCAAAATGTGGCTGGGTAGGCTTTGAGGACTGAAGGGCTGTTCCTGTGCTGTTTTGTTCTTCTTTCTATGCTCTTTCTTTGTATGCAAGAATGTAGAGTTGAGGTTAAAATCAGACCAGCCATGACTTTACTGAAAGGCAGAGCAACCTGGAAGAGTTGAGTGGCCTATTCTTGTTCCTTGTGCATTTGTTCCTATGGCCACCAAGTGTATTGTTGATATTATATCCAGAACAAGCCTCAGTTCCCCAAATCTGTCAAGAAACCATTTCCTTCAGTTACATCAACATTTAACCACATGTACTGTCAACTCCAAATGCTAACTCAGATTATTCACAGGGATGTTCGATAGCAGACCTGCTGATTTGCTTGGAGCACAGGAACAGTAATAGTCCATTCTACATTCTTGTTTCTTTGTTCAACTGAATGGTATATATGTCAACAACATTACTAATCTTGATTCCATAACCTCAATGCATCCCCCACAGCTAATCAGTTCAAACGTCTGCCTTCTTCCATTGTCAAACTTTGTCCATCTCTGCCATTACATGCTCTTGCTTTTTTACCTTAAAGTTTGATTAGCTCTTTATCACCGCCAGATTCAATTTCTTACATGTTCCTCTACAACCCTTCTATTTCTCTGATACAAAAAGTACAGTGCTTTCAAAATATTGTATTCTGCTTTCTCAGCTGCATCAAGACTTGCATCCCATCACTGGCAAGTTGCACTGACCTTCTATATCACATGGAAACAATGTTAAAATGATCATTCTTGCCTTCAAATTCCTTTAAGCCAATTCTTCACTGAACTCCATTCATCTGTGCACAGCAGCATATACTAATTTTCCGCTTACTCTGTTTTTACTATTGCTAGCAGCTGTCTCCCCCAAGTATGTCTGCATTCTGTGGAATTGTTTTACTCAGCATCCTCATCTCCTCTCCAGTCTGTTTCTAAATGTCAGCTAAAAGACTAATTTCTTCAATGCACTTTAAGTAGCTTCACGAAGTCCCGAGTTCAGAGAACACCATTTTTTGTCTGTTGTCCTGAAAAGCACTGCACATTGTATAAGTTTTATTTGAGTTCCTTCAAGTGTGCTCCCTGAATGCACATCAGCAATTTCTCAGTACTTTGACTTATTTACATATGTATTTCAAAATTTGGAAATTGCATTTTGTGTTGAACAGGACAATCAGACTGAATGAAAAGATGTGAATATACCATTGTATGTACCAAAGGAAACTTCCACATGCAGGGCAAGGTCAATATTTCTATACATTTCCAATTGTAAATTATATTTCAGTGTCACTGCTTGATCAAATATTTATCATATTTACTTTAGACTAAATGTCTAAACGCTAATCCAACAATTCTGGCCATTTTGGAGGTGGAAATTGTATGACAACTACACCACTCAATATTCTGACTATAATAATGAGGCTGTGAGCCACAGTATTATTAAACTTCTTAAATTTTAATTGTGAACTGTTAGAAAAATCAAGAGAACATAAGATATAGAAGCCTCGGAAATTTGGTACGCGTCTGCTTCACAATTCAATAAGATCATGGCTTGATCTGATTGTGGCCTTAAGCCAACTTTTCTGCCTATTTCTCATAATCCTTGACTCATTTTCTGACCAAAAAGGTGTGCACTTGTTGAGCTAAATGGCCTGTTTCCACACTGTAGGAATTTTATGAACCTTTTCGTTGGAACTGAGCTCACTCTGTCTTGAATGTATTCAACAACCCAGCCTCCAGTTCTCTCCGTGTAAAGGAATTCCAAAGACTAATGAATGTCTCAAAGAAAAAAAAATCCTCATCTGATTCTTACATAGGAGCGGGTGGCACGATGGGTAAGCGGTTAGCACTGCTGCCTCGCAGTGCCAGGGACCCAGGTTCAATTCCAGCATCTGCGACAGTCCATTTGGAGTTTGCATATTCACTCTGTGTCTGGGTTTCTTCTGGGTGCTCTGGTTTCCTCCTACAGTCCGATGATTTGCAGGTTAGGTGAATTGGCAAACTAAATTGCCCATAGTGTTCAGTGATGTGTAGGTTAGGTGCATTAGTCAGGGCAAAGGTAGAGTAATAGTGTAGGAAAATGAGTCTGTGTGAGATACACTTCAGAGGGTTGGTGTGGGCTTGTTGGGCTAAATGGCCTGTTTCCACACTGTAGGGATTCTGTGAACCTTTTCGTTGGACCTGAGCTCCCTACTGACAGATTTTCCCAAAAGAGGAAATATCGTTGCAGCATTTGTCTTGTGAAACCCTCTCAGAATCTTTAAAGTTTCAATAGAATCATCTTTCATTTGTAGAAATTCCAAAATACTATTCATTTTCATCATGGTGTAACTCCTTAATTCACAGAAGAAGTCTAATGAATCTACCTCTGACTATTCCCAATGAAGATATCCCTTGATGGACAACAAGACCAAAGGTTTACACAGGACTCTAGATGTTGGTTCACCAATGCCCTGTGGTGTTGGTGTAAAACTGCCATTCTTATGCACTTTAACCACTTGCAATAAAGACCAAAATTTCATTTGTCCTCTTAATTAGTTGCTATATTCACAAGGAAATCTGGCAGTCACCCCAAGTGAGCATTTGGTAAGTGGTTTGTAGCTATTTGCTGAATTCTTCAGGCCTGCTTGGGTAACTCCTTACAATCTATGACCTTCCCTGTCATTCCAAGGATCTCAGTTCTAGACCTGGCAACAGTCAAGGGGGAACCTGCTGAGAGCCAGCATTCTGCTGGAGGACCTCCTACCTTCTGTCTGCTGTAAATTCCTTCACAAAACATCTTCTGCCATCACTCATCTCTGGCCAGGGTCCAGCACTTGCACCATGGCCTCCACACCTTTCAATAGAGCTGCCAGCATCTGTTTATTGGCAGCCTTTGGCAGGCGAATGTCAATCCTCAGACTCCTTCACCATGCAAATACCTGATGCTGCCTAGCTAAGTGCCTGAGTGGTATTTAATATGGCTGGTCTCCCCTAGAAGAACATGTCAGGGTTCTTACTGACTTTATAGCTGGGGCAGAGACCCCCAATCACTTTCACGATATATTGCCCATAGCATTTCATTCTCTTCATTTTAATAACTAAAGTATAATGATCATAATGAAAATAAAAGTATCTTTCCTGAAGGGGGTAATTGGGTCAACAATGACCAAGTTTTATTCCTTATCTCAAAACAGGTAAGGTGCCAGAAGACTGGAGTGCTACGATTTAGGAAAGGTGGTAAGGAAAAGCCAGGGAACTATAAACCAGTGAGCCTGACATCGGTGGTGGGCAAATTGTTGGAGGGACTCCTGAGGGACAGGATGTATTTGGTTTTGAAAGGCTAGGACTGATTAGGGATAGTCAACATAGCTTTGTACGTGGGAAATCATGTCTCACCAACTTGACTGAGTTTTTTGAAGAAGTAACGAAGAGGATTGATGAAGGCAGAGCAGTGGACGTGGAGCAGTGGATTTCAGTAAGGCACTCGACAAGGTTCCTCATGATGGACTGATTAGCAAGCTTAGATCACATGGAATACAGAGAGAATTAGCCATTTGGATACAGAACTGGCTCAAAAGTAGAAGAGAGAAGGTAGTGGCGGAGGGTTGCTTCTCAAACTGGAGGCCTGTGTCCAGTGATGTGTGTCAAGGATCACTGCTGGGTCCACTGCTTTTCATCATTTGTATAAACAATTTGGATGTGAACATAGGAGGTCTAGTGAATGAGTTTGCAGATGACCTCCAAAATTGTAGATGTAGTGCACAGCGAAGAAGGCTACCTCTGAGTACTACAGGACCTTGATCAGTTGGGCTAATAGGCCGAGGAGTAGCAGATGGAGTTTAATTTAGATAATTGTGAGGTGCGGCATTTTGGAAAGGCAATTAGGACTTATACATTAATGGTAAGGTACCGGGGAATGTGGCTAAATAAAGAGACCTTGGAGTGCAGGTTCATAGTTCCTTGAAAGTGGAGTCGCAGTTAGACAGGATAGTGAATAAAACGTTTGGTATCAGGCCTTTGCTGGTCAGAACATTCAGCTGTACAGGACATTGGGTTAGGCCACTTTTGGAATATTGTGTGCAATTCTGGTCTTCCTCCTGTAGGAAAGATGTTGTGAAACTTTAAAGGGTTCAGAAAAGATTTACAAGCATGTTGCCAGAGTTGAAGGGTTTGAGCAATAGGGAGAGGCCGAATAGGCTAGGGGCTGCTTTCCCTGGAGCATCGGGAGCTGAGGGGTGACCTAATAGAGATTTATAAAGTCATGAGGGGCATAGATAGGTTGAATAGCCAAGGTCTTTTCCTTGGGGTGGGGATGTCCATAACCAGAGGGCATAGGTTGGGTGAGAGCGGAAAGATATAAAAGGGACTTAAGTAGCAACGTTTTCACACAGAGGGTTGTGAATGAATGGAATAAGCTGCCAGAGGAAGTGGTCGAGGCTGGTATAATAACAAGATTTAAAGGGCATCTGGGTGATTATATGAATAGGAAGGGTTTAGAGGGATATGGGCCAAATGCTGGCAAATGGGACTAGATTAATTTTGGATATCTGGTCAGCATGGACGATTTGGACCGAAGGTTCTGTTTCTGTGCTTTACATCTCTATGACTCTATGACACATAGCAGTTTGTTTTAAGGTTTGCTTTAGATTACCTAGTCTCGTTACTGAAACAAGCAAAATTGTTCAACACCATTGATAACCTGGACTAGCTGATCACAGCACATAGCATGGATTTTTGGTTCTTGAAGCAGACTCATTAACAACATTTGAATGGACTGCAACAGACAGAAGTCAAACAGCTAAGGAAAACAGTTTTTACTTTACTGAATGTGGAATCAGGAGAAGCCGGATTGATTCTCTATAATCTCCAAATTATAACTACTTTTAAGATTATAGTATTCTAAGTCTTGAAGAGTTAACATTTTATGTATGTTAAAATATACATCCTGCTGTATTTATTTATCGCTTATGTAGACAGAAAGTAGATTTTGAGAACAATGTGGCATATGAAATTGACTAGAACTAATTGGAACAGGCAGCTATTTTAAAAAAAATCAAACAGCTGGACATCATTCCCTATGAGGAAGTACTTGCTGTAACCGTCACAATTCCTTCATCTTGATGTCGTTCATGCATGCTGGAATATCAACAGCACAAGAAATAACTCAACAACCCACGAAAGCGGAAAACAGCTGCAGAGCTACATATCTGAGAGGGGGGTACTTGCAGATGGGGCAGTGGCAGGATGTAGTGAATCTCTAAGGGATGTTTCTCATGTGATGAAACAAAGGAATCAGTTAAAGTGTGGGGTTAAAGTGTGTATGCTTTAATGCAAGAAGTGTCAGAAATAAGAGTGATGAATTTAGAGCATGGATCAGTACTTGGGACTATGATGTTGTAGCCATAACAGAGACATGGATTTCACAGGGCCAGGAATGGTTGCTAGATGTTCCAGGGTTGAGAACATTTAAAAAGAACACGGAGGGGTGGAAAAGAGGAGGGGGTGTAGCATTGCTAATCAGAGAGTGCATCACAGCTACCAACAATGAAGGTTGTTGAGGAAGGTTTGTCTACTGAGTCAGTATGGGTGGAAGTTAGGAACAGCAAGGGAGCAGCCATCTCATTGGGGGTTTTCTATAGACCCCCCCTAATGGCAGTAGGGAGGTCGATGAACTCATAGGCCGGAAGATTTTGGAAAATGCAGATGTAGCAGGGTTGGTGTTAGAGGTGAATTCAACTGGAACCTCCTTAGTGCAGATGGTTAGATAGGCTTACGAGAAAGGAGCTCAAAAATGGACTGAGGAGAGCCAGGAGGGGGCACTAGAAAGGCTTGGCAGGAAGGATTAGGGAGAACCTAAAGGCATTTTACTCATATGTGAGGAATAAGAGAATTATCAGGGAGAATGTCAGGCCAGTCAGGGATAGAGTAGGGAACTTGTGCGTGAAGTTTGAGCTGATAGGGGAAGCCCTAAATGAGTTTTTTGCTTCAGTTTTCACTAAGGAAAGGGATCTTGTTGTGAATGAGAACTTTGAGGAGCTGGAAAACAGGCTTGAACAGTTTTGAGATTGAGGAAGTTGATGTGCTGAGGATTTTAGCAAACATTAAGATTTATAAGTCCCCAGGGCCAGACCAGATTTATCCTAGGTTGGTCCGGGAAGTGAGAAAGGAGGATGCTAAGCCGCCGGAGAAGATCTTTGCTTCCTCACTCTTCACAGGAGTTGTACCGGAGGATTGGAGGGAGGTGAATGTTGTTCCTCTTTTCAAGAAGGGGAATAGGGAAACCCCTGCAATTACAGACCAGTCAGTCTTATGTCAGTGGTCAGCAAGGTTTTGGAAAGAATTCTGAGAGATAGGATTTATGACAATTTGGAAAAGCATAGCATGATTAAAAACAGTCAGCATGACTTTATGAAGGGCAGGTCATGTCTCATAAATCTTATTGAGTTTTTAAGGAAGTGACAAGATAGGTTGATGAAGGTCAAGCAGTGGATGTGGTGTATATGGACTTCAGCAAAGCATGTGATAAGGTTCCCCATAGTGAGCCCATTCATAAAGTCAGTAGGTATGGGATACAAGGAGATTTGGCTCTCTGGATTCAGAATTGATTGGCTGACAGAAGGCAGAGAGTGGTATACATGGAAAGTATTCTGCCTGGAGTTCAGCGGTGAGTGCTGTCCCGCAGGGCTCTGTTCTTGGGCCTCTGCTCTTTGTAGTTTTTAATAAATGACTTTGATGAGGAGGTTGAGGGGTGGGTTAGTAAATTTGCCAATGACCCAAAGGCTGGAGGTGCCGTTGGTGGTATTGAGGGCTGTTGCAGGTTGCAGCGCAACATTGACAGGATGTAGAGCTGGGCTGAGAAATGGCAGATGGAGTTCAACCTGTATAAATGTGAAGTGATGCATTTTGGAAGGTTGAACTTGAAAGCTGAATATAGGATTAAAGACAGGATTCTTGGCAGTGTGGAGGAACAGGGGGATCTTGGTGTTCAAGTGCATAGATCCCTCAAAGTTGCTACCCAAGTTGATAGGGTTGTTAGGAAAACATATAGTGTTTTGGCTTTCATTAACAGAGGGAATCAAGTTTAAGAGCCACGAGGTTTTGCTGCAGCTCTACAAAACCCTGGTGAGACCACACTTGGAATTTTGTGTCCAGTTTTGGTAGCCCTATTATAGGAAAGATGTGGAGGCTTTGGAGAAGGTGCAAAGAAGGTTTACCAGGATGCTGCCTGGACTGAAGGGCGTGTCTTATGAAGAGAGGTTGACTAAGTTTGGACTTTTCTCTTTGGAGAGAAGTAGGAAGACAGCTGATTTGATCGAGGTGTACAAGGTAATGAGAGGCATGTATAGAGTCAATAGCCAGAAACTTTTCCCCAGGGCAGGATTGACTGCCACGAGGGGCCATAGTTTTAAGTTATTAGGAGGAAGGTATAGAGGAGATGTCAGAGGTAGATTCTTTATGCAGAGAGTTATCATCATAAAGTCACAGAGTCACAGAGATGTACAGCACAGAAACAGACCCTTCAGTCCAATGCGTTCATGCCAACCAGGTATCCCAACCTAATCTAGTCCCATCTGCCAGCACCCAGCCCATATCCCTCCAAACCCTTCCTATTCATACATCCATCCAGGATGCCTTTCGAATGTTGCAATTGTACAAGCCTCCAACACTTCATCTGGCAGCTCATTCCATACACATACCACCACTGCGTGAAAAAGTTGCCTTATATCTTTCCCCTCTCACCTTAAACCTATGCCCTCTATTTCTGGAGTCCCCCACCCCAAGGAAAAGACTTTGTCTGTTTATCCTATCCATGCCCCTCATGATTTTATAAACCTCTATAAGGTCACTCTTCAGCCTCCGATGCTCCAGGGAAACAGCCCTCACATATTCAACCTCTCCCTATAGCTCAAATGCTCAAATCATCAATCACTACAGAGCAATATCTTAAATTCCAATCTTATTCATTGAATTTAAATTCCACTAATTGCAGTGGGATTTGAACTGAATTCTCCAGAGTTGCCCATGAATGCATGGAATGTGTTGCCAGTGGTGGTGGTGGAAGCAGAGTCATTGGGAACATTTAAGCGATTGCTGGACATGCAAATGGACAGCAGTGAATTGAGGGGTGTTTAGGTTAGGTTATTTTTTTTATAGACCATGACTAATCTTTGCCACAACATCATTGACTGAAGGACCTGTTCTGTGCTGTACTTTTCTACGTTCTATATTAAATTAACATAAATCATTTTCTGAGTAAGTATATTTGTGACAAAGTTCCTGAAGCATTGCGTATGCTTTTGCTTATCACTGCAAAGACACCAAATTCAAACATTTTTCTTAAAATTTCAACTCGCCCTCATAACAATGAGAAGACATATAACCCAGAGTTTGTGTGAAGGTTCAGAAAAATTAAAATTTGACTGAAACAATTGTTTGTTTAATGGCTAAGTCTCATAGTATTAAATACATCAAACAGCATAAATAACAAGATTAGCTAAAGCCAAGAACAGAAATTTATGTCCAAAGCAAAAATTACTATGGACTATAATTGTCCTCAGGTATGGTCAGTGGTGGAGCCTAAATGCCCAAAAGGAAGTACTTGTGAAGCTACAAAAAAACGTTTAGCTAAATTATGCTCATGTCACCATCTTGGTATTGGAAATCTAGTAATTATATCTTTAACATGTACTGAAAGCCCAATCCAAGTAACTGCTTGCTATGAAGTAAGACCTAGCTTATGCTGAAATAGTGATACATTTCAATTGATATTGTACTATAACTATTTAGATGCTGTTGATTGCTGTTAAATTCCAATTAGTGTAATGTTAAGTGGATTTTCAATATTCAGTGTTGAATATGATACTAACTACAGCACCTCTGTGTCCAACTTCATCTTTAATAGCTCTCACAAGTAGAAGTTAATTTTTGCCTTGCTCTTTTTTATAATTTGGTTTGGGAAATGCCAGAAAATTCAAACAGAAAGTTAATTTAGAGTCGGAAGTGTGGTGCTGGGAAAGCACAGTAGGTCAGGCAGCATCCAAGGAGCAGGAGAGTCGACACTTTGAACATAAGTTCTTCATCAGGAAACATCTTGAGAGTCGATAGTCAAACCGTCGACTCTCCTGCTCCTCGGATACTGCCTGATCGGCTGTGCTTTTCCAGCACTACACCCTTTACTCTGATCTCCAGCATCTGCAGTCCTCACTTTTCCTATAAAATTAATTTAAACATCTTCTAAACCTCTGACAGGAACTACACATCTGAATCAATTTTTTTGATTTGTATTGTAGAAGGGAAAATTAATTTGAAGCTCTCTAATATCTGTTGCATACTGGCTTTTCTGGTTCATGATTTCTAACATATATGAACATACAAACAAGCAGCAGGACTAGGTAATTCAGCTCCTCAAGCATGCTTCATCATTTAATAAGATCATGGCTGATGTGATTGTTACTTTAGGTCTACATTTCCCTGATGATACTTCAACCCTTCTCACCAAGAATCCATCCCACCCCCCCCCCTTCAAAAATTCAAAGTCTCTACTTCCACCACATTTTGAGGAAACACGTTCTGAAGACACGAGGCCCTCTGTGAAAATATTTCACTTCAGCTCTATTTAAAATAGTGACCCCCTTATTTTTAAACAGTTACCCCTAGTTCTAGATTATCTTAAGAAAGGAAACATCCTCTCTAAATCAACCTTGTCACGACCTCTCAGGGTTTTATATGTTTCAATTAAGTTGCCTCTTACATTCTAAACTTCAGTGGATACAAGCCTTCTCTGCTGAAGCTTTCTTCATAATACAACCCACCCCATTTCATGTATTAATCTGGGAAACCTTCTTTTCACAGTTTTTCACAGTAAACTAAACTAATTTGATTGTTACATCAATTTATTACAGAAAAACACCCAAAAACACTTACTGTTGCAATCTTCTACTAGATCTTCAATTAAATATTCCATAACCAACATACTCAAAACATCCGCCCTAGACAAACTGTTATTTTGCAATAATCACTTTATCATAGTAAATGATTTAGATTAGATTAGATTACAGTGCGGAAACAGGCCCTTCGGCCCAACAAGTCCACACCGACCCGCAACCCACCCATACCCCTACATTTACCCCTTACCTAACACTACAGGCAATTTAGCATGGCCAATTCACCTGGCCTGCACATCTTTGGACTGTGGGAGGAAACCCACGCAGACACGGGGAGAACGTGCAAACTCCACACAGTCAGTCGTCTGAGGTGGGAGTTGAACCCGGGTCTCTGGCACTGTGAGGCAGCAGGCTAACCACTGTGCCACCATGTCGCCCATGACTTGTTACTGTTAACATCATGCCCCATTGAATAGTAGTTCCAAAGGTCTGATGTATGGAACAGCAGCGCTCACAGTTGATTTGAAGATAAATAGTCAAGGTGTGCACCAAACTTGCCTGCAGATCATAGAGTTTTCTCATCATCATGAACTGCATGATGAATATCTTCCTTCAACAATTGACTGATCATAGCACGAAACATGTTGCTTGACTTCAAATATAATTTTATAAGATTTTTTACATCTATCTGAACTATTAGATACAGCTTCAGTTTAATTTCCCATTGGAAAGAGAATATCTCCTCAAGCATTTAGCTGAAATGTCAGCCGACATTATGTGCTCAAGTCCTGCTTGAGCTTGAACTCACAACCTTATGACTCACAGCCATAATTACTATTATTTAATCCACTTAGAAAACATAAATTCTCAGAGAGTTGGTATTAATTGTATGGAGCGATCTAGAAATGTAAAAAATGTTGCCAAAAAACTACTGAATTCTCAGTGCAAGATAATACCCATGCCAAAGTAATTCTGAGATGTTTAAAGATTACAGTTTCCTCTGGAAACAACCCACATGATTTCAAATAAATCTGCATTTTCTGTTGAACATTACTCTTCTTAATTGTTAAAACATAAATTCTCAGTGGTTACAGATGGTTCAGCTAGGTAAAACAAAAGCACGAACTCTAGAAGAGACAAACAAGTCATCACTCCTTCCACTAGGTTTTACTGAAAAAGGATAGCAAAAGTTAAAAGCTGATGTAGCTTAAACATCAAGTCAGTTAGGCTTTGGCAACTGCAAACAAAAGGCTCAAAATCTTACCTCCAGTAAACAAGCACGCCTATGAGAAGAATCAAACAGACAAAAGTCAAAGCTGAGACAACCACCAATGGAATAATCCATTCCATCTTGCTGGAGGGTGAGTATGGTTGTGTGGCCATACTTGACGATGACCTGTCTTCTGCATGAGTCCAGAAACAGAAGGAAAATAGAAACATAAAAATGAAATATTAGAACACAATCTTACTGCACATACAGCATGATAATATAATGTAGAACAGCACAGTCTTGCTCATAGCAAACAGCAGAAACTACCTTTTCTCGTGTTCTTACCTGTTGAGTTATGCAAGATCATTCCTGTGGTCAGACAGATTTAAGTGCAATAAAAATGCCATTCAGATGATATTCACAGTTATTTATAAACAATACTGTGAGCTTCAATAACAATCAAATGCGACACAATGTTGAATGCTATTTTCTGTTTAAATAAAAATTACATTTATTGCTCCAAATTACAGTCCTTCATCACACTGATGTAATCAACGCCCTATAGTAGACATCATTATGAACCTGCTAATGAGGCAAGGTCAGTGTCAAACTCTGTATGAATGCACTGTCAGACTGACAATTCTGATCCTGGCATTCAACTATAAGCCGAGGTAAAATCCTATATAAATGAACATGAGTAGTAAAACAGTTTCCCTTAAATATCCCTTTTAATTTTATAATAATATTCACAAAGGCTTAATATTTAAAATATTAAGTTTCTCATATTTGCCTCTTTGCTCTTTTATCAGGGCACATCAACTCTGCAACAAAACTAGAAATACAATATCTGTTAGTCAATTAATTTTCCTTCCATACTTATTTATAAATGATACCATAATTTCTCAGTCAGGTGCAAGAATTTCAAGCTAACTTAAGATATATTGCTGAAAAAAGAACTACGATTTTATTTTCTAATTTCGGCTAATGCAGTGGTAAGGTAAGTACCTTGTTTGAAGAACTGTAAGTGGCTTCTACTTCCATTATTTTGCAACCATCTAGTATTCACTTTCACTGTTGAACTTGGCTGGTTCATCAATGCCCTTTAGGGAAGGAAATTTGCCATCCTTTCCTTGTTTGGCCTATATGTGACTTCAGATCCACAGTAATGTGGTTGACTCTTAAAGGCCCTCTGAAATGGCCTAGCAAACCACTCAAAAAAAACTGCTACAATGACTAAACAAAGCAACAGAACTAGATAGATCAGGGAGCAGCATCAGGCATACCTAAAAAATAGACATATCACCTGGCAAAGTTACAATATAGAATAACTTGCATTCCAAACATGCAATGGACAGAGCTAAATGAACTCATAGTCAATAGATTAGACCCAAGTTCTGCAGTCTCATTACAGCCATTTGTGAAGGGTGCTAGACAATTAAACAATTAACAGGATATCAAATATCCCCAGTCTCAATGATGGAAGAGCCCAGCACATCGGTACAAGAGATAAGGCTAAAGCATCATTGATGGTAGATTTTAGCCAATTTGATTTACTCAACCTGATATCAAGACACGGCTGAAGAGCTATAGGGATGGGACCAATAGGTCGGGGCTGTTTTCCCTGGAATGTCGGAGGCTGAGGGGTGACCTTATAGAGGTTTATAAAATCATGAGGGGCATGGATAGGATAAACAGACAAAGTCTTTTCCTTGGGGTGGGGGAGTCCAGAACTAGAGGGCATTGGTTTAGGGTGATAGGGGAAAGATATAAAAGAGACCTAAGGGGCAACGTTTTCACACAGAGGATGGTACTTGTACGGAACGAGCTGCCAGAGGAAGTGGTGGAGGCTAGTTCAATTGCAATACTTAAAAGGCATCATGATGGGTCTATGAATTTGAAGGGTTTGGAGGGATATTATCTCTATGACTCTAGGACACTGAACATTTCTAAGGATACAGACCCTGTCAAAATGTTAGTAATAGTACTGAAGACATTTGCTCTTGAACTAGCCACACCCTACCCAAGCAATTGAGTGCAACTACAACACCAGCATCTGCATCTAAAATGAGGAAAATTGCTTAAGTAGCTCCTGTGCATGAAAATCTGGATAATTTCAATCTGGCCAATTGCTGCTGAATCTCTGACAATTTACATCCTGCGGATTTACCATTGTCCAGAAATTAAACTAAGGGCTTTTTAAATACTGTGGTGACAAGAGCTGGTCGAAAGGTAGGAAATCTGCAACAGATACCTTTGTCCTTTGCCCTCAAAAGTCTACAAGGCACAAATTAGGAGCATGATGGTGTACTCTCCATTTGCTTGGATGGGTGCAGCTCCATCAACGCATGCGAGCACAACACAATTCACAGCAGTGTAGTCCAATGATTGCCAGCTTGATACCCCAACCACCATAGGCAACATTCACTCCCATCATCACAAATTCACAGTGGCAGTAGTGTGTTACATCTACAAGATGCACTGCAGTAACTCAGCAAGGACATTCAACAGCACCTTTGAAACCCACATTTTCTACTGCTGTCATGACAATGGGTCACAATGCTGAAGTATGATGGACATTTTTTAAACTTTTAATTCTAAATGTGTTTTCTAAAAGAGCACTGTTGCAGACAAAAAAAAAGACTGTAGGTGTAAATTAATTGGTGTCTGGCAAAGTCCTGTGATGAACACATTTAATATTGCTGGTGGAATGTGAAGTACAATTTAAACGGAGAAAGAGATACCCAACAGGAAGAGATATCAATTGAACTGAATATTTGTCCCCATCTCAGCTGAAAGCCATTTCTTGCAGATATCTTCTTGTTCTGTCCTTAAAGGTCAAAAATTAACTATAACTTTGTGTGCTAGTGGAAGAAGGTATACTAGTGAACTGAGATCCATGTGTACTAGTCTGAACTTGTGCTATTGTGCTGTGAAATTCATGGTCAAAGAACCATGTTTTACAAGTAAATGGAACCTCCCACTCTGAATGTAAGAAGCAAATGCAAAATCAAGCAAGCCAGTCATATATATGAGAACTGCTAGCTAACAAACATCAAAACAAAAGGACAAAGGATTTCAATTAATTGCAAAGCCACATATCCCAAAATCCATCATTCAACTATCAAAGTGCCACCATCTAACCTTCACCAAATCACTCAGAGCGACCGTTATGTCTGTCATTGAATCTTATTTTGGACTCACTTTTTATTCCTAATCTATGTATATCTGTGTTGTCTGATGAATTATTTTTACATTTAGTAAATACTAAACTCACTCGTTTGTTAAGTCAAGACAGCAAATTGGCTCCTTTTAAAAGATAAATTCAATTGGTCTGAGAGAATGGCATTCACAAGGAAGGGATCCTTTTCAAAAAGAAGGGGAATAAAGAAACTCCTCATCCAGGAGCTTAATGAGATGTCAAATATATAGTCAAAGAGAGTATGGAGTTTATTCCAAGGAATTGGATAAGGAAGGGGCAACCGGATTTTGTCAAAAGGTAGGTTTGTACGGAAAAATCCCTATAAGTGGCTCTTATAAGGCCAAAGTGAGGACAGTTGTTTGGAGCTTTGAACATCGATTGGGAATATAGATAAATATATATATATGAGCAGAAGTAGGCCAAACAACCCACTGAGTCAGTCAGTGAGGTCATGGCTCATCTGATAATCTTCAAAGTCACTTTCCTGCCTTTTCTCCATAATCCTTGATTCCATTACTAATTAAAAATCTCTCTATCTCAACCTACTTAACGGTCTAACATCTATAACCCTCTGTAAGAATTCCACTGGTTCCACTGAGACAAGAAATTCTGTCTCAACTCTGTTTTATATGAGTGACCTCTTACGCAGAGATTATGCCCTCCCTAGGCTCTCCCACAAGGAGAAACAACCTCTCAACATTTACCCTGTCAAGCCTTCTAAGAATCTCACATCTTTCATTAAGGGCACCTCTCATTCTTCTAAACTCTCAATGAATACAGTACAACCTCTCTGCAAAGGACAATTGCACCCAAAGCTGGCAAACGAATTGTGAAAATCTTTTTAGCTCTTTTGGCCACGTATTCATGAAAGATGTACATCATTGGCACTAAATTCCTTTCTACAGGATGAGGCAGCACATACAAGAAAAGTAATGGAATCCAAACAAATGCATCTATTGCCTGAATAATTGAAATGCATGGAATGCTGAAAATAAGCTGTTAAAACTAAAAGCAAATCCCACAATTTTATATTAGGTATATTTTATTTCAGGTAACGTCATGATGAACGTTGATCATTTCATACAGAATGCTGGTGCAGAATTTGAGAAATATGTTATTAATAAGATTACAGCAAGATTTGAAATTGTGAATCTGGTTTGTAGGGATACTAAATATATTGGTTTAGAGACTCAACACAGCAGATCAGAAAACCTGTAAATCAATAATCTATTGAGAGATCGTTATTCCCATCCCAGTGAATTGCACTGGTCAATCACACAGAAATGAAGTAACATTGAAACAAGAGACTGAACAGTTGAGGATTTCTATTGGCCAAGTGAACTGATCACTGAAATTAGATAGAATGTTACTTTTGATGTTTAATATTTTAATGCAGCATCTTCAAAGAGAGAATGCATTAAGATCTAGTGGGTCATACGCTTGATAAATACTTTCCTAAGCTGGATAGATGCCCCAAAGAATATAAATATGTCATTTTTAGCAATGATTCAAATGCTAATCTTCCTGATGAATGTTCTATGTGCAGCTGGTTTCATAATATTTATATCAGTGAAAATTGGAGCTATTCTTTAGCTTGGGAAACTAAGTCAGAAGTCACACAACACCAGGTTATAGTCCAGCAGGTTTATTTGAAATCACAAACTTTAAGACCTGATGAAGGAGTGGTAATTTGAAAGGTTGTGATTTCAAATAAACTTGTTGGGACTATAACCCAGCAACGCGTGACTTCTGACTTTGTCAATCCCAGTCCACCACTGGCACCTCCACATCTTGGGAAACTAAGAAAATAAAAGGCCTTGCTTAAGTCATTTTATTTGCTGAAACACTGGCTGTTATGGAGGATATTGGATTCTGTTTGTCAAATATTTTAATGGGGATCGAAATATGTTATACAAGGAATGTACTTAAGGTATTATATCCAATGAATGTTACGTACATAATTGATTAATTGTGAGGTAATATACATTTTAGGAAAATGTGTGAGGGGAAGAAACTGTAACATATTTATTCTGCTGGCTTGAAATAGATCTGGAGTGAAAGGAAGTCATCAAGTGTTTGATAATTTTACAAACACAAAATATTTGTATAGGAGTTGTACAGAAATATCACAGGTCCAAGGTGAAGGGCATCTTGCAATCTAATACTTTGTAAAGAATATGGAGATTTTTGATTTGCTTGTTTTGAAATTTTGGTTCTGCAGATCAACTCTACATTTTATTTAAAGAAAAAGAAGAAAATATGTTAATTGTGCATACATTTTATTTTATTGCCCTGCTAAATGAAGCAAGACCTTGACAGGTCACAATTCATCTGCTTCGCTTAAATTAAACAAATCATGGCAGATAACTGTCAGTCATCATCTAACAGGTGCATTATCCACAGCAATACCTCTATCAACTAGTGTCCACTTAGAGTCATAGAGATGTACAGCATGGAAACAGACCCTTCGGTCCAACCTATCCATGCCGACCAGATATCACAATCCAATCTAGTCCCACCTGCCAGCACCCGGCCCATATCCCTCCAAACCCTTCCTATTCATATACTTATCCAAATGTCTCCTAAATGTTGCAACTGTACCAGCCTTCACCGCATTCTCTGGCAGCTCATTCCACACACGTACCACCCTCTTGTGTGTAAAAAAGTTGCCCCGTAGGTCTCTTTTATATCTTTCCCCTCTCACCCTAAACCTATGCCCTCTAGTTCTGGACTCCCCGACTCCAGGGAAAAGACTTTGTCTATTTATCCTATCCATGCCCCTCATAATTTTGTAAACCTCTAAGGTCACCCCTCAGCCTCTGACGCTCCAGGGAAAACAGCCCCAGCTGTTCAGACTCTCCCTATAGCTCAAATCCTCCAACCCTGGCAACATCCTTGTAAATCTTTTCTGAACCCTTTCAAGTTTCACAACATCTTTCCGATTGGAAGGAGACCAGAATTGCATGCAATATTCCAACAGTGGCCTAACCAATGTCCTGTACAGCTGCAACATGACCTCCCAACTCCTGTACTCAATACTCTGACCAATAAAGGAAAGCATACCAAACACCATCTTCACTATCCTATCTACCTGCAACTCCACTTTCAAGGAGCTATGAACCTGCAGCCAAGGTCTCTTTGTTCAGCAACACTCCCTAGGACCTTACCATTAAGTGTATAAGTCCTGCTAAGATTTGTTTTCCCAAAATGCAGTAGCTCACATTTATCTGAATTAAACTTCATCTGCCACTTCTCAGCCCATTGGCTCATCTTGTACAGATCCTGTTGTAACCTGAGGTAACTCTCTTCGCTGTCCACTACACCTCCAATTTTGGTGTCATCTGTAAACTGACTAACTGTACCTCTTATGCTCGCATCCAAATCATTTATGTAAATGACAAAAAGTAGAGGATCCTTGTGGCACTCCACTGGTCACAGGCCTCCAGTCTGAAAAACAACCCTCCACCACCACCCTCTGTCTTCTACCTTTGAGCCAGTTTTGTATCCAAATGGGTAGTTCTCCCTGTATTCCATGAGATCTAACCTTGCTAATCAGTCTCCCTTGGGGAACCTTGTCGAACGCCTTACTGAAGTCCATATAGATCACATCTACTGCTCTACCCTCATCAATCTTCTTTGTTACTTCTTCAAAAAACTCAATCAAGTTTGTGAGACATGATTTCCCATGCACAAAGCCATGCTGACTATCCCTAATTAGTCCTTACCTTTCCAAATACACGTACATCCTGTCCCTCAGGATTCCCTCCAACAACCTGCCCCACCACTTGCCAACCAAACAACACAATCTTCTCCTATATATGTTGCTTTCCTTTTAAATTGTATTTCTTGCAAATTGGTCTGATGA
Organism: Chiloscyllium punctatum; assembly: GCF_047496795.1. Lineage (NCBI taxonomy): Eukaryota > Metazoa > Chordata > Chondrichthyes > Orectolobiformes > Hemiscylliidae > Chiloscyllium > Chiloscyllium punctatum. The sequence goes on along the minus strand of NC_092750.1, from coordinate 40,664,638 downwards.
GTGCAACATGAAAAGCTTTGACAAAATGTCTTTTAAGTAATACTGTAGTCAAATTCTTTACAATTTAATGACAATTTGTATATATATTATAGACTGTTCTATAATTCTAGCTTCACATAGCAACGCGCTTTTTGTTTGTTCAAAAGCACAGAATTTTGAGCTTTAATCTCTTTCTCAGTACCTGAGATTCCAAGCTTTACCTAATTTATGCAAAGAAAAACTGGTCTTTAGCCAGGTCGAAACATAAGTTTGGTGGCACAGTCAGGGATCATAACAATATACACTTTATTAATTAGGTAGTATTGAGAAATAATGAGACAGATCAATACAACATTTTTAAGATTATATTACTGTGGTGATGATTTATATGGCCTCTTCAACTCGACAGAGAACACAGGTCAACTAGTTTTTAGACTTTTGGATGTTTATTTTGTGTTTTCTAAGCCATTTGCTCTTTTAATCTTTTCCCATAGGTTGGATTTCTGTTTTCATGTGGTGTGAGAGAAGAAAACTACTTTATTCATGCATTTGTCGAGTTTGAGAGGTTGATTCTTTTTTGTAAATTGCGTTTCCTAAAGAGATTAAATAAAGTAATTCCAAATAAATTATGTACTGTCCAAAATACTACAGGTATGATGTGATTGTTAGCAGTAACAAATATCTCACAATTATTCTGCTCCTTAATTTTTGAACTACAAAATACATTTTTATTAATATGCTTGCGAATACTGCATTGACATCTGGATGGAAATGTTTCATTCCCCAATGGAAAGCACACATGGAAGGAGTTTGATGAAGACTCACTGATTGTAACATGAAACAATATGTAAAAATTAGACTTGCCTGAAAAATTACTCACCAATGCACACTCATCCCTGTCTACTTCAATTTTCATAGGAGTTCATTACAAAATGGTTGCTAAGCATCTGTTCAACATCAAGGATAATTTCAACTAAACTCATTCAGTAAGATACTGACAGGATTAAATCAGTCAACTGTTTTACATTCAGCTTGATTTTACTCTACCTATTTAATGGAAAACAGAATCAGGTGGACAGTAAAACACACAGCCAAATTGCTCCTGCAGTTTCCTGGTAGGTGGCTTTAGATTAAAATTATTCCCATAATGTAAAGTAAACCAGTAAACTGTTCTTGGTGCTGGGTTATTGCTTATGTTCAAATATGAATGTTAATACAGCCAGTTTCCAACATCGATGAGAATGTATGACCAAAAATTGAAACAACGGTAAGTGTGAAAACACAGAAATTACAAATTTCAAAATTAGGTTCTAAGTCAAGGCCACAAGTGAAACAACTAAAAACAATTCAAACTGCATTACAGGCAAGATGGAGAGAGACAAAAACATTTTGTTCTGGTTGATAACATGAAAGCATATGTAATTCATTGTGTAACATTCAGGTACAATAATTACAACATTGCTATCATTATTATTTATCTTCAGTTTCTAAGTCTAGATATTTTGTCACCGACAATGAAAAAAATATTTAGCAAAGGCATGCATTCTAAGTAAAAAGGACACATTTCTAAAACAGCTCTGTTGTATCTTGAAGTGGTGAAGGCCAACATATAATTCAGCTGACAGATTCACAGAACATGCACAAGTTGAATTTATTTAATGAAAAGAAGAATAGACAAATGGAAGTTTACATCAGTTCATTCGCAATATTTCAACAGTGGCACTCAGTCTCCATGGCAAGATTCCCTTCATACAAGTTAGCAGTACTGTTGAAATAAGCCGCACAGATATAACACAACTTTAGGTTGATTCAAATTCTCTAAAGTGTCTACATTTTTTGCCAAACAATGAGAAACATTTCTTTTAACAAGACCATCACTCACCATCTCTGTAACTTTGTCCTAGTCTTACCGACCTCAACTCAATTGCTCCGGAAAACTTTATTATGCCTTTGTTACCTCTGCACTTGTTTATTTCAATGGACTTCCTGGCCATCCTCCCATATTTAACTCTTTTTAAGCATGTGATCATCTAAACCTCTGCTGCCCATGTGCTAACTCACAACAATGTCCAATCACCCATCACCCCCATGCCAACTGACTTGCACTGGCTTCAGATGAAGCAATGCCTCAATTTTAATATTCATATTCATGTTATATTCAGAGCTATCTACATCCCTGTATTCTCCTCCAGCCTGACACCTTTCAAGTGTTCAGGTTTGCCTCTTGAAAAATCTCAAATTTAATCATCCTACTGTTGGCAGGTGTGCCTTCAGCTGCCTTGCACCTAAACTCTAGAATTCTTTCCACAATTTTACATGCCTCTTCACCCCACTTTCTTCCTTTGACTCCTTAATACTCATCTCTTTGACCAAGGTTTTGTTATCTGTTGTACTATCACCTTGTGTAGTATGGTGTCAAATTTGGTGTGCGCAGCAGGTTAAGAATAAATGGCAAAATGTTTGTCTTTATCTCATTCATTCTGCATTACACATTTAAAGCACAGGCATCTAAGAAATCTTGAATAAAGCTGACAGAATCTCTGTGTACACTTCACCTAATTTTGAATGCATTTGATTATATTCCATTTCAATTTTAAATTCCACTCATTGAAAAAATGTGTCAAGTATGTTCTTTATAAATAAAGCCAATAAAAAGTCCTAGCTTTCCCCCATTCAAGTTATTTTTAGGTGAAATCTGCTTATTTGGAAGTTAACACTGAAAAATGTTTTCACTTTTGAGCATCTAATGTCGTGCACATTAACATATTATGAAGAAATGTAAAACTTCCTCCAGAATATTCCAAACAAATGCTGAAAACCTTCCAAACTTCAATTGTATATCATTTCTATTTCCCAAAGCTAGCTATTGTGCTGGTTCCCAAATTACATTGAAACTAGTAAGAAAGTATATGTGAGTAACATAAAGTCATAAATTCATACAATGCTGATGAGTGAAACTTCAGTTTAGCAATAGCATTCCTATCAAAAGGGCGGCACGGTGGCACAGTGGTTAGCACTGCTGCCTCACAGCGCCAGAGACCCGGGTTCAATTCCCGCCTCAGGTGACTCTCTGTGTGGAGTTTGCACATTCTCCCCGTGTCTGCGTGGGTTTCCTCCGGGTGCTCCGGTTTCCTCCCTCAGTCCAAAGATGTGCAGGTCAGGTGAATTGGCCATGCTAAATTGCCCGTAGTGTTAGGTAAGGGGTGATGTAGGGGTATGGGTGGGTTGCGCTTCGGCGGGTGCGGTGTGGACTTGTTGGGCCGAAGGGCCTGTTTCCACACAGTAAGTAAGTAATCTAATCTCAAAAGATACAGTATACAAACACTTCATGAAGGGAAATTATGGCCAACGAACTTATTAGAACTATTTCAGGAGGTAACAAACATGTCAGATAAATTGGAATCAATAGATACTTCTGCATTTCCAAAAATCATTTGATAAAGTATTGTTTGATAGGATGGGGATGGGTTGTACCCTCAACTTCAGGCGTTTGATGCCTCTCCTCATCAAGGGAATCTGGCATTGTGAATGAAAGGATATCCTCCCCCATCCCCATTCTCCCAACTCTCATATTTATTCTGAGGTCCTAGGGCTTGGGTGCACTAATGGAAGATACTACAACTCCCAGTGGCACTGACAGCATTGAAAAATTATTGGCCTCTGTTTAACAGGCAGGTTTTGATGGAAGAATTTTCGTCTGGGGTCCTCAATTTTGGGGAAAGTCTGACAGTAACTAGTTCAGCAACTGGTTCAGTAATTAGTGCTATGCAATGCACCAAAATCACACAGCAAGTCTAGGTTTTGTTGGGCTAAATCATTGAAATTATAAAGCTTACCACCCAGTTCATTTTTAAAAGACACTCACAAATCATCAGCTACAGACAGCATTTTCACACTTTAGCAAACGAACCAAAGGAGCAATTAAGTAAGGCAAGTTCAATTACTAATGAGATGTAAATACATGAAAGTAAGGTAGTTGCTGCTCAATAGCCAGATTCTGAAGTTCCATTCAAAGCTCTGTGTGGAGTTTTCACATTGTACCAGTGTCTGCATGGGTTTCCTCCGGGTGCTCAGATTCCCCCAACATTCCAAATATTTGCAGCTTAGACACGTTGGCCATGTTAAATTACCCATAGTGTCCAGGGATGTGCAGACTAGGTGGATTAACCATGGGAAATGCAGGATTATAAGGTCGCGGGGATTTTCTTCAGAGGGTCTGTGTGGGCACCACAGCACAAATGAGCTGCTTTCACACTGCAGGGATTCTATGGAAAAGGATTTGATTATGATGTAATTTTCTATGTTTAACTTTATGATAAGCATCAGACACAATGGCCTGGATTTTCCAATGGCCAGCAAGTGTTTCTGCAGCAGATATTGTGCTTTGAAACCCTACAGAAATAGTAATTTAGGAAGGGAATTGTCTGGGAAATTGAAGATTCCAATCGCCAATTTCCCTATGCCTGGAGCCCTCCAAAAGTATCTATTTAAATCAAATAATTCCACTGCAGTTAAGTTAATAGATAGGTAAAAAAAGATAGAAAATTAAATACCTAGTCTGGATACCTGGATATCTGTTAAACTGATCCCTCAATGTAATGCATACTACCATGTACACATCCCCCAGACCCTAAACTCTCTAAACCTGACATCCGCCCTTCTCTCACAGACATTCCACTCTCTTCCTGGGATGTGCCATCCACTGCACCTGTGACCCCCTCCTTCTCTAAATCAGACAGCTCCACTATCTGCCCAGGACCTGACTATGTCCTCCTCACCTGGACCAAATCCCCTCACCCATCTAAACTACATACCGCTCCCTCCCCTGACGTCTGAGAGCTGATACACATCTCTCAGGGGACCCAATGAAGGATCCTGCCTTTGGACCCAAAACTCTACTTTCCTTGTGAACGGACTTGACAGTAAGTCACACACTCAAGTTACTTGATAACCACAATATTAGTAGCAATCAGGAGCTTACCAGAACTAAAAATATGATATTCTAAATACATCATCAGCTTTAAAAACAATAGGACATAAAAGATCCAATACTAAAAATAAAACAGCTTGATATAAACTAACCTGGATCCACCATAACAAATGTGTTCTCAGCAGACCTGTCTGCATCATCATTCCATCTCTTTGGAGGAAGTGTTGTTGAAAGTTGAAAGTTCTCTGTGGTTGAAATGTCGGAGGATGTTTGTGATAAATCAATTGTCGTCTGTTGGACAGCCACATTTGTTTGACTGATAGTTGTGTTTGGATGGTCTTTCCCACTGGTTGAGTTCGTACCTTCTTCACTTGGACTACTTGGACCTCTAGGTGATATCTCTGATTCAGTCTTATTTTGTGTCTCATTAGTTGTCGTGGTCACAACATTCTCCTGTTTCTCCACTGCATCTTTCCTTAAACTGCTTCCTTCTTCATTTTCCTCTTCATCTCCTTCTTCTCCCTCTCCTTTTTCATCTTCATTTTCTTTCTTTTCATCTTCACCTTCTGCCTCGCCAGTTTTATTAACAGCAGAACCACCATCTGAGCCTGGGGATGACAACGCTTCAGTTGTTGAAATAACAGGCTTGACTCGATGTTTAGTGGTTGAAACCAAAGAGGGAAGGCGTGTAGGCCACACAGTACTTGGAAAGGAAGGAACTCCACCACCACCAAACCCAAGGCTTGCAAGCAAAGTGCTTGTTACTACAGATGCCACAGTAGTCTGGCTTCCACTGGATGAAGGACCAATGCCAGTTGCAATGGAAACAAAGGGCAAACTAAGACCTGAAGAAGTCCAAGTAGATGACCCAGAACTGATTGGTGCCATATCAGCTGAAGAAGCAGGTGAGGCTGTTGGCTTCAGTGAAGTAAGAGACAAACATGGAGGGGATAAAAAAAAGACAGTTTAGATAGAAATACTGAACATATGAACAACTTTTCTTTATTTTTCTTCCTTTGTATTCTATGTTTTGGTTTATTTTTCTGTGTTGTAAGATGACATGGAGAATAGGGTCACAATACAACACTTTTCACTGCATATTGTAACAAGATAAACGTGACAATAAATAAATCAAATCAAATGTTATGTGGGTTTCTGCTTCTACAACCCTTACATTGAATTCAAGATTGCAAACTGTAAAATAAAACAAAAGAACTGTGAATGATGGAGATCTGAAACCAACAAAACCAGAAGTTGCCAGAGATACTGAGCAGGTCTGTCAAATCATAGAGACGTAGAATCTCCACTAGGTCCATTTTCCAGCACTCGACCCATTAGTCTTGAACATTATGATATTTCAAATGCTCATCTGTGAAGAGATGTGAAGTTAACATTGAGTCTCAAGACCCTTCTTTGGAGCAGTCAATCCTGAAGCGGTCTTATGGGATTCAATGTTAATTCTGTTTCTCTTTCTCCACAGATGTTACCAGCCTTGATTACACAATTGTTCATTTACAGAAAAAATATAAATTGCAAGAGAAAAGCATCTATGGAGAGAAAACAGAATTAATGTTGACTTACCTTCCTTCAGAACTGATAGCAGTGAGAGAAAAATGGTAACAATGGTGGTTACAGGGGTGGGAATGGAATGAGTAGATTGGAAGTGAGGGAGCGCAGAGAGAGAAAAGAAGTTTGGCAAACAAAGTAATTGAAATAGTAAGCCAGGGAAGGCTAAAATAATCCAAAAAAAACTGCAGATGCTGGACATCTGGAATAGGAATGGATTGCAGGAGCAACTCAGCAGGTCTGGCAACATCTGTGGGTAGAGAAACAGTCAATGTTGAGTTCTGAAGAAGGCTCACTGGATTCAAAACATTGATTCTGCTTTTCTCTCCATGGGTGCTGCCGGATCTGCTAAATTTCTCCAGCAATTTCTGTTTTTGTTCCTGAAGGGTCACTGGATTCAAAATGTTGACTCTATCTTTCTCTCTCCATAGATGCTTCCAAACCTGCTGAGTTTCTGCAAAAAGCTTGATAGGTGATAATGATGCCCATGAGTGAGTGAAAATGGGTTGGCAATGCTGAAAACAAACCATATCATAGCAGGAGGTGGGGTGGGTAGTACAAATGACAGGAGGTTTTATTAATGACTTGGATGAGGAAGTGTAAGGGTGGATTAGTAAGTTTGCCGATGACATGAAGGCTGGTGGAGAGGAACATATGAGGAGGGCTGTTGTAGGTTGCAACGGGACATTGACAGGATGCAGAACTGGGCTGATAAGTGGAGTGCAAACTGGAAAAGTGTGAAGTGATTCATTTTGGGAGGTCAAATTTGAACACAGAATACAGGGTTAAAGGCAGAATTCTTGGCAGTGTGAAGGCACAGAGGGATCTTGGGGTCCATGTCCAGAGATCCCTCAAAGTTGCCACCAAAGTTGACAGGATTGTTACGAAGGCATATGGTGTATTGGCTTTCAAAGTTTGGGAGAAGATTTGTAGCTCGGGTGCTCGTTGTTGTGGTTCTGTTTGCCAAGCTGGGAATTTGTCTTGCAAATGTTTCGTCCCCTGTCTAGGTGACATCCTCAGTGCTTGGGAGCCTCCTGTGAAGCGCTTCTGTGATGTTTCTTCCGGCATTTATAGTGGCCTGTCTCTGCCGCTTCCGGTTGTCAGTTCCAGCTGTCCGCTGTAGTGGCCAGTATCTTGGGTCCAGGTCGATGTGTTTGTTGATAGAGTCTGTGGATGAGTGCCATGCCTCTAGGAATTCCCTGGCTGTTCTCTGTTTGGCTTGCCCTATAATGGTAGTGTTGTCCCAGTCGAATTCATGTTGCTTGTTGTCTGTGTGTGTGGCTACTAAGGATAGCTGGTCGTAGCCACACACACAGACGACAAGCAACATGAATTCGACTGGGACAACACTACCAATATAGGACAAGCCAAACAGAGAACAGCCAGGAATTCCTAGAGGCATGGCACTCATCCACAGACTCTATCAACAAACACATCGACCTGGACCCAATATACCGGCCACTACAGCGGACAGCTTGACCTGACAACCGGAAGCGGCAGAGATAGGCCACTATAAATGCCGGAGGAAACAGCACAGAAGCGCTTCACAGGAGGCTCCCAAGCACTGAGGATGTCACCTAGACAGGGGACAAAACGTTTGCAAGACAAATTCCCAGCTCGGCGAACAGAACCACAACAACGTATTGGCTTTCGTTAGCAGGGAGATTGAGTTTAAGAGGTGTGACATTATGCTGCAGCTCTATAGAGCCATGGTTAAACCACACTTGGAATATTGTGTTCAGTTCTGGTCACCTCAATATAGGAAAGACATGGAAGCTTTAGAGAGGGTGCAGAGGAGATTTACCAGGATGCTGCCTGAACTGAAGGGCATGTGGGTTGAGGGGGATAGGGCTTTTTTCATTGGAGCAAAGAAGGATGAGAGGTGACTTGACAGAGACGTACAAGATGATGAGAGGCATAGATAGAGTGAATAGTCAGAGACCTTTTCCTAGGGCAGAAATGGCTGTCACAAGGGGTCATAATTTTAAGGTGATTGAAAGAAGGTTTAAGGGACATGTCAGAGGTAGGTTTTTTACACAGAGAGTGGTGGATGCGTGGAATGCATTGCCAGCGGTGGTAGTTGAGTTAGATACATTAGGGACATTTAAGTGACTCTTGGATAGGCATATAGATGATAGTAAAATAAAGGGTGTGTAGGTTAGTTTGATCTTCGAGTAGGATAAAAGTTCGGCACAACATCGAGGGCCGGTGGGCCTGTACCATGCTGTATTGTTCTCTGTTCCTTTATGTTCTATGTTCTGTATCACTTTGATCTGCATCATTGCAGGACGCTTCTAAAAGAAGCTTTGACTTTTATACGTCTTTCGCCATCTCCAAAAATACTTCTTTTTATGCACAATGTACTATTTTATCCTTTAACCAAGCTTCACCTTACATCAATGCTTCTTTTCAGATCCAACAGTTTTGAGTTCATTTACTTTCTGAACTCTGTTTCAAAGCATTTTCTCCAAACTCTTATTTGACTTTTCATAAATCTATTTGATCAAAATTCAAGATATCTTTATAAAGAGAAAGACAACATTAAAAACAATGCAGTTTAAATGATATGAATGCGTGACACTCTTCCTTCTGAGGATTCATCATAAAATACAAATCAAAAGAATCATCACAGAGAAGGTACAAAACAATTTTCAATTTCTTTCCATTAAATTGCTGTTTTGGAATTAATATTTTAAAAATTAAAATAAGCAGCAGCAATACTGAGATCATACTAAGCTAATAAACATTAACAGTAGCATTTGCATTACGCTTTAGAAAAGAGATAAAATTGTAATTGATTTGAAAATGCAGACTCTGAGTCACCGAGAAGATAAAGGATGTGAATTGTGTAAATTATCATAGATACCTTTCTCCTCACAATTTAAAAAAATCAAACTGAATGACATAGTATTATGTACTCTTATTCTCTAAGCAGTGTACAGGATGGTGGCTGGGTTTTCACATATGCAGATTAGGACTGCTGACATCCCAACATATGCTAAATTTGGTGTGAAAACATTGGAACATGAACCTGATATCAAATGCTGATTTCCTGTATTAAGTAAGCAGGTGGGTGTCAAAATCCCATTCACAAATTAAAAGAAAATCATTTAAGGATAACTGAACTTGTTAACAAGCTGAGTGATCCAAATATTACATTGCCTACACCATGATGTAGTTGGAATGGGAAGGTTTGCAAGACTGGTGTGTCTGCTTTTCACCATCTGAGCTGACAGGATACGATGGAAGATGTGCATCCTTTCGGGGGTTGCCCTTTGTCAAGAACATTCCTTCTCTCTCAAGATGATATCTCACTTCATGCCTACTCAGCCAGGCTCCAAAGTCCAATCTCTCCATCCCTCCTAAGTTCCTCCTTCCTTAAGGTGCCCAATCCCTGCCGGCCTAAAGAGCCCAGAATTTACGTGGGCCTAGACACCATCAATGTTCTTCATTGGACTGCTTGTATCTTCTACTAAGTTTGGGACTGATAGACTGGCCAACCAGTCAGATCTTAAAGGCAGGACATGTTGATGAGTACAATGCTGCTGTCTCCTTGTTTAGATAACAGCCAAAGCATTACCATTGCATGGCGACTTTCACTTTTGTAAAGTAAGCCTGTAATGGTAATGCTTTGGCTGTTGAATTAAAGAACTTTCTGAGTCTGTCAATCCAAAATGTTCATGTCCAGAATGATTGGTTTGGAATGGAACTGAGAGTTGCTTTGAAATCAATTAATTAGTTAATCAATTGAACAATTGTAAGAACAACTCCACAACTTTGAAAAAAAAGGAGGGTGTCTTTATACATATATCTTTCATATTTTTCTTTATTTTTAATTGCAGTATAAAATGGGAATAGAATCTGTTTAAACTGAGACTGTGGAAGGAATTGTTATGTTTCTTTTTAGAAAGTTTTCTGGACTTCACTGTGAAATATGTTTACACTGTTGCTTTATTATGATAACAACCACAATCAAAAATCTCATAGTCAATGAGATCCACTTTGCTCCAATCACTACATCGGGGAAGAAATCTAAGCTACTCAGGCACCCAGGGTATGTGTTCAGAGTAGGCTCTGCCCAACGACAGACTGCAATTGGACCAGTTGCGGATGCTTGGAGTCATCAGTATGACGTCTCTGATTTACTCTTGGGCAAATGAACAAGTGTGTTTGCAATAAAGGAGAAGCAGCAGAAAAGATAAGGTGTCTCACTCTCACATTCTCTTTTTGTGAAATAAGCAACACTGGAAAACAGCCAAATATTTTCATCCCGTAGTAAGCTATTGATTCTAAACAATTGAAAGACTTTACAATTAGTGTCACTGCATGTCTTCTGTAAATAACTGAAAGGATTTGGAATCCATGCATAACATTCATGTTTGTTCGTTTGTCTGAGTGTCTGTTTGTATACGCGTGCAGTGGTTTAAGAAGGGCTGGTGTTTCAACCAATTGAGTTACATGTTGATCATTCATATTTTTGTTTACCTGTGGTTAGAATGGATTTCCTTCTAACATGTAGTGGTTCTTGTTCACTACAGAAACCTAGTCAATGTTTTCTGATAATCTGAGTCCACTGGGTTCTTTGAGCATTGTGATTAAATCGTTAGGTTTTGTGACAACCTAGGAGTATAGAAGCCTTACAATATGGAAAGAGGCCATTCAGCCCATCAAGTCTGCACTGACCCTCTAAAGATCCCATCCAGACCCAGCCCCCCAAATTATTTCCATCACTGAACATTTACCATGGCTAATTCACTTAGCCTGCACATCTCTGGATACCATGGGGCAACTTAGCATAGCTAATCCACCTAACCGGCACATCTTTAGACTGTGGGAGGAAACTGGTGCACCCACTGGCAACCCACACAGACACAGGGAAAACACACAGTCACCCAAGGCTGGTGTTGAACTCCGGTAACTGGTGCTGTGAGCCAGTGGTGCTAACCACTGAGCCACCAGTCAGACTCTGGTATCAATCCAGTGGGTTGTGACAACAGCAATATGTTACTCCTTGCAACTTTCCTCACATCGCAGAGCCAGAAAAGCCTGTAAGTGGGAGGGCATTCAGACAGTAACCACTGGTTGTCTATTTCAAGTCACCTGGTGGTGGGTTGAAAATGGCAATTACAGATTGCAACAAGTAGGTCACTGACGACAGTGCATACAAAGCCTAACAAGAATTATACAGGGAAATTGTGGAGGTTGGGTGAAATAAAACAATGAGCTTGATTTACTCAAAGAATGTGAAAAGAATATAAAAAAAGTCACACAAAGACCTTGGAAAAAACAAGATAAAGCAATTAAAAATAGTTAAGATATGAAGAAATAAATGTGATACATGAAGTTTTATTAATGTTTCCATTCAGTTCTCATCATATTGCTTTTTTTTGAAAGCTCATTTCAATATATCAATCTTTGTGGAGATTTGTTAATACTAATATTTTTGGGAATACAGTATCCATGGAATTTACATTGTAGCTGGCAGCTCTGGTTTTCCAAATTGTACGCAGCAGCATTTTCCACCATCCCTTAATTACAGTGTTATCTGATAACAAATTGAAAAAAACATGCATTAAATATTTGCGATCAACAAATAGCTGGTTGATGGAATGATCCTTGCATTATGCAAAACTGCCCTGTTTACATAAATATTATGTTCTGCTGAATTATTACAGTTTGGCTGGGACAAAACAAATGAAAAAAGGCATGAAGCACTTTGGCTGAAATTTGCACATAACAATGACATACAAAAAGATATCAGCTTGACATTAAAATTAGTGGGCTTGGCTCAGAAATCCATTTCAAAATTCACTGCAATCCTTATTAACTGTTATATATGATATTTTAATTTTCAAACTGTCTGTCTTTGTTTAAAAATATATTATCAATCTATAGGTGGTGTATTATTAAGGGTTTTCAACACAAGTGGAAGAATTTTCCACTCCCTTGAGTGGTGTAGGCAATGGTGAGATAGTTAGGAGAACACAGCAAAAATTTCAAGTACCTGCTCAGAATGCATCGTAAAGCTCTTAGCTTCATTTCTTTGCATTCACTCAATTTGTGCTTATCTGGAGGCCTCTGCATCTTGCCCAAAGGGAGAGGCAGGCAGCTTGGCATGGTGAGGATTACTGAATAAGCAAGAGGGTGGCCATGTTGCTGCACGGCACCATGCTACATTTATGTCACACCCACAATATGTGTCAGCAGCTTACAGGACAAACACATTGCATGTACTTCAACCAAAGTTAAAAAGGACCAGTCCCTTAGTGGGGATAATGGGGAGACTAGTCATTCAAGGCATAATGCCAAACTAAGTTAAGGGACTCATCTGATTCCTGGCCACGGACAATCAGACACTTGGTCCTACCAGAAGTTGGTAATCTAGGGAATAAGGCACAGTCAGTCCTACAGATTAAGTGCAACATTCAGTAATTACTTATATATCAGTTGTGGTGCTGTGAAACATCAGACCGAGGGTGGGGCCATGCTCAGTACAGGATATCTGTGAAGTCCTGGGGGGAGGGCACATTCAGTCTGGGGGTTGTGGGCATTGATGGTCGGAGAGCTTATCAGAGGTGGTCCATGGAGTCCTGAGGAATATGGGAGGCTCAAATCTAGGGATTGGATTCATTGGACTAGATGAATGAGAGAATTACTACAGATGAAAGGGGATAATTAAAGATAGAAGAGTAAGATTTGAGAGAAGGTATAGGGAGCTCCAGGAAGGAGGGTCTGCACTTCATCAACAGGTCATCCTTTTCACAACAGTGACTATTGCAAAATATGGCCTCAAGCAATAACAGCTGATGGTACCACCATAAAACTGTTGCATTAGTGTAGAATGAAGATAAAACAGTGTCCACTTTTCCACAAGTACCACATTGGAACTGAAAATCGGCTTTCTTAAGTTGAAAGTTTGATGTTTGGATTGCTCCAGCAGAGCCTTGCAATACAACCCAGAAATTGTATCCCTCAAAGTAGAATGCTGCAGTCCTCATGAATGGAGCTGAAAAAGGGGCACTGTTCTGAATCCTGAATAAGGATTCGGATGCAATCTTAGAACATAGAACATAGAACAATACAGCGCAGAACAGGCCCTTCGACCCTCAATGTTGCACTGACCTGTGAACTATTCTTAGCTCGCCCCCTACACTATCCCATCGTCATCCATGTGCTTATCCAAGGATTGTTTAAATTGCCCCAATGTGGCTGAGTTAATTACATTTACAGACATGGCATTCCATGCCCTTACCACTCGCTGATTAAAGAATATGCCTCTTATATCGTTCTTAAATCTATCACCCCTAAATTTGTAGTTATGTCCCCTCGTACAAGCTGACGTCATCATCTGAGGAAAAAGATTTTCACTGTCTACCCTACCTAATCCTCTGATCATCTTGTATGTCTCTATCAAATCCCCTCTTAGCCTTCTTCTTTCCAATGAGAACAGACTCTCAGCCTTTCCTCATATGACTTTCCCTCCAGACCAGGCAACATCCTGGTCAATCTCCTCTGCACCTTTTCCAATGCTTCAACATCCTTCCCGAAATATGGCAACCAGAACTGAACACAATATTCCAAGTGCGGCCGCACTAGCATTTTGTATAGTTGCAGCATGATATTGCGACTCTGGAACTCAATCCCTCTGCCAATGAAACCTAACACACCGTATGCCTTCTTAACAGTACTATCAACCTGGGTGGCAACTTTCAGGGATCTATGTATATGGACTCCAAGATCCCTCTGCACATCCACACGACCAACAATCTTTCCATTGACCCAGTACTCTGCCGCCTTGTTATTCTTCCCAAAGTGTATCACCTCACATTTAGCTGCATTGAACTCAATTTGCCACCTCTCAGCCCAATTCAGCAGTTTATCTAAGTCCCCCTGCAACCTGTAAGATTCTTTCAAACTGTCCACTACTCCACCGACTTTAGTGTCATCTGCAAATTTACTAATCCATCCACTTATGCCTGCGTTTAAGTCATTTATAAAAATGACAAACAGCAGTGGTCCCAAAACAGATCCTTGTGGCATACCACTAGTAATCGGATTTCAGGCTGAATATTTTCCATCAACCACCGCTCGCTGCCTTCTTTCTGAAAGCCAGTTTGTAATCCAAACTGCTAAATCATCCTCAATTCCATGCCTCTGCATTTTTTCCAACAGCCTACCATGTGGAACCTTATCAAAAGCTTTACTGAAGTTCATATATACCACGTCAACTGCCCTACCCTCATCTACATGCTTGGTCTCCTTCTCAAAAACTCACTGAGGTTTGTGAGACACGATCTGCCCTTGTTGAAACCATGCTGACTATCTGAAATCAAATTGTTGCTTGCTAGATGATTACAAATCCTATCTCTTATAATCCTTTCCAAAATCTTTCCTGCAACAGAAGTATGACTCACTGGTCTATAATTAACTGGATCATCTCTACTCCCCTTCTTGAACAAGGGCACAACATTTGCATTCCTCCAGTCCTCTGGTATTAAACCTGTAGACAATGACGACTCAAATATCAAAGCCAAAGGCTCTGCTATCTCCTCCCCAGCTTCCCAGAGAAACCTCGGATAAATCCTATCCAGCCCAGGGGACCTGTCTACTTTCACTTCTTCTAGAACTGATAACACCTCTTCGTAACTAACCGTGATCCTTTCTAGTCTAATATCTCATACCTCATTCTTCTCCTCTACAACATTCTCTTTTTCCTGAGTGAAAACCGATGAGAAATATTCATTTAGCACCTCTCTGATCTCCACAGGGTCACACTCAACTTCCCACTTCTGTCTTTGACTGGCCATATTCCTACCCTAGTCAGCCTTTTATTCCTTACATACCTATAGAAAACTTTAGCATTCTCCTTGATTCTATTTGCTGAAGATTGCTTGTGTCCTCTCTTCGCTCTTCTTAACTCTCTCTTTAAATCCTTCCTAGGAAGGATCTTCTGAGGATAAAGGTGGGGATCAGAACGTTCCCAAGAGGGACATCCAAAAGATCAACATACAGCAATATATCATGAAGTGCGAGATGCCAGAAAGAGCCTGATTGACACCAATTTCCAGGATGAATGATCTGGGTTTGGACTTCCTTTCATTGTTTAACCTCCTGTTGCTTGTAAGGTAAACAGCACATGATTAGTGCAAAGTATATATGGACCTGGTTATTTTTGCAGCCCTTGACTTTTCCTGCTGTTAGATGTTTTTTTGATACCATATCATCGTATGGTTGCAAATTTTGAATGATCCAACTTTCAAATAACTCTAACGTACAGGTCCCGCAGTCAGTGAGTCAGGGAACCAACATCACATGGCACAAATACTAGGTTATTTTTAAGGCTCCAGCCAGATACAATATCGGAGTTGTGTACAGTGAAGATGCTCATGATAGGTAACAAATTGAAAGGAATACCATGGCACCGCATCGTCTCACCCTTTCCTTCAATATTTTAGAGTTTATGTTGTCTGTGAAGAGGCTGTGAAATGCTTGAGCATCCTGTAGGATAGCATTTAACCAAAGTTGCTTTGTGCAGCTTCTCTTACAAGTCCACTGCATTAAGAGACAACTGTGGACATGTGAACTGCCTATTTTACATCTCTCAGAAGTGCATTTCCTTGGAAAGCTGATAGATCGAGTAAACCTTTCCTTCCAAAGCTGTTTGGAGTTCTCACATTGTTAGTACTATTTGCTTGGAAGACATGGTTGGTTGTTTTGGGTCTAGAGGGTCCAGGTTTGTTGAGAGCATCCTGACCAGTTGCAGGCTCACCCTTCTCAGCTTGGACTGCTCCAGGCTTTAGCATCATAGATGTGTCCCAAGATTAAGTTTCTAGGGGGTCCTTGCTTTGCCCTTATTCTGGTGAATGTACCTCCTGTCTACAAGGAAGAGGCACTTGGCATAAGATTTTACTCCCTCACATCCCTCTGTACATTGTCATTGATGCCGATCACCAGTGATTACAGTGATGGAGTGCAAGCTGATTTGCATACCCAGCA
The DNA here is from genome assembly GCF_047496795.1 of Chiloscyllium punctatum. NCBI lineage: Eukaryota > Metazoa > Chordata > Chondrichthyes > Orectolobiformes > Hemiscylliidae > Chiloscyllium > Chiloscyllium punctatum. The sequence goes on along the minus strand of NC_092750.1, from coordinate 40,648,167 downwards.
GACATCAAATGTGCTGAGTCTGGATCCCTATGGCAGTAGGCACCCTGTCCATTGACGTAGCTTGAGTAATACATGCCCGAGCCAGCATGTTATTGATAATATTGGTGGATTCCTCCATCCTTCAATCCAGTTACTGTCTGCCTCTGACAAATCTGCCTGCTGCTCAAGTGCCTGTTTGTGCATTTTGATGAATCCATGAACAGCTGTGATTATGGGATTACCAATCAGATACGTGGTCTCTGGCAATCTATTAAGGGTCAAAGACCTGGGGTGTTTCTCCGTCAGTTGTAGCAATGTGCTCACTAATGTGTTTTTGAGTCTAATCTAGCTAGGGAATCCACTAAACTAGTGGTGGATGCAGATGAAAGCCTTGCCAGTGTACTTCTCTGAGGGATGAGTAGTTTCTTGCCTAAAGGTGAAGGTAAAGCTGAGGGTCTCCATTGCTAACCTCTGCAGGGTGAGGTTCACAGGGAGTCTGCTTAAGGGGAGAGGGAATTAGGTAAAATCTTGCGCAAATTAAGAATAAGTTAATTTAAATAGTGACAGATCAGCAGCTCATCATAGCTCATCATTATTTCATGAGATGGGCATTGAAGAGGCTGGCTGCATAATTAATGTGATGGAAGATTGAATTGGAAAAGGTGCCGGGGCCATGACAGACTAGGTTCCATGGCGAGTTGATAAAACACTATCAAAAGATAGGAAAATCCAATAGTGTTTTCTTTGTAGTGTTTGACATGGCGTTCTTTGACAAATCAATATTATCCTTGAACTGAACACTGTGATAGATTAGAAAAAATAATCAGGACAACAAAGCATGGAAAATAATCAAGAAAAAAATCATGTTTCTAAAACTTTTATACTGATTGGGCTAAAAAGGAGTGGGTCTCTCCAGTTGTTCAATAATGAACTCATCCAATGCCTTCAAACAGTGAATTATTTCTCTGTCCTTCTTCTGTGGCCCTTGAGGTACATTTCTTCTACTATTCCCTAACTCAGTACTTCCCCATAACAGCATAAGATACAGGAACAGAATTAAGCCATTCAGCCTGTTAAGCCTACTACGCCATTTGGCGTATTGAGTCTGATCGCCACTTGATCATGCCTAATATGTTTCTCAACCCCCATTCTTCTGCCTTCTCCCTGTAACTCTTGATCCCATTACTAATCAAAAACCTATTTATCTGTTTCTTAAATACACTCAGTGACTTGGCCTCCACAGCCATCTGTGGCAATGAATTCTGCAGATTCACCAGCCTTTGGCTGAAGAAATTCCTCTCATCTCAGATCTAAGGGGTCATCCCTTCACTCTTAGGTGGTACCCTTGGATCCTAGTGTCTACCTTACCCACCCACTGCTCATTTTTGCCTCTCTCTATCTTATCTCCTGCTATCTTCATGCATATCTTTTCCAGACTTAAACTGCGCACCATGGAAGTGGGGGGGGGGGGGAGAGGTGGGTAAGAGAACAGAGCCTCCACTTAATCCAAAGTTGACTATATTCATTTTGTGTTCAAGTTTCTGGAACATCGTCGAAGCTATTTTTCTCCTGTGTTGTAAGACAGTAATGGTTCAACAATCATTTTAAATGTGAAGGATAAATGTTGAATAAACTAAATCTTTTATCCTTTAACAACTTTGGATAAATGTTCAGTTACTTTGAAAGATTTGCCTTCCTATCTTTCACAAATAACCATTCTTCAACATATTTTGCTGCCATCTACTGGTAAACCTTGAGGGAAACAAAACACAGAGAAGTCCTTTACAATGTGTCATCAGTTTAGGGGACTAACCTCTGACCACTCATTAAAACCCTGCTTGTTTCACATGCTTCTGGTTCACTTAAAGGGGTATCATTTTTAACAATATTATTTCAGCCAAATTCATCACGGAACTTCCTACTGAAATGTAAATTATGAAATTATTAAACCATTGTTACGACACAGGGTAAACCTCTCTGCTAATTTAAACCAGCAACACAGAAAAGATTCACCCCATGTTGTAATCTGTTAAAATTTGAGAGCGCAAAGAGCACCAACAAAAACAGAACAATACAGACTGCCCGCAGACCTGCTCTCTGAAAGATAACTCATTATGTGGACGACTTGTGAAGCAGAAATCCCAAAGAAGAAGACAGGAATACAGAGAAGAACTGAAAGCTGCCTGGTTTTGAAATAAGAAGTTTTTTAAAAATTTAACTCTTAATTGGGGTTTTATCAGACCAGTAGTGTAGGTGGGAAGGTAAAAGATAGGTTGAAGAGAAAGGAGTCATAAAATGGTGCTGTCTAACGTTCTCATTTGGCCTTAAAGAAATAAACTGTTAATTTTTACTTCAAGAGTGACCTCTGGGATAGTTCTTTGCCTCTTGAATTTTAACAGATTACAGCATGGGGTGAATCCTTTCTGTGTTGCTTGCTTAAATTAGCAGAGGGGTAGTAACAAACACTCATAAAATGATTTTCTGGATTTCATCAAAGGTGCACATTCTGTTTCCATGATAACTATAATCTTAATTTTTAATTCATTGGATAAAGTTCAAGATTCTTTTCATAAAAATATTGAATATAAAACGTATCTAAAATTTCTCATTCCCAAAAATTTGCTGAGTAGCCAAGCATGACAACAGACCCTTCGGCCCAATTCGTCCCTGCAGACCAGATTTCCTAAACTGTACTAGTCCCATATCGAGCCACAGAGGTATACAGCATGGGTATAAGTATTGCAGGATTAATGACACTATTAAAAAGACCTGTAACCGTGAAGATTGATATATTGAGATGAGTTTTCAAAAATGAAAAATATGGTGAGCTTTCTAAAAAGTCTAAAGTGGTGATCAGATTTTTCCTACTACCTAGAAGTAGATTAGATTAGATTAGATTAGATTACTTACAGTGTGGAAACAGGCCCTTCGGCCCAACAATATTGCAATAAAAGGCCTATCTTTGTTTGTGCACAGGTATTCACTTAGACTTGTTTCTAAATTAATCTAGCAGAGATGACTTTGGGATCAATAAGAATAAAACTAATCACCAAGCAATTAAGCAATGTAGATGCTACAATTTAGGGTGTCGATTCAATGATAATTTAAGCAGAATCCATGACTAAGGACAATGGTTTGATGAAGTGGCTGTGTAAATGTAAACACTCTAATATAATAAGATCTTTAGACGTAGGAACAGAGTTAGACCATTCAGCGTATTAACTCTTCCGCCAGTTGATCATGACTGATGTTTCTCAACTCCATTCTTCTGCCTTCTCCCTGTAACCCTTGATCCTCTTACTAATCAAGAAACTATTGTTGTCTGTCTTAAATACACTCAATGACTGACCTCCACAGCCCACTGCGGCAATGAGTTCCATGGATTCACTACACTCTGGCTGAAGAAAGTCCTCATCATTCCAGTTCTAAAGGGTTGCCCATTCAAACTGAGGTAGTGCGCTCGGGTCTTAGACTCTCCTACTAGTGGAAACATCTACTCTGTGACCACTCAATTATGGCCTCTCAGTATTATGTAAGTTTCAATCAGATCCCTCCTCATCCGTCTAAACTCCATCAAGTACTGACCTAGAATCCTCAACCACTCCTCAAGCGACAAGACCTTCATTCATGGGATAATTTTGCTAACCTTCTCTGGACCCATCCAAAGCCAGCTGGTCTTTCCTTAGACATGGAACCCAAAACTGCTCACAAATTCTAAATGTAGTCTGACCAGTCTTATACAGCCTCAACAGTACATCTCTGTTCTTGTATTCTTGCCCTCTTGAAATGAATGTCACCAAGCAGGAGGCTGGAAGAACACAGGAAACCAGGCAGCATCAGGAGGTGGAGTAAACGTTTCAGGTATAACCCTTCTTCAGGAATGGAGGTGGGGGTAGGGGGAGCTGCAGATAAAGAAGGGGGAGAGTAGCAGAATGATGAGGCAGGGATAGGTGAATACACATAGTGGTTATGACCTGGTTGGTCGATGGGTAGGATGAATCTGGTTGGTACTGGAAGGCTGGGTTTGTAGGTGGAATGGAAGGGAGGAGGTGGGGTGGAAAGGGCATTGGGATTGGGTGAGAAGGTTATTTGAAATTAGAGAATTCAATGTTGCGTCCTGTGTTCTGTAGGCTGCCCATGCAGAAAATAAGGTGTTGCTCCTCCAATTTGCGGTCTGATTCACTGTGGCAATGATGGAGGCCAAGGATAGACATGTCCAAGAGGGAGTGGGAGGAAAATTTGTCACAACGTTGGTCTTTTTACAAGGTTACAATGCCCTTGATTTTTTTTCCAGAGAGGAGGCAATTGGCCCAGTTCCAACTAGGCTGGGTTTGAAATGTTCCCTCAGTTTACGTTAGAACATACAGAATATAGAACATTCGGCCCTTGATGTTGTGCCGCCCTGTGAAACCAATCTGAAGCCCATGTAACCTACATGATTCCATTCTCGTCCACATGCTTATCCAATGACTATGTAAATGTCTGTAAAGTTGCGAGTCTACAACTATTGCAGGCAGTGTGTTCCACATCCCTACTGCTCTGAGTTAAGAAACTACCTCTGACATCTGTCCTATATCTGTCACCTCTCAAGTTGAAGCTATGTCCCCTCATGCTAGCCATCACCATCCTCGGAAAAAGGCTCTCACTGTCCACCCGATCTAACCCTCTGATTATCTTATATGTCTCAATTAAGTCACCTCTCAACCTTCTTCTCTCTAATAAAAACAGCCTCAAGTCCCTCAACCTTTCCCATAAAACCTTCCTCCATACCAGGCAATATCCTAGTAAATCTCCTCTGAATCCTTTCCAAAGCTTCCACAACCATCCTGTAATGCGGCAGAGTTTTGTACAGCTGCAGCATGACCTCATGGTTCCGAATCTCAATCCCTCTACTAATAAAAGCTAACACACAGTATGCCTTCTTAACAGCCCTATCAACTGGGTGGCAACTTTTAGGGATCTATGCAGATGGATGTCGAAATCTCTCTGCTCATCTACCCCACCAAGAATCTTACCATTTGCCCAGTACTCTGCATTCCTGTTACTTCTTCCAAAGTGAATCACCTCACACTTTTCTGCATTAGACTCCAATTGCCACCTCTCCACCCAGCTCTGCAGCTTATCTATGTCCCTCTGTAACCTACAACATCCCTTATCACTATCCACCATTCTACCAACATTAGTGTCATCTGCAAATTTCCTACCCCATCATACTATGCTCTCATCCAGGTTGTTTATAAAAATGACAAACAGCAGTGGACCCAAAACAGATCCTTGTGATACACCACTAGTAACTGAACTCCAGGATGAATATTTCCCATCAACCGCCACCCTCTGTCTTCTTTCAGCTAGCCGATTTCTGATCCAAACCACTAAATCACCCTCAATCCCATGCCTCCGTATTTTGTGCAGTAACCTTATCAGGTGCTTTGCTGAAATCCATATGCAGCACATCAATGACTTTACCGTCATCCACCTGTTTGGTCACCACAAACTCAATAAGGTTTGTGAGGCACAACCTATCCTTCACAAAACCATGTTGACTATTCCTAATCAACTTATTCTTATTGAGATGATTCTAAATCCTATCTCTTTTAACCTCTTCCAACACTTTACCCACAACCAAAGTAAGGCTCACAGGTCTATAATTACCAGGGTTGTCTCTACTCCCTTTCTTGAACAAGGGAACAACATTTGCTACTCTCCCATCCTCTGGTACTATTCCTGCAGACAATGATGACATAAAGATCAAAGCCAAAGGCTCGGCAATCTCCTCCCTAGCTTCCCAGAGAATCCTGGGATAAATCCCATCTGGCCCAGGGAATTTATCTGTTTTCACATTTTTCAGAATTTCTAAAACCTCCTCCTTGTGAACCTCAATCCCATCTAGTCCAGCAGCCTGTTTCTCAGTACTCTCCTCCACAACATTGTCTTTTTCCAGTGTGAATACTGACAAAAATTATTCATTTTGCGCTTCCCCATCTCCTCTGATTCCAAGCACAACTTTCCACTATGGTCCTTGATTGGCCCAACTCTTACTCTAGTAATTATTTTATCCCTTATCTACTTGTAGAAAGCTTTAGGGTTTTCCCTGATCCTATCTGCCAACAACTTCTTATGTCCCCTCCTCATTCAACTTAGCTCTCTCTTTATGTCTTTCCTGGTTACCTTGTAACCCTCAATTGCCCTAACTGAGCTTTCACATCTCATCTGAACACAAGCCTTCTTCTTCCTCTTGACAAGAGACTCAACTTCCTTTGTAAACCTGGCTCCTGCGCTCAACAACTTCCTCCCTGTCTGACTGATACATACTTAGCAAGGACACACAGTAGCTGTTCCTTGAATAAACTCCACATTTCTATTGTGCCCATGCCCTGCAGTTTCCTTCCCCATCCTATGCATCCTAAATCTTGTCTAATTGCATTGCAATTGCCTTTCTCCCAGCTGTAGCTTTTGCCCTCTAGTGTATAGCTATCCTTTTCCATCGCTAAAATAAATATAACTGAATTGTGGTCACTATCACCAAAGTGCTCACCTACCTCCAAATCTAACACCCGGCCTGGTTCATTACACAGTACCAAATCTAAAGTGGCCTCGCCCCTTGTTGGCCTATCTACGTACTGTGTCAGGAAACCCTCCTGCACATAACGGAGAAAAACTGATCCATCTAAAGTACGTAGACTGTAGTATTCCCAGTCAATATTTGGCAAGTTGAAGCCCCCCCATAACAACTACCCTGTCACTCTCGTTCCTATCAAGAATCAACTTTGCTATCCTTTTGTCTACATCTCTGGAACTACTTGGAGGCCTATAGAAAACTTCCAACAGGGTGACCTCTCCTTTCCTGTTTCTAATCTCAGCCCATACTACCTCAGTTGATGAGTCCTCAAACATCCTTTCTGCAGCTATAATACTGTCTTTGACTAACAATGTCACACCCCTACCTCTTTTACCATCTTCTCTGTTCTACCATTTCTGTCCCTGCTCTACGCAAGTCCCAGAAATGGCCACAACATCGAAATCCCAGGTACTGACCCATGCTGCAAGTTCACCCACCTTATTCCGGATGCTCCTGGCGTTGAAATAGACACACTTCAAACCAACTTTTTGCTTGCCGGTGCCTTCTTGTGCTGCTGAAAGCTTGTTTCGGATCTCCCTACTCTCAACCTCCTCTGTACTCAAACTATAATTTAGGTTCCCATCCCCCGGCTGAATTAGTTTTAACTCACCTGAAGAACATTAGCATAACTTCCCCCCCAGGATATTGGTACCCCTCTGGTTCAGGTGAAGACCACCCTGTTTGTAGAGGTCCCACCGACCCCAGAAAGAGTTCCAATTATCCAGGAATCCAAAACCCTCCCTCTTGCACCATCCCTGTAGCCACGTGTTTAATTCCTCTGTCTCTTTATTTCTTGCCTCGCTTGCAAATGGCACAGGCAACAAACCAAAGATAACAACTCTGTTTGTCCTAGTTCTTAGCTTCCACCCCAGCTCCCTGAATTTCTACCTTAAATCCCCATGTCTCTTCCTACCTATGTCATTGGTGCCTATGTGGACCACGACTTGGAACCGCTCCCCTCACCTGCAAGGATTCTGAAAACAAGATCAGATACATCATGAACCCTGGCACCTGGGAGGCAACACACCAAGTGTAAGTCACTCTTGTCTCCACAGAACTTCCTGTCTGTGCCCCTAACTGTGGTGTCCCCAATGACTAATGCTATGCTCCTCATCCCCCTTCCCTTCTGAGCAACAGGGACAGACTCCGTGCCAGAGTTTGGTTGCACCGATGTAGAGAAGACTACATTGAGAGCACCGGATGAAGTAAACTAGGTTGGAGGAGAGGCAGGTGAACCTATGTTTCACCTGGAAGGACAGTGGGAAGTGATGTGCTGGCAGGTTTTGCATCTTTTACTGTTGCAGGGGTAGGTACCGGACAGGCTGGCAAGGGGTTGGGGGATGGTGTTTAGGGCGCTTGGTGGGGAGAGTGCAGCTAAACAAGGGGATATGAAGAGAATGGTCCTTGTGGAAGGAAGAGAGGAATGGGAAGGGGTAGATGTTCTGGATGGTGGGATCTAATTGGAGTTGGGGAAAGTGTTTGAAGAGACCAGTGGAGTGGAAAGTGAGGACAAGGGGTCCTTTTCTTTATTGTGCATGAAGGGGAGATGATTTAGAGCAGTGGAGCAAAGGAGGTGGCGTGGCTGTCTGTATGACAGAGTGGGAAAAAGCATGTTGGACTTTTGGGATTGGAACATTTCCTCATCAGAGCAGATGTGACGGAGATGGAGTAATAGGGAAAACAGGATGGAGTTTTTGCAGGATACAGGGATGGGAGAAGGTGTAGTCTAGGTAGTTATGGGAAATATGGGTTAATAGTAAATGTCAGTCTGTAAACTGTCACCAGAGATGGAAACAGAGAGGTCGAGAAAGAGGAGAGAGGTGTCCAAGATTGACCAAGTGAATTTGAAGGCAGGGTGGAAGTTGTTTGGCATCAATGCAGTCATCAATGTAATGGTCGAAGAGTTGGAGAACAGTACATGCACAGATACTGAAGAGGGATTGTTTGACATAGCCGACAAAGAGGCATAGCTTGGACCCATGCAAGTGCCCATGGCCACTCCCTGGATTTGGAAGAAATGGGAAGAGTTGAAGGAAGAGTATTGAGACGAAGGACTAATTTAGCAAGGTGGAGGTGGGTATTGATGGAACATGACTGGATGGGTCTGTTGGAGAGGAAGAAACTGAGGGCATGCGGGTCATCATTGTGGGGAATGGACATATGTAAGGACTACATGTCCATAACAAAGATGAAGTGCTGGGGGCTGGGGAACTGGAAGTTTCTGTAGAGGTGGAGGTCATGGCTAGTGTGCCGGATGTAGGTGGAATGTGCCTGGACCAAAGTGGAGAGAATGGAGTCGAAGTAGGAAGAAATGAAATCGGTGGGGAAGGAGCATGTGGAGATGATGGGTCAGCCAGGATGGTTATGCTTGTGGATCTTGGGGAGCAGGTAGAACCAGGCAGTCTGAGGCTTGGGGATGATGAGGTTGGAGCCAGTGGAGGGGAGATCACCAGAGGTGATGAGGTCATGGACCATGTCAGTGATGGTGGCCTGATGGGTCATCTTGGGGTCGTGGTCAAGGGGGAGGTAGGATGTGGTATTGGAGGGCTGATGTTCGGCCCTGTGGCATTGAGGTCCATCCTTTAGACTACCACCGCCCTGTCTTTCACATGGAACTTGCTGAGATGGGGGCAGAGGGGCACGAACGTGAGCCCTTACTGAGGATGGACAGGTTCCATGCTCACCACAATGTGGAGGTCTTCTTCCGCCGCCTCCACTTTCATGCCATCTTCTTTGACAAAGACTCCCAACCACTCTCTGAGTACCCCTTCTCCTGCCTCCAACCTTCGTCTTACACTTGGATACCTCCTTCTGTCCTCTTACCCTCCCTGGCCTTCTTTATTGCTGACTGCCAACATGTCATCAGTCACCTCGATTTCTGCACACCCCTCACTTACTTCAACCTCACGCCCTCCAAATGTGCAGCACTCCATTCCCTCGACATCAATCCCTGTTTGATCATCAAACCCGCTGACAAAGGCAGGGGGACGATAGTCTGGAGGACAGACCTTTATGATATACAGGCTGAATTGCAGCTCTCTGAAACCACGTCCTACCTCCCCCTTGACCACAACCCCATGATGACCCATCAGGCCACCATCACTCACACGGTCCATGACCTCATTGCCTCTGGTGATCTCTCCTCCACCGCCTCTAACCTCATTGACCCCAGCCCTGCACTGCCCAGTTCTACCTGCTCCCCAAGATCCACAAGCCCAACTACACCAGCTGACCTGTCATCTCCTCATGGTCCTACGACACTGAACTCCTTTCATCCTTCTCACTCCATTCTCTCTCCCTTGATCCATGCACTTCCCACCTACATCCGGAACACTAACCATGCCCACCAGCTCTTCGAAAACTTCCAATTCCCTGACCCTCAGTGCCTCATCTTCACTATGCATGTGCAATCCTTATACACATCCATTCTCAAAATGACAGCTTGCATGCCCTCAGATTCTTCCTCTCCAACAGACCCATCCAGTCCCCCTCTAGCAATACCGTCTTCCGCCTCACCAAATTAGTCCACACCTGCAACAACTTTTCATTCAACTCTTCCCATTTCCTCCAAATCCAAGCAGTGGTTATGGTCACTCACATGGATCCTAGCTACACCTGCCTCTTTCTTGGCTACGTGGAATTGTCCCTCTTCACTACCTGTGTAGGTACTGTTCCCCAACTCCTCCGCTGTTATGTCGATGACTGCATCGGTGCTGCATCCTGCACCTAGGCTAAACTGGAGCAGTTGCCAGCAATTGCCAGGACTTTGCCAGCAATTTCCACCCTTTCCTCAAATTCACTTGATCTATCTCAGATACCACCCTCCCTTTTCTTGACCTCTCCATTTCCATTTCCAGTGACAATTTACAGACTGACATTTACTATAAAACCACAGACTCCCATAACTACCTGGATTACACCTCCTCCCGCTCCGTATCCTGTAAAAACTCCATCCTGTTTTCCCAACTATTTCGTCTCTGTCACATCTGTTTGATGAGGAGACGTTCCATTCCCAAGCATCCCAGATATCCATCTATTTTAAACAATGTGCTTTTCCCCACTCTGACATCCAGACAGCCCTCCACCGCATCTCCTCCATTCCCTGCTCCACTGCTCTAGACCACCCCTCCTCCAAACATAATAAAGACATGGTCCCCCTCGTTCTCACTTTCTACCCCACTTGTCTCTTATCCAATGTATCATCTTCAAACTCTTCTGCTAACTCCAATTGGATCCCACCACCCAGAACATCCCTCCCCATTCCTCTGCCTTCCACAAGGACTGTTCCCTTCGTCTCCCCTTGGTTAGTGCCACTCTCCCCACCAAGTGCCCAACCCCTGCAGTACCTTCCCCTACAACTGTAAAGATGTAAATCTTGCTGGAACACCACCTCCCTCACCTCCATTCAGGGCTCGAAACAGTCCTCCCAGGTGAAACAGAGGTTCACCTGCCTCTCCTCTAGCCGAGTTTACTTCATCCAGTTCTCCAAATGAAGTCTTCTCTACATCAGTGAGACCAAATGCAAACTAAGGGAATGTTTCGCTGAGCATCTCGGCCGGGTCCATAAGGGCTAGCCTGACCTCCTGATCACCGCCCATATTTATTCACCCTTCCCATTCCCATCTTTGACATGTCCATCCTCAGTCTCCTGTATTATCATGGTGAGTCAGACTGCAAACTGGAAGAACATTTTATCTTCCATCTGGCAGCCTGCATTGAGTTCTCCAATTTCAAATAACCTTCCCACCAATCCCCAATGGCCTTTCCACTCCTGCATCCTCCCATCCATTCTACCTACCAACTCGTCCTTCCAGCTACCAAATGGATTCACCATTCCCACTGACCAACCAGGTCCTATCCACCACCAGTATTCACCTGTCACTGCCTCACCATTCTGCTATTTTCCTTGCTCAAAACCCTCCCCCCTTTTTAGCTGCAGCTCCCCCTACCCTCACCTCCATTCCTGAGGAAGGGTTGTAGCAAAGACATTGACTTCTCTACCTCCTGATGCTGCCTGGCTTGCTGTGTTCTTCCTGCCTCCTGTTTGTCTACTTTGGATTCCAACATCTGCAGTTTTTTTTTCTGTTTTGAAATGAATGCCAACATTGCATTTGTCCTCCTAACTGTCAATTGAACCTGTGTTTTAACCTTAAGAGAATCTTGAACCAGGACTCGCAAATCCCTTTTTGCTTCAGATTTCCAAAACCTTTCCCCTTCAGAAAACAGTATACACTTCTATTCTTCCTACCAAAGTGCATAACCTCACAGTCTCCCACACTATACTCCATCTGCCACTTCTTTTCCCACTCTCCTACCCTGTCCAAGTCCTTCTACAACCTCCCCATTTCTTCAACACTATCTGTCCCTCTTGTGTCATCTGCAAACTTAGCTACAATACCCTTAGTTCCTTTGCCTAGATTGTTAATGTATAACGTGAATAGTCACCACTTGTATTTTGAACATGTTCAGGTTGCAGTTTAGTCTCAATGTCTTAATTTGTAAAATAGATACCATCTCATAAAAAATAGAATTACACCATTCCTTTTTCCCTTTCCAGCAGCTTCAGAAAACTACTGAGTTTCTCCAGTGACAGCCATATTTTTCTTATTTATATTGCAGCATTGTTACCAAAAAAACATTTCCACTTCAGAAGTTACTACTTGGAATCAAACAGAGGAGGTCTCTAATATGTTGTGTCCACAGCTCGACACAGCTGTAATTTCCCCTCATTTTTCCTGCATGCACCCTTGAAGATAATACATAAAAGTAATACATTTCAGACAGAAAATATTAATTCCCACACTTACCATTCTTGTTTTTATAATCCTGGTTCCTTCAAATATTCTAGTTGTGTTAGCTAGAAAAAGAACAAAGATCTTAATTTAAATCAAATTAATTTATAAATAAAAATGTTATAAATTAGGTCATAGAGTCATAGAGACGTACATTATGGAAATAGACCCTTCGGTCCAATCCATCCATGCCGACCAGATATCCCAACCCAATCTAGTCCCACCTACCAGCACCTGGCCCATATCTCTCCAAACCCTTCCTATTCATATACCCATCCAAATGCCTCTTAAATGTTGCAACTGTACCAGCCTCCACCACTTCCTCTGGCAGTTCATTCTATACACGTACCACCCTCTGCGTGAAAAAGTTACTCTGTAGGTCTCTTTTATATCTTTTCCCTCTCACACTAAACCTATACCCTCTAGTTCTGGACTCCCCGACCCCAGGGAAAAGACTTTGCCCATTTACCCTATCCATGCCCTCATAATTTTGTAAACCTCTATAAGGTCACCCCTCAACCTCCGACACTCCAGGGAAAACAGCCCAGGCCTGTTCAGCTTCTCCCTATAGCTCAAATCCTCCAACCCTGGCAACATCCTTGTAAATTTTTTCTGAACCCTTTCAAGTTTCACAACATCTTTCCAATAGGAAGGAGACCAGAATTGCACGCAATATTCCAACCGTGGCCTAACCAATGTCCTGTACAGCCGCAACATGACCTCCCAACTCCTGTACTCAATACTCAGACCAATAAAGGAAAACACTATCTTATCTACCTGCGACTCCACTTTCAAGGAGCTATGAACCTGCATTCCAAGGTCTCTTTGTTCAGTAACACTCCCTAGGACCTTACCATTAAGTTTATAAGGTGTTTTGAAATGTAACAAAAAATGAATACCTATGTCCTGATCATAACTTGTTGATGGTGAAAATATACTTAGGAACACATATTTTGATCTCGGTTTTAAAAGACAAGTTACACGGTTCTTTTTATAATTAATATGCCATGTATCCCTTACAATCCATTTGGTTGTGCTCAATGAAAAACATGTAACCAGAATTTAGTATGGCAGGCTCTGAAAGAACATGCGGAGTACACACAACAGACTCAGAATTCTGCAGATGGGCAATGCCGAACAATGGCTCTGATATTTTGAATCTCCCTGTTCAGAGGCATTAATGCACATTTATGCACATAGGTGAGACTTGAACTGACATCGCTTGGCTCAAAGGTATGGACATTACTCATGTCTCAAGACAAACACAGTCCATGAATTTGTTTTTATTTAACCTATTTTTCTAACCAACCTGATCAGAGAGATGTTATTTCACACATCTGGAGTAGGTGACACTGGAATCTAGGCCTCCCAGATACTATCATTACACCATAAGAAAGACCCCCAAATAACAAGCTCCATTCACTTCTATCAGCAACTGGAAACAGTACACTTCGCCCAGATATTGAGGGAGCACTGTTATTTCTGCCGGTTTCAAAGTGGCGACGTTCTGCATGCTAGGCAAACATGGCAACGACTATACTACAGAAAAATGATAAAATTCCATCTGTAATGGGGCTTCATCCTACAACTGTCTCAAGAGTAAGAGAGTTCCCTACTAACCTATAGCTGACACCAAACAATTTGTTAATGCCGAGTTAACTGCCTTATTACATTTTTAAAAATTTAAACTATTTTTCTAATCATACTGCTCAGACATATTTCTACACACTTGGCACAGGTGGAACTTTCAGTTCAGGGGCAGAGACACTACTCCCGCAGTACAGGAGGGTCCTAGGCACAGCCTATGATGCCTATGTTGTCCAGGCATTTATTTTTGATTTACAAAAAAAAATCTCCAATCAATAGGTGTACCCAATTGAACCTCAACCCCACCACACAATGGTACACACAAATTCTTCTTCTGAGAAATTTAACATCTGAGATTTAGATAAGGCCAATTTCACTGTTCATGTAAACTAGGGAAATTAGTTAATTGGTAAAATAACAAACAAAGGTGGGGAGGGATGCTGCCAGCTCAAGACCATTACTTGCTAATAAAACAAACATGAACAACAAAACAGGTAAGACACAACATAAAATAGAATATCCATAAATGGAAATAATCTGAATTACTGTATAAGGTGACAGAACATATAGTAACAGCTACAAAAGGGGAAGGTGAAAATAAACTTACAAAGGAAATAAAAATCAATACAAGAAGGTATAATTGAGTAAAAAAAGAGGGTGATTACAGACAAAATGGCCTCATAAAAACAATGTTGACATAAATAAAGTTAACAAAATGTTTAAAATTTTAAGTATTTTTATGAATATTCTTAAATATGGGGAAAGGTATGGCAGACACCACAACAAAACTAATCTTGAAGCAGGGATGGGCATTCATTAAACTAACAAATTAACAATTAGCAACTTAAAAGTAAGATAGAAAATAATGGCAAAATATTAATTTAAAATGGTGGTCAGGCCCCATTTTAAAGGATATTGGTCTGCCAAATCGGCAAGTTTTCCAACTCAATGTTCTTGCCTCAGTAATAGGGCAGATACTTGGGAAGATCTTCCCTTTTGTGTGGGAGACTAATGCTAGGGACATAGTTTAAGAATAAAAGACCCCCCTCTTTTTAATTATCTCAAATGGTTGTTTGAGTATGTAATTCACTTACCTAGAAGGTTAAAGTGGCTGAGACCTTCAATTTATTCAAAGCTGAGTCAGGTAAATTTTTGGTAAAGAAGGCAGTCAAGGGTTCTGAGCAAAATGGCCTACTCCGCTCCAATGCTCCTAAATAATCATTTTTTAAGCTACAATTTATGGAAGACTTGGAATAGAGGCAGGGTTAGTTGAATGCTGCTTTCCATTAATCATTTGCCAACTGGAAATAAAAATTTTAAATCTCTAAAATCCTCATATTGCCTCTGCATAAAAATACTTTACTATGTTTTCAGGCCAATATTCCCTTATCTTAATTAATTACAGATCGTCACACATTTATGAGTGCTATTGAACATGCTGGTGAATTATTCCACACTAGATGCAGAAACATTGAGCCCATTTCAAGGCTAACTCTATGTTTATGAGAAAGTGAGGGCTGCAGATACTGGAGGTCAGAGTCGAAAAGTGTGGCGCTGGAAAAGGACAGCAGGTCAGGCAGCATCTGAGGAGCAAAAGAGTCTGTGTTTTGGGCATTAGCTCTTGATCAAGAATGTGGGGAGGAACAGGGCAGAGAGATAAATAAGAGGGTGGGGTGGGGCTGGGGGGGAGGTAGCTTGGAAGGTGATATAGATGGGAAGGAAGATTGCCAGGTGGGACGGTCCAAAAGGGCAGTGCCAAGTTGGAGGGATCTGGGATAAGGCGGGAGGAGGGAAGATGAGGAAACTGGTGAAATCAACATTGATGCCGTATGGTTGGTGGGTCCCAAGGCTAGGATTTGGTGGTGGAGGAAGCCCAGGGCTTGTATGTCCTTGGCGGAGTGCGAAGGGAGTTGAAGTGTTCGGCCACAGCAAGGTGGGATTGTTTGATGCGTATGTCCCAGAGCCGTTTTCTGAAATGTTCCGCAAATTGGCGTCTTGTCTCCCCAATGTAGAGGAGCCCACATCAAGAGCAACGGACACAGTTGATGAGGTATTTGGATTTGCAGGAAAATCTTTCATAGTAAATCAGGTGTTTAATATGTTTCAGAGAATGTCTCTGGGACATACCAGACAACCTCACCGACCACTTCAACTCCCCCTCCCACTCTGCTAAGGACATGCAAGTCCTGGACATCTTCCACTGCCAAATCCTAGCCACCCAATGTCTGGAAGAAGAACACCTCATCTTCTGCCTTGGGACACTCCAACCACACAGCATCAATATTGATTTCACCAGTTTCCTCATCTCCTCTCTCCCCCCACCGCATCCCAAATCCAACCCTCCAATTCGGCACCGTCCTCTTGAACTGTCCACCTATCCATCTTCCTTCCCACCTATCCGCTGCACCCTAAGCTCTGACATATCACCACCACTCCAACCTGCATCTACCTATTGCCTTCTAAGCTACCTTCCCCTCAGCCCCACCATCCGACCTATTTATCTCTCAACCCCCTTACCCCACCCCCACATTCCTGATGAAGGGTTTATGCCTGAAACATCGACTCTCCTGCTCCTCAGATGCTGCTTGACCTGCTATGCTTTTCCAGCGCCATACCTTTCAACTCATACTCTATGTTTACACTAAATACTAAACACATATGCTTTTTGCAGATGTTACAGTCTCTGAATGCACAAAACTCATAAGAATATGAGTTTTTTACACATGCATCATTTTAGTCTGAACAGCCACTTCCATTTAACTAAAATCACTTTTTGAATTTTATGCTATGCATTTCACTTTAAAAATGCAGTTTGCTATAAATCAGTTTGAATCTTATTTCACTTTACTTAATTTGCTCAGCATCCTCTGTATGGGTAGCCACCTTGTCACACAGTTGTAGAAGCTATGTCATTTATATGCTATTTACAAAGACGCATATGTTTCTAAGCACAGCTTTATCAGAGTGGAGAATACATCTGCAAGGAACAGATAACTATATTTTTGTCACTCCATAATATAACTATTCCAATATTGAACTTGTTTTTGACAATAATAAAAACTGTCATTATGAGTTATGGCAAGAAAAGCCAGAGAGAAATGCAGTTGGGTGGGTAATGTGATTTGGATATAGATAGATGATGATGCAGAACCACTTATACTCCAGTAAATTTAGGCAGAGGGATATAGTAGCAGACTTAACCACACACCAAAGGTAATGAGAGTTTCCAATGCTTTTTCATCGCCCAACAATTTCACTGGTTTGCCTGAAAATTTTTGAAAACAGGTATTCAAACATGTATAACACAATTCTTTCAAAGATATTCAGAAATTATTATTAGTTTTCAGTAAAACTATCTTTTCCCATCAGGTGGCTCCATTGTGACCACAGTCCAGTGAAAGGCACAGGTCCAGGCTTTCAGGATGAAGCAGCAAAGGGTCAGTTAACCGTTCTCATGGAAGTCTGATGACTGCAGGAGGAGATGAGTGAAGACAAGCCACGCTTTTTTTTTCTAAAATGTGCTGCTGCATTCAGATAAGCTTTTACAGCTTTCATGTTTTTCAGTACATGAATGAATAGTTGGCTGGGTGTTAGAGATTGTCAGGTGATGGGGATAGTCTGAGTTGGGGCGGGGTGGTCTAGCATGAATTGCAGAATAGTTCAATGGAAAGGATTTAGCAAGGTTGGGGACCTGGGACAGAGACGAAGTTGTAGTCAGATCTGCTGGCAGGATGTTTGGTGGAAGTTGGGAGTGTCACATGGCACTCAGTTCAGTTACATGAGCTAATCTTGGATTTCGACCTAGGTATTATGCTGTGTAATATTTCCTGGGTAAATATCCAGAAAGTCCACTATATCCTGAACTCCATTTTCAAACACTCTGGTCCATGTCTCTGACACTGAGCTCAGGATTCCAAATAACAGAAGTCAGTCCGTCAAGAGTTTAAACAATCTGGGAAATTACAGGACAAGTGTGTCTTCAAGGCTTCCACGTGGTCTGACATGCATCTCTCAACTCACGTCCAGATTTTGACGCTATGGATACCAGATGCTTTGGGCCACAGAGCTTTACAACAATCTCAGTGACAACATATGGAACAGCCACAAAGACACAAACACTAACAGCTCTAAAATGGATTAAATACACAGTGCTAAATAGCATGCATTATAAAAAGCAAACAACATCTGGGTGTTGGTTGAAGGTCAAATAATATACTTGGAGTTCAGAACACACTGTAAATCTCCTGAGTTTTGCTCTTGATTTATGCCAATATTCAAACATCACTTTGCATCACTGTAGATATTCACACTTGTTTTATGTGACAACATGTGCAATCAAAATATAAATATTGTGAAGATTTATTCAAAAAACACAATTAATTTTGGTGAAACTTAGTTCTCCTCCAAACAGTATTCCATTATTTTTTGATGCTGATGGCCCTGTTAGGTATTTTCAGTTATTTCTAATTTCATTTCAGTTTCCTGTCTTTCCTTCCTGTTTTAATACTGCATTACCACTGATTTAATTTCCTTTCACAAACACTGCTTTGATATTGTTTCCAAACATTTGTGGATTGTCAGGTTTTTATATTTTTATTGCAAACTGCAGATTGTCTTTCCATTTTAATTTTGAATTTACAAATATAACTACTTTTAGGTGTGTTATTTACAATAAGCAATAATAAATTGTTTAAGAATGTCTAGTTTTTTCAAGTATTTCTGTACGGCTTTACAAATAGCTGTTAAATCTCAAATCCATGCACCATTTTCCATGGCAATTAAAGTTTTTAAACGCTTACAGATTTGTTCAATCTTGCCAACATTTGGGAAATAAACTTTACAATGGGATATCAATTATCAGTTTTGGTAAGGGAGACGCAGAGCACAGAAAAGAACTTGTAGTTATATTTACATTCTGTTTTTAATCAGTAATAAAACCATTTATTCAGGTTAAAACAGATGTAAATGTTTCAAACTAGAATTACTTTTCTCAGTTTGACTCACCTTGAAACAGCATTGTCTGGCTAAAATCGCTTCGCAGGTCATTCTGACACACAGCTTGAACACGAAACAGGTAGAGTTTATCGAGGGAGACATGATTGATAACTGCTTCCTGTGTTAAGAATATCCAGTTAATAAATTGTAGGAGCAGTTAGAATTCAACCATCTTAAAAATACTAAATTATCCATACAATAACACACAATTTTCTAGTTATTTTAAGTATAATCTATGGTCAACTACAAACTCGAGCTTGATTAGCTGGAGTTCAAACCAAACAATCTTTTAACATACTAATACAAATAATTGAAAGAACCAACGAATACCAATTTATTCAAAAAAGAGAATGAACATTCTTGCCCCAATGTCTAATTCACAGAGTTAGGAAGATACTTAAAAATTCAATATTAATACTGCATGGTGCAAAATCATTATCCCTCAGGCACTAGGATTAGATTTAGATTTATGAACAGATAAATCAATATCTTCTGTGTATTAGAGTGATTAAGCTGCAATAAAATAAATAAATGTAAAAGAAGAATTACAGTGTAATTCATTCCACAGCTAATTAAGTTCACTTATGGCCAAAATATATAGGTATTTTGTATTATTATATTAGTAGCAATTTTGACTCAAGGTAGTGACAAGACCATATTTGTTGCATGCAGTGACCTGTATTTAAAGGCAGATTTTGGCTGTCTCCCAAATGAACAGTATTCCAGCGTGTCTGGGTTTATTCAGCATGCTGTATCTGATTGGCTTTTGAGGAGGTTCCAGCAAAAATCCATGTTCTTTTCAAGGACTTCCCCATTCTGGAAAAACATTTTTTTCTTAATCCCATTAACCCACAGGATCCCTGCAGCTTCTAACAGGTGTATAGCATCGACTCGGCAAACCAGCTGATGACAGTCACTCTGATCAGCTGTTAGCAGCAGATATGATATGCTCAAAGATGTGAAACAGCCCAAACAACGTCATCATCAGATACAGTGGGGTTATATCGCATCTATAATATCAGATTAAAAATATTTCACAAAAGTACAGTAATAATGTTGCAGCAATTGACAAATTCAATTTTGCTCTTGAACATATAAAGTACATCAAATATTGCACAAGTCCTAATGCTAATGAATGGCACTGAATGTTCAAAAACCAACTTAATTGGGCATGCCAATAACTTTAGGCTTTGAGGCTGTCAAACTATTAGTGTGATATCTGTCACTTGATGACCACTACTTTCATTTCCACTCTTTGCAATAGATAAAGAAACAAAGACAGAAGAATTTGGAAGATACATAGAAATCTACTGACAAAATTGCTTACGCTTTTGTTGGAAATTTGAAACAAAAACAGAAATTGTGAGAGGAATTCTGCAGGTGGGCAGCATCGGTAGAGTAAAAGCAGTGTTAATGTTTTGAGCCCAGTTACCCATCCTCAGAACAGTGTCATTGGACTCGAAACATCAACTCTGCTTTCTCACCACAGATGCTGCCAGACGTACTAAGTTTCTTACAATTTCTGTTTTTGTTTAAGATTTCTAGCATCCGCAGTCCTTTTTCGATGGAAATTTGACTGGTCATTTTTGTTTTCAGAAGTTGGAACACTGTCAATGATCTTCAGTTTGAGGTTTGTTCCTATGCTACAATTTGGCATAGATTCACGGAATGGTTGCAGCATAGAAGGCAGCCATATGGCTCATTATGTCCATGCCAGCTCTCTACAACAGCAAGTGACCAGAACTGCTCACCCAGATTATCCCTATTGCTCTGCAATTTTTCTTTTTTTCTGGTAATTATCTAGCTCTCTTTCAAGGTTATGATTGAACCTGCCTCCAGCACATTCACAAGCTCACAGTGAACACTGCTCCATAAAATGTTTCCCTCATGTCACTGTTGCATCTCCTTCAATCATCTTAAAGTGTTGTCTTCTGGCTCTCAATCCTTCTGCCAAGTAGAACAGATTCTAACCATTCTGACCAAAACTATGATGATTCTGTCAAATGGCCCCTTAATCTTCTTTTCTCCAAGGAGAACAACCCCTGCTTCTCCAACCTATCCATTTAAGTGAAGTCCTACATCCATGCAACCATTCTTATGAAACCGTCTGTACTGTCTCTCATGCTTAATGTTGCTTAGAACAATTCTGGCCACCCTTCTATAAGAAGAATGTTGTTAAACTTGAGAAGGTACATTTACAAGGATATTGCTGGGACTGGAAGGTTTGAATTGTAGGCATAGGCTGAATAGGCTGGGCTTTTTCCCAGAAGTGCGGATACTGAGGGGTTACATTATAGAGATTTATAAAATCATGAGGTGCATGGATAGGGTGACTAGCCAAGGACTTTTTCATAGGGTTGGGGAGTCTAGAGGGCATAGGTTTAAGGTGAGAGGGAAAAGACTTAAAAAGAGCCTGAGGGGCAACTTTTTCACGCAGAAAGTGTTGCATGTATGGAATGAGCTGCCAGAGGAAGTGGTGGAGGCTGGTACAATTACAACATTTAAAAAGCATGTGATTGTATATATGAATAGGAAGGGTTTAGAAGGATATGGACCAAATGCTGGCAAATGGGATTAGGTCAGGTTGGGATGTTTGGTCAGTGCAGGCGAGTTCCATGCTATATGCCTCTATGGCACCATAAGTAGGGAGACAGTAGGGCCCATTAAGAACCACAGTGACAGCTTTTTTTTGGTGGAACCAGAGGACGCAGGTAGCGTACTAATGAATACTTTGTGTTGATGTTCACTAGTGAGAGGGATGATGTAGGTATAGAAATCAAGGAGAAGAACTGTGAAATATTTCAAGAAATAAGCATAGACATAAAGTAGTGGGCTGGTAGGCTTGAAAGTAAATATATCTCCAGGGTCAGATGAAATATATACAAGCTGTTGAATGAGGCAAGGGAGGTACTATCAGGGGTGCTGGCAACAAATTTCAATTCCTCCCCGGCCACAAGAGAGGTGCTGGAGGACTGAAGGACAGCCATTGTGATATCATTATTCAAGAAGGGAGCAAATGATAGAAAGGAAACTTCAGGCCAGTCAGAATAACATCAGTGGTGGGGAAACTACTGGAATCAATTCTGAGTGACACAATTAATTTGCATTTGGAGAGGCAGTGATTAATCAAGGACAATCAGCATGGGTTTGTTGTGGGGAGGTCACATTTGACTGAGTTTGATTAGACTAGATTCCCTACAGTGTGGAAACAGACCCTTCGGCCAACAAGTCCACACCGACCTTCTGAAGAGTAACCCACCTAGACCCATTTTCCTCTGACTAATGCACCTAACACTACGGGCAATTTAGCATGGCCAATTCACCTGACCTGCACATCCTTGGATGGTGGGAGGAAACTGGAGCACCCAGAGGAAACCCACGCAGACACAGGTCGAATGTGCAAATTCCACACAGGAATCGAACCTGGGTGCCTGGTGCTGTGAGGCAGCAATGCTAACCACTAAGCCACCATGCTGCCCCAAGTTGATTGAATTTTTGAAGAGGTAACCAGGTGTCTGTATGAAGGCAATGAATTCAATACAATCTACTTGGACTTCAGGAAGGCTTTTGGAAAGGTCCTGTATGGGAGACTGATAGTGAAGCTTAGAGCCCATGGGATCAAGGAACTTTGGCAAAGTGGATACAGAATTGGCTGAATGGCAAGAAGCAGAAGGTGGTGGTCAAGGCTTTTTTTGTGGCTAGAAGCTTGTTGCCAGCGGATTTCCACAGGAATCAATGTTGGGGTCCTTGCTGTTTATAGTACATATAAACAATTTAGTCTTAAATGTAGGAGGGTTGATTAGTAAGTTCGTGGATGAGATAGAAATTGATGGGTGGATAAATAATGAAGAGGATACACTGAAATTACATGAGGGTACAGACAGGCTGGTCAGATTGGCTGATCAGTGGCAAATAGAATTCAATCTGGTTAAGTATAAGGAGATGCACTTGGGCAGGACAAACAAGGCAAGGGAATACATGATGAATGGTAGGATTCTGGTAGGACCCTGCGAAGTACTGAGGATCAGAGGGACCTAGGTGCACATGTTCATTGGTAGTTTAATGTAGTGGGACGAGTAGATAAAGTGGCTAAGAATGCAAACGGTTCATTTGCCTTTAATAGCTGAGACATAAATTTTAACAGCAGGGAGGTGATGCTGGAACTGTATAAAATGCTGGTTAGGGCACAGCTAGAGTATTGTGTGCAGTTCTGGAATCTGCATTATAGGAGGGATATGATTGTGTTATGGAGGATGCAAAGGATATTTACCAGGGTGGGCTGGAAAGTTTTAGTTATGAAGAGAGTTTGGCTAGACTGGTGTTGTTTTCCTTGGAGCAGAGGAGATTGCTGGGACATGATTAGAATGTATAAAACTATGAGGGGCATAGACAGGAATAAACTTTGTCCCTTGATGGAGGAATCAATGACCAGAGGGCACAGATTTAAGAAAAGGGGTCAGGGATTTAGAGGGAAAGTGAGAAAATATTTTTTCACCCAGAGGGTGGGGGGGGGGGAATTTGGAACTCACTGCCTGTAAGGGTGGTAAAGGAAGAAACCCTCAGAGCATTTAAGAAGTATTTAGATGTGTATTTGCAATGCCAAAGCTTACAAGACAATTGACTATGTGCTGGAAAATGGGATTAGAATAACTAATTGCCTGTTTTTGACTGGTGCAGAGTCAATGGGCCAAAGGATCTTTTCAGTGCTGTGGACTGCTATAACTCTATGACTAATCGACTGTATTCACAATATGGCCTCTTCTACATTGAAGAGGCCGAATACAGACTGGATGACTGCACTGCAGAACATCTCCAATTTGTACATAATAATGACCTTGCCCTTCCAGTTGCTTACCATTTCAATGCATGTTCTTGCTATCAAGTTAATATTTCTACCTTAGGCCTGCAGTGTTCCAAGCTGATTTCTACTTTTCCACTTGGACATTACAGCCTTCGGGACACAAGACTGAATTCAATAACTTCAAAGCGTGAACACTTTTCTCCATTTCAATGACATCCTCTCCTCCATCCCCTAGTGTCTTGCTTTGGGTGGGTTTGCTTTTGGCTATTTTGACTATTCACACCTCCCTTTGGCACCTATTTACCACCAGTGTCTCTCTTCTATTATTAGCACCCCCTTTGTCTCTACTCTGGTCTTCTGGACACCTTCATCAACGTTTTCATTTGCTGTTCCTCCCTTTTGTAGGGTTTTGTTAGTTCAGTTAGCTGTATGGTAGGTTTATGAAGCAAAATGACACCAGCAGCATGGGTTAAATTCCCACACCAGCTGAGGTTACCATGAGGACTCTCCTTCTCAACCTCCTCTCAGCTGAAGTCTGGTGATCCTCAAGTTAAATAACCAGCAGTCATTTCTCAAATGAGAGATGGATCCTCTGTTATGATCGGACTGTGGCACCTTTACTTTTACCTTCCCCTTTGTCAACAGTATAAAATCTATCATTTTCAAACCTGCTTTAGTTTTGAGGAAAGTCATATTGAACTCATACTGTTAACTTTGGTTCTTTACAAATGCTACTATGCCTACTTTGTTTCATAATCACTCTCTGTTTTCATTTTATTTATTGCTAATCTCTATTTCCTGTTACTCACCAGTGACATGCAAATACATGTGGTTACTGACCCTTTCATTCCATGAACGCTAATTTCACTGACAGGTGTCTTATTTAGAACTCCTGTTAAATACCAATTAGACAATGCAAATCAATTGCAATACCCTCATAAATTCTCTGAGCGTATCAAAAAATTCTCAATTTGCCCTTAACAAATCCATGCTGACATTTTTGGAAACAATTAATCTACATTTGTCCAAATGACTGTTAATTTTATCCTGAATTATCACTTAAAAAAATTTCCATTGTTGAAATTAAGCTATCGGCTGGTCTTATCTGCACATTTTTCTTTTGAACAAGTATGCAGCATTTATAGTTCATCGGTCTTTGAGCACCACGCATGTATCTAAGGAGGATCAGAAAATAATGGCAAAAGTCGCTGAAATTTCCATCTTTAGGCAGAAGTGGGTACTGCAGATGCTGGAGATTAGAGTCAAGATTAGAATGGTGCTGGAAAAGCACAGCAGGTCAGGCAGCATCCGAGGAGCAGGAAAATCGATGTTTCGGGCAAAAGTCCTTCATCAGGAATGAGGCTGGGAGCCTTGGAGGTGGAGAGATAAATGGGAGGTGGGCTGGACTGGGGAGAAGGTAGCTGAGTGTGCAATAGGTGGATGGAGGTGGGAGTAAAGGTGATAGGTCAGAGAGGAGGGTGGGGCTGACAGGTGGGAAGGAAGATTGACAGATGGGACAGGTCATGAGGACAGTGCTGAGCTGGAATGTTGGAATTGGGGTAAGGTGGGGCGAGGAGAAATGAGAAAACTGATGAAGTCCACATTAATGCCATGGGGTTGAAGTGTCCCGAGGCGGAAGATGAGGCGTTCTTCCTCCAGGTGTCAAGTAATGCGGAAGTGGCCATGAGGAGGTCCAGGGCCTGCATGTCCTCAGCAGAGTGGGACGGGGAGTTGAAATGTTCGGCCGCGGGGCTGTGGGGTTGATTGGTGTGGGTGTCCCAGGAATGTTCTCTGAAGTGCTCTATGAGAAGCGTCCAGTCTCTCCAATGTAAAAGAGACCACATTGGGAGCAATGGATACAAAAATGACGTGTGGAAGTGCAGGTGAAACTCTGATGGATGTGGAAAGCTCCTCTGGAGCCTTGGACGGAGGTGAGTGGGGAAGTGTGGGTTGTTAGGGGGTGTGGACGTGACCAAGTAGTCGTGGAGGGAACGGTCCCCTCTTGGCACCTTCTCCTGCCACCGCAGTAATTGCAAAGCCTACGCCCACACCTCCCTCCCCACCTCTGTCCAAGGCCACAAAAGGAGTGTTCCACATCAGACCGGATGCCTTCTCGCAGAGCGCTTCACAGAACATCTCCAGGACACCTGCATCAATCAACCCCACCACCCCGTGGCCGAACATTTCAACTCCCCCTCCCACTCTGCCACTGAAATGTAGCTCCTGGGCCTCCTCCATTGCCATTCCCTCACCACCCGATGCCTGGAGGAAGAACACCTCATCTTTAGCCTCAGGACCCTTCAACCCTATAATATCAATGTGGCCTTCACCAGTTTCCTCATTTCCCCTCCGCCCACCCAGTTCCAACCTTTCAGCTCAGCACCATCCTCATGACTTGTCCCATCTGTCCATCTTCTTTCTCACCTGTCCACTCCATCCTCCTCTCTGATCTATCACCTTTACTCCCAACTCCATCCACCTATTGCACTCTCAGCTACCTTCTCCCCAGCCCCACCCACCTCCCATTTATCTCTCCACCCCCGAGGCTCCCAGCCTCATTCCTGATGAAGGGCTTTTGCCCGAAACGTCAATTTTCCTGTTCCTCGGATGCTGTCTGACCTGCTGTGCTTATCCAGCACCACTCTAATTTCCAATTTTACTCTCCTCAGTTTCCACAGATTTACTAACTGAACATCTTGCTTCCACTCCAGAGGGAAAAAAAAATCTGTTTCATTTCTCTTTGTTCAATTGCTTGCTTGTGATATAGTGACAAAATCTTACTCAATTCATGATGGTTTGAAAGTTTTACTCCAGCAAAAGTGAAATATACAATAAGTCTGAATTAAATCATTTTTTCACATGGACCCAGAATATTTCAATATTAATGGTTATTCCATATACCTCAATCCATCAACTTTCTTCCAGTTTAAATAATCAAAAGTTACAGGATAGTGTTCTTTCTGCCACCATCTTCTCATGTGATATATTTGGCTGGTTCTCAATTTAATTTAGATAAGTATCTGTTCAAGAATAGTCAGTTATGACAATGGGCAACTCAGCAATGCATCATGGCCTTAGTTATATTTTGATTGATTCCTGCAAGATTTCATAAAATGCTTCATTTATTAATGCAACTCAGATAACAATATTTTTTGAAGAAATTGAAAACAGAAATGGAAATGAACAAGAGAAGCCTTCAACTATAACAAAGAGATCAAATCTGATTCTGTTACACAGTACGACAGCCCACATGATAGTGCCTGAGGAAAAGGACAATGAAACTTTACATTTGAGAAGATTCTTTTAAAAAGAATTTTTAAATTAAAAATAAAAATGAATCTAGGAATTCAACTAAAATGTTATCAACATTAATAAATTCTCACATACAAGAACAAGAAATAAACTGCAGGAAGAACTGAGACTGTTTCCTGAATTTATTAGAATTAATGAAGAAAATGTTGCCTCCTGCTGTTAGAATACTTCAGTATAGTTTTGTTACATCAAAATGCAACTGATTTTGATACATGGGTATCTGTATCTCGCTAATTTTTAAGTTCCACAACTTGTGTAACCTATCTGCAAGCAGTTTATCGGTTTATACTTCAACTGCTCACAATTCATCACGATTTCCTTATTTAATGAAATCTTTATTCCCAATCATTCTGTATCTAAGAGATTGTTTGATTACAGCGTTCATCAACCTCTCAAACTTGAAGTAATCCATTGACAGTAATAGGAATTTGAGTCTTAGGCAGTCATTGCCTAACCATCTCCATTTCTTACATGTAAGATGCCTTGATAGGTGAAAATCACTTGATAGCCACTTTGTTTTTGTCCTGTTAACTTTATTTGATTATTCTAGGAAATTTCAAAGAGTCAAAATTAAAAATCTACATTCATGTACATTTTGAATAATTCCAATTCCTCTAATTTTCAAAATCTCAGGATGTAATGTTACTTTCGTTCTCATTTAATTGGCCTTTTCTCAGTACTGAAATTGACCATGCTTTCATGCAGAGGCCTGGGTCAAGAGTGGCAAGGGACATTGGCACAATACAATTAGCTAATCATCTTCAAGAACAGATAACGTGATTATCATTTTGGTATTCAGCATTTACATTTGCATCACTTTACTTGCTATCATTAACATCCAAAGGTGGGGGAGGGGTGGGGAATTACCAAGAACTGAACTGGACCCCTGCAGATACAAGAGCAGAACAGCACATGGGAATTCTATAGTGAGTAACATAGCTCCTGAACCTTTAAGACTATCCACAAACTACAAAGCACAAGTCAGGATTGTGATGTAATACTCTCCACTTGATTGGATGATGTAACTGTTACAGCACTCAAAATTCACGACACCATCCAGGAAAGAAGTCTGCATTATTCACTGCCTCCATCACCAGTACACGATGGTATCATTGTATATTATCGAAAAGATACACTGCAGTACTTGCCAAAAATGCCTTCAATAACACCTTCCAAAACCACAATCGCCCTGCAAAAATTATCTAAGTTTCCAATAACCTGCCTCTCCCTTTCTTAGATTACCTGCCTTCGAGGTGTTAAATAAATTTTAAAATTTAGGATAAAAAGGTGTGTGTACTGACTGACTAAGTACTTTGAGCACATTTCATGGACTCCCACTTATATTTTTGCAGACTTGAAGAGTCTGTATTTGACATGCTTGGAGTGGCATGGTGGCTCAGTGGTTAGCACTGCTGCCTCACAGTGCTTGGAACCAAGGTTCAATTCCCACCTTGGAATCTGTGTGAAGTTTGCATGTTCTCTCCATGTCTGTGTAGGTTTCCTCTGGGTGTTCCAGTTTCCTCCCACAATCACAAAGATGTGCAGGCCAGTTGAATTGGCCATGCTAAATTGCCCATAGTGTTAGGTACATTAGTTAGGGGAATGGATCTGGGTGGGTTACTCTTCGGAGGATTGGTGTGAACTTGTTGGGCTGAAGAGCCTGTTTCCATACTGAAGGAAATCTAATCTTAAAAAAAAACACAGGTTGCAATATCTGAAGGGGCTGCTTCTCAATCTTTGGTTACACTTCAGTCCTCTACTTCAAACGTATGGAAACCTAACACAAAGGGAGATGCAGGCAAGTCAGAGGACCCTCTTAGGTCTTGCTCCTAATCCTGATATTAATAAGTCTGGGCAGCAGGCTATAGAGGAAGTTATTAGGTCTGTCGAGTGTACTCATGAGGTCTTTCCTTAAAGGTAGGTACTGTGGACACTAGAGTGCATCAACTCTCCCAAAAATCAACATGTAAATTTATTAGAATTTCTTTAAGGATTGAATTTTGGTCACAGTACCCCTTTAAGGAGCTCCCAATAGCTAATTTGTTAATTTATGTTACTTAAAAATGTA
The DNA here is from genome assembly GCF_047496795.1 of Chiloscyllium punctatum. NCBI lineage: Eukaryota > Metazoa > Chordata > Chondrichthyes > Orectolobiformes > Hemiscylliidae > Chiloscyllium > Chiloscyllium punctatum. Next base: position 40,619,014 of record NC_092750.1, on the reverse strand, counting down.
AATAAGGACATGTCCCTTTAAGGGGCAACCAACTAGTTAACTTGCTAATTTGATTAAAAGAATTATAAAGTATGACAGAGTAGGGTTCTTGTCTCACTTTGGTAATGTCCTTATCTCTGAGCCAGTAGGCTTGGGTTCAGGTCCCACCTGCTCCAGAGATGTTTAATAATATCTATGAACAGGTTGATTAGAAAATATCTATAAAGAGAGACAGCAAGAACATTCCATTGGTAAGTGGACAAAAGGCAAGCGTTTGTACTGCTGCATTCTGAAAATAAACAAACTATTAAGAAAAGGATCTGTTCCATATTTCACCACAGGCTTGTGCTGCAGGCATCTTCATGATGGGACACTGCAGGTCTTCAAGGTTTATGAGATACAAACTTATATACCTACATGCTTCAATTCTGAGTTATCGGCATATTAATCTATTTCAGTCTGTATCAGGTATCCCCTTCTTAGGCTACACTTTCCTGTATTCTTGATTATTATAAAAATGGCAGGATGGTTAAGTTTTAAATGTCGGCCAAGTACAGTTTTAGTTAAAAGAACCTTTAAGCAAGCTTAACAGAGGACTGTTTCTGCCTATTTCTCTAGGTACCTGCTTAACAAAACGCAACCTACTGATTGGCAAGGAACAATTTTATTACATTAAACTGAATTAGTTTTAAATGCTTGCAGAAACTATTTTATTTAAAGGTACAAACCCACTATTCCTGATGATGGGCATATGCCCAAAACATTGAATCTCCTGCTCCTCGGATGCTGCCTGACCTGCTGTGCTTTTCCAGCACCACACTCTTCGACTCTGATCTCCAGCATCTGCAGTCCTCACTTTCTTCAAGCCCACTATCACCACAATACAACAGACACAGGCCTAACAAACAAATTATCTGCTGCTTATTTAACTGACAGTTTCATTCAGTTTCCCTTTTCAACTGGGGTTTGTCTCAAAAGATAAAGAAGATTTTGAAGCGATTGTTTCTTTCAGGAGGTTGACTCAGAATTCCATGATCTGCAATACAGAGTTTGAGTTTTTAGCAGGAGTAGAGGAAAGAACAGGCAACCAGCTCACCAACTATTCCTGGATCATATCCTCCTGTAAGGGGCATATGTGATCAGGAACATGATTTTCAATCTTTATTTTAGAAAGCCTGAACAGTCAGGTGCACGATAGTATACAGCTGTCAAATTCACTGCAGGGACATTTGTAATGTTAAATGTATTCTTTAATAATAGCAGTAGGATAAGTCACTCTGTACTGGTTTGAACACGAACTTTAAATTTGTTTCAATTGCCACTTGCCTCTATTTCCTAATTCAAGGCTTGCTGGTTAACTGTTTGTTCTGATAAGTAAGGCAAGTGCCAAGTCTCAATCTGCTTTCACCACTGGCATCAGGAAGGTATTGCCTTTTGCCCCAAGGCATAATTGAGTATCAAGCTTACTTTCTGACCAGTTAGGATATTTGAATTTAAAAACCGCATCATAATAGTCACAATGTAGGGACCTGGAATTCATCTGGGTGTCAGATTCCTGACCCTGTGCTGAAAATCTAGTCCCAAATCTCTGAAGTGAGACTTGAACTCCCAACTGGCTTACTTAGAGGGAAACTGAGTGGCAGCAGTGAGCACTTGCAGCACATTGGGAAGCATGCTTTTTTCTTGGGTTTCATTTCATAATGTTTAGATACAATTATTGTCACTTGTAATTTCTATTTTTACTAGAAAGTTTAACCCCTGCATCAAGAGCATTAAAAATCCATGCAAATAAACATTGTGATTTAGAACTCTTGACAAAAGGGAACTATACAATTTATTGTTGGACTGGCCATTTTGCTAACAATAATGTGCAGAAGAATAAATACGACAAAGAAGCGATTAAGGATCAGGGTCTCAAAGTAAGTGGTCTGTCAATTATCACCCCTGATACAGCTTTTTCTCCAGCTAATTCAATACTTCAATGAAGCAGTACGTTCCTCATTTTTCTGCTTCCAATATGTAACATCTTGCATTTATCTATAACATTTATCTACACTTTCCCTCTGGGTCAGTTGGAATCATCATGAATGATAGAAGGGCAGATTAACTTATACTTCTGTCTCCTTCAGGCAAGTAATTACTTAGAAATTCTCACTTATTCAACTGACATCAAGAACTTATTAAGAGAGAAATCGTCAACAGAAACTATGTCCTACAACTCTTTTATTCGATATATTCACTGGTGTGCTACACTGTAGAACCAGTGAAAAGAATTTTAGCTGTTCAGGTAAAAAGGAATTGTTCACAGGCCAGTCAAACTCAAATATGAATTGTTTCTTATTGAAAACAATGAATTCTGGAGATCACAGTGAGTCAGACAGCATCCACAGAGAGAGCAAGCTAACGTTTTGAGTTTAGATGACTCTCCATCAGAGCTGAAGATGAAGAGTCATTTAGACTCAAAACATTAGCCTGCTCTCTCTCCACGGATGCAGTCTGACCCGCTGTGATCGCTAGTATTGCTAGATTCTAGCATCTGCAGTAAGTTGCTCCTATCTATTAATTGTTCCTTCCTCTTTTACCTCATTACGTATATACCTCCACAACACCAAGTAACAAAATCAGTTCTCTCTGTGCAACTCATTTTGCATTTAATTTCTTCAAAGCAACTTGATGAATTAATCTGTAAATTTAGCTGATCTTTTAATTCTTTGATGTGCTTCTGCCAAATATTTGTACTCATTACAAAAATACTTTATTCAAAGGAATTTTGAGTTAACTAATATTTTCACTTGGGAAAAGATCACACACAACATCAAAACTGAGATTGTGGGACTGTGAATAGAAGGCTGTCAATGGAAGACAGTTGTGAAAACTAGCAGTTGATGTCAAGTATTCCAGTACAAAGACAAGTCTGTTCATGATTGCCCAATTGACTACAGAGGAATCTCGATTATCCGAAGGACACAGGCAGGGAGTATTTCGTTCAGTTAATCAATGCTGGATACCATAGTGAGCCAAGCATCGAGACCTTGTCATCTTGTTCGGATAATTTGCTCATATTTCCAACCACAAGTTAGAGGAATTCCATAACACCATTATTCATGCAACATTGAGAGTTTGTGCACACTCTTAACTGCTAATTTCTTACTTATTTCATTATTCTCCCAAAAATGGGTTGGAAAACATATTATTTTGCAATTAGATGAGGACAAGTCCATCTTCTCTTACTGGTTATGTTTTGATCCTGAAAAAAATTATATTTCAGCAGCAACTATTACCCTAATCTATCTGAGGCGCAAAAATGGTCCTGAGGAGAGTGATATTCTCTTCTCGTCAGATGTGGGAGTTTAGGGAGAGTTTACATGTTACTGAGGATTATATCTGCAATAACTGCCATTGATTGCGAACCCTATCAGATCGAACGGATCAGTTAGAGCGACAGTTAGAGGCAATGAAGAACTTACAGGAGCAAGGGGGTGTGATGGAAGGCAGTTACAGGAAAGGAAAAAAGTTGCAGATACAATCACATAGATGGGTTACCTCCAGGCAAGGTAAGAGAGATAGGCAGGTAGTATAGGAGTCTTCTGTGGTTATCCCCATTTCAAACAGTTATGCTGTTTTGGAAAACGTAGGGGGTGATGGATTCTCAGCACAAAACAGCCAAGTTTCTGGTATTGAGACTGGCTCTATTGCAATGAAGGTATGTCGGGTTCCAAGAGATCAATTGTGTTAGGGGTCTCTCTAGTCCGAGGCACAGACAGACGTTTCTGTGGCCAGCAGTGAAAAATCAGAATGATGTGTTGCCTCCCTGGTGCCAGGATCAAGAATGTCTCAGAGAGGGTGCAGAATGTTCTCAAGGGGGAGAGGGCCTAGCAGGGGGTCTTTATGCACATTGGAACCAACGACATAGGAAGGGAAAAAGATGAGATTTTGAAGGGAGAATATAGAGAGCTAAGCAGGAACTTAAAAAAGAGGTCCTCAAGAGTTGCAATACCCAGATTACTCCTGGTGCTACGAGCTAGTGAGTGTAGGAATAGAAGGATAGAGCAGATGAATGTATGGCTGAGAAACTGGTGAGAAGAATTCACATTTTTGTATCATTGGAATCTCTTCTGGGGTAGAAGTGACCTGTACAAGAAGGATGGATTTCACCTGAATTGGAAGGGGACTAAAATACTGGCAGGGAGATTTGCTATATTTGCTCAGGAAGATTAAACTAGTTAAGGTAGGGGGGTGGAACCTAGGGAGATAGTGACGAAAGAGATCAATCTCAGACTGGTACAGTTGAGAAAAGAAGCGAGTCAAACAGTCAGGGCAGGCAGGGACAAAGCAGAGAACAGGGTAGGACTGATAAATTAAACTGCATTTATTTAAATGCAAGAGGCCAAACAGGGAAGGCAAATGAACTCAGGGCATGGTTAGGAACATGGGACTGGGATAATTATAGCAATTACAGAAACGAAGGATGGACAGGACTGGCAGCTTAATGTTCCAGGAAAGAAATGTTACAGGAAGGACAGAAAGGGAGGCAAGAGACAAGGGGGAGTGGTATTTTTGATAAGGGATTGCATTACAGCTGCACTGACGGAGGATATTCTCAGAAATACATCTAGGCAAGTTACTTGGGTGGAATTGAGAAACAAGAAAGGGATGACTACCTTATTGGGATTCTATTATAGACCCCCTAACAGTCAGCGGGAAATTGAGAAACACATTTGTAAGGAGTTCTCAGTTATCTGGAAGAATAATAGGGTGGTTATGGTAGGGGATTTTAACTTTCCAAACATAGACTGGGACTGCCATGGTGTTAAGGGTTTAGATGCAGAGGAATTTGTTCAGCATGTACAAGAAAATTTTCTGATTCAGTACCTACTAGAGACAGTACAAAACTTGACCCACTCTTGGAAATAAGGCAGGGCAGGTGACTGAGATGTCAGTGGAGGAACACTTTGGGGCCAGCGACCATAATTCTATTAGTTTCAAAATAGTGATGGAAAAGGATAACCAGATCTAAAAGTTGAAGTTCTATATTGGAGAAAGGCCAATTTTGACAGTATTAGGTAAGAACTTCCAAAAGCTGACTGGGCGCAGATGTTCGCAGGTAAAGGGACGGCTGGAAATTGGGAAGCCTTCAGAAATGAGATAACGAGAATACAGAGACAGTATATTCCTGTATGGGATAAAAGGAAAAGTTGGTAGGTGTAGGGAAAATGCTGGATGACAAAAGAAATTGAGGGTTTGCTTAAGAAAAAGAAGGAAGCATATATCATGTATAGACAGGATAGATCGACTGAACCCTTAGAAGAGTATAAAGGCAGCAGAAGTATACTTAAGATGGAAATCAGGAGGGCAAAAAAGGGACATGAGATAGCTTTGGCAAATAGAGTTAAGGAGAATCCAAAGGGTTTTTACAAATACATTAAGGACAAAAGGGTAACTAGGGAGAGAATAGGGCCCCTCAAAGATCAGCGAGGCGGTCTTTGTGTGAGACCATAGGAGATGGGGAGATACTAAACAAGTATTTTGCATTGGTATTTACTGTGGAAAAGGATATGGAAGATATACTCTGTAGGGAAATAGATGGTGACATCTTGAAAAATGTCCATATTACAGAGGAGGAAGCTGGATGCCTTGAAACGCATAAAAGTGGATAAATCCCCAGGATCTGATCAGGTGTACCATAGAACTTTGTGGGAAGCTAGGGAACTGATTACTGAGTCTCTTGCTGAGATATTTACATCATCGATAATCACAGGTGAGGTGCCGGAAGGCTGGAGATTGACTAATGTGGTGCCACTATTTAAGAAAGGTGGTAAGGACAAGCTAGGGAACGATAGACCAGATAAGCCTATCGTCGGTGGTGGGCAAGTTGTTGGAGAGAATCCCGAGGGACAGGATGCACATGTATGTGGAAAGGCAAGGACGGATCGGGGATAGCCAACATGACATTGTGCATGGGAAATCATGTCTCACAAACTTGATTTAGTTTTTTGACGAAGTAACAAAGAGGATTGATAAGGGAAGTGCAGTGCACGTGATCTGTACGGACTTCAGTAAAGCATTCGACAAGGTTCCCCATGGGAGACTGGTTAGCAAGATTAGATCTCATGGAATCCAGGGAGAACTAGCCATTTGGATACAGAATTGGTTCAAAGGTAGAAGACATAGGGTGGTGGTGGAGGGTTGTTTTTCAGACTGGAGGCCTGTGAGCAGTGGAGTGCCACAAGGATTGGTGCTGAGTCCACTACTTTTCATCATTTATAAAAATAATTTGGATGTGAGCTTAAGAGATACAATTAGTAAGTTTGCAGATCACACCAAAAATTGGAGATATAGTGGACAGCGAAGAAGGTTACCTCAGATTACAACATGTGGTTGATTAGATGAGCCAATGGGCTGAGAAGTGGCAGATGGAAACTAATTTAGATAAATGTGAGGTGCTGCATTTTGGGAAAACAAATCTTAGCAGGACATATACACTTAATGGTAAGGTCGGAGGGAGTGTTGCTGAAAAAGAGACAAGGTAGATAGACAAGGTTTTTTCCCTGGGATGGGGGAGTTGAGAACTAGAGGGCATAGGTTTAGGGTGAGAGGGGAAAGATATAAAAAAGACCTAAGGGGCAACATTTTCACGCAGAGGGTGATGTGTGATGGAATGGGCTGCTAGAGGAAATAGTGGAAACCAGTACAATTGCAACATTTAAATGGGTATATGATTAGGAAGGATTTGGAGGGATATGGGTCGGGTGCTGGCAGGTTGGACTAGGTTGGGTTGGGATATCTGGTCGGCATGGACGAGTCGGACTGAAGGGTCTGTTTCTGTGCTGTACATCTCTATGATTCTATATCAGTATAAACGTTGAGCAAATTTAAATATAAAGGACTTTATACTCCATGACACAATAATAAAGGAGTTCACACATTGCAACAATGGCCACTTCAATAGAAGTTTATTCATAGTAATACAATTTGGGACACCCTAAAACATATTACATGGGTTGCTTTCAGCACATTCTCCCCTATTCTCATTTCTTATTATCACTTATTCAGCTTATCTTATGTGCTGGTTTACTATCAATAATCCCTTTCATATTTCACTCTCGCTGGGCTCAGTCTCCAACTATCCGATTACCTCTTCATCAAGCCCTCTCCCCCACCATCTCCAAAACCACAGCCTCCAACCCCATCTTCATCAATATATGCCACATTTTTCCTAGCTGCTATCATGTCTGATGAAGTGTCACTAGACTTGAAATGTTAACTCTGCTTTCTCCCCACAGATGCTGCCAGACCTGCTGAGTTTCTCCAGTAAATTTTGTTCTTGTTTCATACTCCCAGGATCCACAGTTCTTTGTTTTATTTCAGAAAGATAAACGCTGCCACAACACGAAACATGAACTTCATCAAAATTTCAAAATAAATAAATTGATAATTTAAATGAGTGATTAATAGAAATGACTATTAAAAATGCCAAGTACCATAACTTAATATTAAAGCCAATTTTTGCCTTATTGGCAAGCAGCATGGGGGCAAATAAAATAATAAACCCCAATTCAGGGAAGAGGGTCGTGACTAGAGCCGAGGTTAAGTGACACTGGCCTTGGGCCACCTCTGGTAAGGCACACAGATACCAGATTTAAAAGTTGAAGTTCTAAATTGGAGAAAGGCCAACTTTCAAAAGCTGATTGGGTAAAGGGACGGCCGGAAAATGAGATAACAAGAATCCAGAGAAAGTATATTCCTATTAGGGTGAAAGGAAAGGCTGGTAGGTATAGGGAATGTGGGATGACTAAAGACTAAAGAAATTGAGGGTTTGGTTAAGAAAAAGATGGAAGCATATGTAAAGTATAGACAGGATAGATCGAGTGAAGCCTTAGAAGAGTATAAAGGCAGTAGGAATATACTTAAGAGGGAAATCAGGAGGGCAGAAAGAGGACATGAAATAGACATGAAATAGCATTAAGGACAATCCAAAGGGTCTTTACAAATACATTAAGGACAAAAGGGTAACTGGGGAGAGAATAGGGCCCCTCAAAGATCAGCAAGGTGGCATTTGTGTGGAGCCGCAGAAAATGGGGGAGATACTTAACGAGTATTTTGCATCAATATTTACTGTGAAAAAGGATATGGAAGATATAGAAAGTAGTGAAATGGATGATGACACCTTGTAAAATATCCAGATTACAGAGGAGGAAGTGCTGGATGTCTTGAAACGCATAAAGATTAATAAATCCCCAGGACCTGATCAGGTGTATCCTAGAACTCTGAGGGAAGTTAGAGAAGTGATCGCTGGGCCTCTTGCTGAGATATTTGTATCATCGATAGTCACAGGTGAGGTGTCGGAAGACTTGAGGTTGGTGCCACTCTTTAAGAAGGGTAGTAAGGACAAGCCAGGGAACTATACACCAGTGAACCTGACGTCGATGGTGGGCAAGTTGTTGGAGGGAATCCTGAGGGACAGGATGTACATGTATTTGGAAAGGCAAGGACCGATTAGGGATAGTCAACATGGCTTTGTGTGTGGGAAATCATGTCTCACAAACTTGATTGAGTTTTTTGAAGAAGTAACAAAGAGGATTGATGAGGGCAAAGGGGTAGATGTGATCTATATGGACTTCAGTAAGGCGTTCGACAAGGGTCCCCATGGGAGACTGATTAGCAAGGTTAGATATCACGGAATACAGGGAGAACTACCCATTTGGATACAGAACTAGCTCAAAGTTAGAAGACAGAGGGTGGTGGTGGAGGGTTGTTTTTCAGATTGGAGGCCTGTGACTAGTGGAGTGCCATAAGGATCAGTGCTGAGTCCACTACTTTCCATCATTTATATAAATGATTTGGATGTGAGCATAAGAGGTACACTTAGTAAGTTTGCGGATGACACTAAAATTGGAGGTGCAGTGGACGGCGGAGAAGGTTACCTCAGATTACAACAGGATCTTGATCAGATGGGCCAAAGGGCTGATAAGTGGAGCTTAATTTAGATAAATGCGAGGTTCTGCATTTTGGGGAAGCAAATCTTAGCAGGACTTATACACTTAATGGAAAAGTCCTCGAGAGTGTTGCTGAACAAAGAGACCTTGGAGTGCAGGTTCATAGCTCCTTGAAAGTGGAGTTGCAGATAGATAGGATAGTGAAGAAGGTGTTTGGTATGCTTTCTTTTATTGGTCAGAGTATTGAGTACAGGAGTTGGGAGGTCATGTTACAGCTGTACAGGACATTGGTTAGGCCATTGTAGGAATATTGCGAGCAATTCTGGTCTCCGTCCTATCGGAAAGATATTGTGAAATTTGAAGGGGTTCAGAAAAGATTTACAAGGATATTGCTGGGGTTGGAGGATTTGAGCTATGGGGAGAGGCTGAACAGGCTGCGGCGTTTTCCATGAAGCGTCGGAGCTGAGGGGTGACCTTACAGAGGTTTATAAAATTATAAGGGGCATGGATAGGGAAAATAGGCAAAGTCTTTTCCCCGGGGTCGGGGAGTCCAGAACTAGAGGGCATTGGTTTAGGGTGAGAGGGGAAAGATATAAAAGGGACCTAAGGGGCAACGTTTTCATGCAGAGGGTGGTACGTGTATGGAATGAGCTGTCAGAGGAAGTGGTGGAAGCTGGCACTTTGCAACATTTAAGAGACATTTGGATGGGTATATGAATGGGAAGGGTTTGGAGGGATATGGGCCAGGTACTGGCAGGTGGGACTAGATCGGGTTGGGATATCTGGTCGGTATGGACGGTTGGACCGAAGGGTCTGTTTCCATGCTGTACATCTCTGGCCTTGGCAGAATTCACATGAAAGTTAGGGTTGGGAATGGGTTGATTTTATGCCTGAGTATCCTCCTCCCGTGGCCTGCTTTTTGACTCTCCTTCTCCTACATTCATATCCCTTTTTCTTCCTCTCTCTATTCCTCATCCCTCAGACTGATTGTCCTACTCAGCCCCATTTAACCTAAAGAAGAGAATCCTTGAGCTTTATGGTCCAAATATTTCCTCCAGCGCTATTACCCCACCAGCTAACATTACACACAGAAGTGAAAGTTTTTTTTTGCTGTTTATTTCTGGAGAGAATTAAGTGCAATTTGATATAAGTTGCTTTTGTAAAAACGAAATGAATAAAAAATTTAGCGGGAGCAACTTCGCAGTTGGACTATCATTTCACCTCCTTCAAGACCTCCGTCACCATCATTGCCCACTCTATACAGAGAGGAAATACGGATTTTGTCTTTTTTTTCATGCATAAAACACCAGAAAAAATGTTAAGTGGACAAAACTAAAGGAACTTTTACATTACTGCAGTTTGATCAAACACAAATGTAATGAGAAGAACATCTGAAATTAAAACGAGGCAGAATATTTGATCAGGCAGGCGTCAAGTGAGAAGGGTGATGGCAAGTTCTGAAGCATCAAGTTACACAAGGGTACTTTAACAGATATCGGGAAAGTTAACGAAATTATTCTGATTTTTGGGCCAGACTTTGCTTGATCATGACATTTCCCAACATCTGTTAGCAGTTACACTCTGTCCTGCACCCTTCAGCTTAAACATGAGTTGCTGAAAATGCAAGCTGATAAATGGTACCACAACAAAAACAGGGCAGGAGCAAATTACTGCAGACGCTGGAATTAGTACTGAAAACAAAAAAATGCTAGCGATCACAGGGGACTGCATCCATGGCCAAAAGCAAGCTAACGTTTTGAGTCGAGATGACTCTTTATCAGAGCTGACATGAAGTGTGAAGGGGGCAGTATTTATGCAGTAGGTTGGAGGGGGTGCTGGGGGTGGAGTCCTGGAGAAGAAAGGATGTTGATGGTTCAAATTAAGTGATTGAATTATGAGAATGGTAGAACAATGGTGTGTCTAACTGCCAGACTGGAAAGGACAGACAGTCCCACTGGGATGAGGGAATGGGAGCGAGGACATGGTAACAGAGAATGTAACTAGTAAAGCTATTAAAAAAATGAAAGGAATGGGAATGGGTTCGCCATTTACATAGGACATAGAACTGTACAGCACAGTACAGGCTTTTCTGCCCACAATGCTGTGTTGCCCTTTTATCCTATCCTAAGATCAGATTAACCTACATACATTGTACTATCTTCCATGTGTCTATCCAAGAGTCACTTAAATGTCCCTAATGCATTTGACTTGACTACCACTGCTGACAGTGCATTCCACGTACCCACCACTCTCTGTGTAAAGAACCTCTGACATCTCCTCTCAATCTTCATCCAATCACCTTAAAATTATGCCCCCTCATGGTAGCCACTTCCATCCTGGGAAAAAGTCTCTTGCAATCCACTCTATCTATGCCTCTCATCTTGTACACCTTTATCAAGTCACCCTCATGCTTCTTCGCTCCAATGAGAAAAGTCCCAGCTCCCTCAACCTTTCTTCATAAGATATGCCCTCCAGTCCAGACAGCTTTCTGGTAAATCTCTTCTGCACCCTCTCTAAAGCTTCCATATCCTTCTACAATGAGGTGACCAGAACTGAACACAATATTATAAGGGTGGCCTAATCACTGTGCTATAGAGCTGCAGCATAACCTCATGGAGAAAAGTTGTTCTAAAACAAGCATTTTAAACTTAAATCAGGGCATCTGTATAGGTATGAAAGAAGAGCAAGCTGAAGTGAATTAGAATATTAGACTACGAGATAGATCAGTAGAAAAGTAGTGACAGAACGTTCAAAGAGTATTTTAGAGTATTCAGAATGAGTACATTCTTGCTATATAGAAAAGCTTGCAAGGAATACCCACCATCGTGTTTAATTTAAGAAGTTAAGGAAAACATCAAACTTCAGGAAAGAAAATATAATTGTGCAAAGGTGAGTGGCATGTTAGACAACTGGTCAGAATACATAGCACAGCAGAAGATTATTAAAAGATGAACCAGGCCAAGTAAATCAGTGTAAGAGTGGGTTAAAAATCTGGCAGAGATTATGATGTGGAAAATTGTGAAGTCCCTCACTTTGACAGGAAGAATAAAAAACTGAAGTCGTATTTAAATTGAGAATTCTGAGGTATAGATGTTTGAGTACGAGTCACAAGAAGTTAGGATGCAGGTAAAGCAAGTGATTAAAAAGGTTAATGGAATTTCATCCCTTATTATGAGGTGAACTGAACATAAAAGTAACAAGGTTATCCTTCAGTTACATGGATATTGTTGACACCACATCTAAAATACCAAGTACTCATTTAAAGAAGGATAGAGTCATCGAGTCATACAGCACAGAAACAGACCCTTCAGTTCAAAAGTACAAGCTGACCATAATCCTAGACTAAACTAATCCCACCTGTCTGCTCTTGGCCGATATCCCGCCAAGCATTTCTTATTGATATACTTATCTAAATGTCTTTTAATCGTAACTGTATCTTCATTGACCACTTCTTCTGGAAGTTAATGGCAGACACGAACCACTCTCTGCTCCTCATGTCTTTTTAAAAATCTTTCTTCTCTCACTTTAAAAATATATATACATGCTTAAATACAAAGGTACTGGAGGTGGTTCAATGGAGATTTACAAGATTGGCAATTAGAATGAGCAGGTTGTCTTAAGAGGGAAGACTTGACAGGCTGGGCTTGTATTTTTGCTGGAGTTTAGAAGAGTCATTGTGATGTGATTTAAGTCTAGAAGGCAGATTTGAAAAAGATATATTCACTTGTGGATGACTCCAGAACTAAGGGACACCATTTTGAAATCATGTGTTCTCTTTTTGGGACAGAAATGAGGGGGGACATTTTTTTCTCTGACAGGTTATGCACCTTTGCAACCCTCTATTTCAGAATGCAGTGGAAGAGGGGGGTCACTGAATATTTTTAAGGTATGCATAGATAGATCATCGCTGGGCAGAGGAATCAAAGAATATTGATACAAATATGGAATTCAGAACACAAACAGATCAGCCTTGAAGGGCAATGGCCTACTTCTGCTCCTAATTTGTATGTTAATATTGTTGTATATAAGTAAGAGTTTGATGAACTTCAATGCTCTCCAGTCTATTACAACACTGTTTTCAAGACAATTGGTTCCCTTTGTATTCTAGTGCTGACACCTAATGCAGTATTTATATTTGTGCATGACTTTAAAAGACTTGCTAATTCTGGATAATCAGATGGCAAAAGTTAGTGCTGGATCCAATATTTATTCAGTCTTACATTATTTCTTTACAATATTTCACCCTTAATACATCTGCAGCATAACTTCAACCAATGTCATTTCAAAATTTTTATTGATCTGATATAACATGCTTCTTAGTTATCACATTCTGAGATGGGACTTTAATCCTGACTTTCTGGCCCAGAGTTAGGTATATTATCCATTGCGCCACCAGATCCTTGTTTATCTGGGCCACTTCACGGATTTGCCTGTTAACCCTGCAAAGGGGTTACGCTAATTTTTTACAATATCATTTCAATTTTAGTTATTGCACTGGTGAGGCCAAATATGAGCTGTCACTTTAGAACTTGTTTTTCCTCAACCAATTCGGGAATGTTATAACATGCATTTCTATCAGTGGGAACTTGCTGGCCCACAAATAGTATCATCATCAGTGCATCAAAGAGCTTGATGTCTCTTTATTTGTGCTCAAGGTATGCTCAACCTGATAAGAGATGTTATTATACATGTTGAGAGAGGTGGCACTTGAACCCAGGTTTCCGTGCTCAGTGGTGGAGACACTACCACCTATTGTGTTTAGCTGCTCTCAAGTGATAACAATTTAAAATAATTTATATAAAATTGAGGTGCAAGACTGCGTATCAATAAACACTATGGAATTTTAATCGGAAACAAACAAAAACAAACTCTGTCTAAGGCGGTACTTACCAAGTTATGATCATTCTTTTTGGTGAAAGCTTGCTCTTTCTCCCCCTCATCTTTTGTCCAACTATAGGAGATCAAATAGTTCATAATGGGAGGGTGGTAGATGGTTTCTGGCCTGTTCCATGTCACAAGTAAAGAGGTCCTATTCACTGGCTGCACGGTCATATTCACTGGTGGGCTGCTGCATACTGAAAGGCAGAAATAAAATCTTAATCCTTTTGGTTACTGCCAAATATTTAAGTCTCAGAGCTTTCCTTGCTTTCAGGAGAAAACTGCATACATTTCTTGACACTGACATTTCTGACATGCAGCTTCCAGAATTAACATTAAGCTTATTAAAAATCGACAGCTAAATAGTTTTAATCACTTGCTATTTTAATTAGCAATCAATTTTATTTGATTCTCAGTAGGAGGAAAAAAAAACAACGTTAAAACATTCATGTTTCAGTAAAATTGTATGCTCTGGATCAGAATATAAATGTTTGAAGTGCACAATTTACACATCCAAGTTAGGTTGGGGTGTAATGTCTGTACTTGCTGCAAACTACCTTATTTCTATGGTCTATCCTAAGTCATGCAGAAACAGCAATATTCTCTAAGGGTCAAATGCAGGTTTTGGTAATGAATTATTAAGTCACTTTGGGAGCTAGAAATTAATTGGAAGAGAATTTCATTTTATAAAACGACTGGCCTAGATTGTCCAATTTAACAACCATGTGACTATTTTGCTTTGAGTAAAGCACTAAAATTAAACAATCATTAAACATTTGGTGTAGTAACGATGGCAATTAGCGCCTTTCATACACTGTCATAGATGTTGCTCTCAAATTTTAAAAAATGCTTAAGAAGAAAGGAATATATCAAGCTTATTAAAATTCTTTAGTACATATGGAACTCAAGACTTAAATGACAAGTATTTGAATTATTGCATCAATACAATTTAGTAACAAATTTTATATGGGCAGCAATGTCATATGTCTGACAGATGAAAGATCCACACTATGAATCTAACTTTAAATAGGTCAATACAAATTAGCCAATCTATTTCTGCCTAAGAACCAAGAGTTATGACTATTGTGTTACATTAAAAAGGAAGATTTCCTTCTCTTCCCTTGTCAATTTATTACATTTATTATTCCAAATTCCAGGCGGATAACCACTGCCTCAGACGTTGGCTAACTTAATGTACCACTTGGGTCTGACTGGTTTGCTTTCCTTTTTCTCTGCTTTATCAGCAATTAAATGACATTCTACAATGAAATCAGTACCTTCATTTCACAATTTGCAAGGTATCAATTTGCATACCACTGTTCCATGCTTTACAAAGTTGGGAGACTCCATTCAAGAACTGACTGAAATGAAATCAGCTTGTTTCCTTTAACTGGCAAGCAAACTAGCCACTAAAACAACAAAAACAGAAATTGCTGGATAAGCTCGGCAGCCCTGTCAGCATCTGTGGAGTGAAATCAGAGTTAACGTTTCAGGTCGGATGATCCTTCTTCAGAATGAAGCATACTAACTAGCTTGCTTCAAAGTGAGATCAGCCTCAGCTCCATTTATCTGATTGCTTGTGGCATTATAGTTTTAACAAGTGAAAGGCTAAAATAAGAAGCGCAAAGTTCTTCTTTCCCATGAGTACACTGACATGCTGAATCAAAGGCCATTATTTTGTTGAAGTGAAAATACATAATAGCATGTAATGGAAAATACAACTAGCTCATCACACATGTTAAAAAAAGCCCAATTAACATTTCAGATACAGAACCTTCATCTGAACTGCAAACCAAGTTAAGAAGGATCTAAATCATATCTAAATGAAAGAGCAACAGAATTTGCAACCATAAAAGAAATTTATTAATTATCTACAAACGGATCATTAATAAGATAGAAACGTTTTATATCAAATCATAACACAATATCAGACTTAGTGAATGAGTATATTATGTCAATTTTTTTAATGGAGGGAGAGGAGGAAGAAGCTACAAACTATAGCATCGTATTACAGAAAATAATGGGATTTATAAAGATAGAAACCTCTCCAGAAACTGATGGTTTCCACCCCAATGTATCAGGAAACTACTGGTATCCTAGTTATAATTTTCCAAAGATCACTAGATTGTGGGGTGTGGTTTCAGACTGTCAATTTATAAATGTTATTCCAGTACTTACGAAGGGATGGAGAGAGAAACCAGAAAGTGACAAAGTTATCAGTTTCACATCCGTTACAGGCAAGTTGCTGGAAGGTATCATCAAGACAAAGTGCCTATGCACTTGGTCTAATAGTAACTTATAAAAGAGAGTATGGGGGGACTTCTAAAGGATGTGTCTGACTAATTGGATGCTTTGAGGCAACCATCAGCATAGTGTAGGGGAGGGTCTGTGAATATTCCAGAAGAGGTTCCACACAAGAGTTTATTCAAAGCCAATAAGTTATTAAATTGGAGGTCACCTTGTGATGCAGATCAAGAATTAGATTAAAACCAAATTAAAACCAGATTAAAACCAAAAGCATATTCTGTTGGGTTGATTGGTTGTAACAATCAGTGTTCCCCAAGGACCTGTGATGCTCCATCAGTTTTTCTCTATATTAATAACAAATGAAAGAATACTTTTGCTATCAAAATTTGCCAATAGGTGATTAAATTAATACAATGATTAAATAACTTAATAGTGTAGTTAAAAATAAACCATTTCCTCTAGTAGTGGAATTCACAACATGAGGGAAAAAATGTTAGATCAACAGTTCAGCTATTTAGAACAGAAATCAGAACTTCATTTACATAAAAGGTTGTAAATACTGGGTGACTTGAAATTTTCAAGACTGAAATCAATGGATATTTGTTAGGTAATGTTATCAAGGGATATAGAACAAAGAAAACAAATAAATCGAGGCACAAATCTGCCATGATCAATTTGAATGGTGGAATTGCTCAGCAGACTGAACATCCAAATGCTTTTCATACATTCCTATCTCAGAGAAGCAATAAAAAGACATTAAAAGAATCAGGAAATGACTTACATAATAAAAAGGCAAGAGAGAGGCCAACAAAAAAAAACAACAATTGAAAAATTGAAAACCTGACAGAATACAGGAGATTTTAAATCGCATGAACACTGGAAACAGAATGAAGTCTATTTATTGCCAGAGACCAAAACGACTGACCACAGATCATATTCTGCTCTACCCCACCACCAAAACCATACAAAAAAGTTTTTTATCTAGCTCATTTAAAACTAAGCAAGGTTTCCTTGTCTAATGCAATTATAGTAAAATTTAGCTTCCAGTTTTCAAAAATGTGGAGAGCCAAAAAATTACAGGTGAAATTCTGGACAGTAGATGGCAGTGTAAACCCAAAGATTATTAAATAGCATCCAAATTTCTCATTGTACACATCACTGAACATTAACTTTTTCATTTCTTTCATCTAATCCTTACACATTTTTTAAAAATTAAACATTTGATTTGATTAATCTAAACTCCTGCACCCACATAACAGGATCAGTGCTGCCACACAACTCTGAATTTTCCCACAAATTATTCTGAATACACTTGAAGCAAAAGATTTTCACACAAATCTCTGGCCCTTTCTTCACATAAACAGAACCATTTTGAGCATTTGAGCTTTCACCAAGGGTAAAACACAATTTCTAGAAGGACCAACTCAAACTAGAGCTGCTCATTTACATTTTAGAATAATTAGCTATGCCAGCATACAACTTCATTAAGTATAATGATACAAGCTATTGATTTATGTCCAGCAGTAAATACAATTAATACCTGGTGCAACAGAACATCCATTGACCAATGACCCATGAACACTTACATGCTGTAGGTCAATTTTATTTTCTTGTAAATTAGGTTTTCTCATGTGGCATTTACGTTTAATGGTGGAAATGATCACTACTCATTAACTAAGATTGTTGGAACTCAAATACTTTTTCCAGTGTCAATGCAGTTTAAAGTTGTTTTCATAGCTGTAGCAAATTTAATAAGAACAATGTACTTGAATTTCTTTCTATAGCAATATCACATTTGAAAATATTCATGTGTTCAATGCACTGAAGTCATTGCCAATGGTTGTTGGCCATGTTTCTGGCTTTAGAGTTGGCAGAAATTCAGGGGTAAAGAGCAGAGATTTCAAGCTTGAATACATAACTGTGTAATTCATGAAAATTACCTCCTCAAAAATAATTGTGACAGATGGTGATGGGGGATTTTTATTTATCTATAAAACCATACCTTACTACACAGAAATATTAATTTTCATAGAAACAGGACTTTCCACTTTGCACAACTTTAAATGGGGGTTGGGGCAAATGGGAATTGTTAAATATTGCCATGTTCACGAGCTTATCTTAATTTGGTAATTAATTTCAGGAATTTTACAGTATTATTCTTACATATGACATTCTGAATCAGCATGTGATACAAGCTCTTTTGATGGAAACTGGAGGTGTTCATTTAATTGATCTTAACCCCCACAATACCAGCTATTGTAATATTGACACTAAAAGGAGGATGACCTCACAGAAAGGTTGCAGAGCTAATGGGTCCACTATCATTATTTTCTTTAGTTTTGGTATCTTAAATGCAACAAGTTTCTGCATTTTCAATTTAATTAATTGGTTGCAGTTAATAGATGTTAAGTTAATTATCCATAACTTGCTACATGTTATGGCTGTATTCAGTGAAACATTGACATAAGTTAGAGACTCATTTTGATACTGCATTGAATATCCAAGGTAGCATATAAATGCTTAGATCATATTCATGATAATGAATAGACCGAAATCACCAAGTGCAGAATGGCCAAATATATTTAATGTGAAGAAATATTTTTAGGAATAACTTCCTTTGTACAATACAGTGCATGTGGCCAGATTTTAATGCTTTATGCACAAAGTATTGAGGCAGATGCCTTCAGTGGCAATTAACTGAATGAACAAGCTCACCTGGATCAAGCACCAATTGGATACTTAATTGTCATCTGACCAGCTTCTTGTGCATCAGGAGTGTTGCTACTGAAGTCCTAACTTTCCTCAGGGTGCTGGCAAATCAGAGGCCAGCAGCCTCAATGAGCTGACAACCCGCCAGTACAGCAGACAGACTACCCTGGTTTCTCTGTCAGGAAAACTAATACTTTCCTCACCTGACAGAAAGGGTTAATATCCAGTTACCATTATTGACTATTGAGGGACCTTAAAAGGAGGAGGATCAAAAAGATCACTCATGCAGCTTCTCCCACTGAATTTAATTGCCTGTGTGACAGCAAGAGGCTGAGTTTCTTTCTTGGGCCAAACTGCACAGTAATCTGCTCTTCCTCATCACCACCAAGGAGGTGAAAATCTGTGTGTGTGCATGTACATGCGCATGTGTGATATTTTAGATATTGCTGAGTACATCTGAACCACTTTGGTGAAAAGATTATGATTACTTGGTTGAATGGTCTTGCAAATTATTCGTAATAGTAATAAGTGAGAAATAATATGCAATTAACATATATGCCAATTGATAAGATTCTCGGTTGCATATTCTCAAGGTGTGAATCATATTAAAGATTTAAAAGTCAAAAGTACTTAGGATTTAAAACATGCAAATATTCAAAAAAATGTACTCAACAGAAAGATTTTGTACCTTAGACCTATATTTGACTGCTGATGAATAAAATTATTCCAAGACATTCTTTTTGAAGTGTTGTTATTTTCTTATTATGTGTGGTTTGAAGTGGCAGATTATCAGACAGTATCATTCATCAATCACTTGAACATCCAACTCCACTATTTTGTGACTGGCTAATTCTTCAAGGGGAACAGATCTTGATGCAAAATGCTTTCTCACAGAGCACATTTTCAGCATTTGTGACTTGAGTAGTATTCATGCCTTTTACAGTTGTTTCATAGGCATTGAAGAAGGATACCCAGCAATATGAATATTGTTCTGTAGCAAACTTAATTTCCTCCCACTTACAAATTAAAAGCATGTTTCTTATGTACTGCAGGAATAATGTTGTACAACGTAGCATAGCAACCATGAGAAATTACTGGTGGTAACCAGGCAGTTATTCATGGTTGTTAGTACTGAAATTCTGTGCAGAATATGCAATGGCAGAAGAATTATAATTTCTTGCAGAAGAATGTGTTGTTTTTTGGAGACAAAGAAGAAACAATCAGTATGGCAAAGACAAACACTAATTGACCATCCAGACTGAAAGATAACAATGACCTGGCAAACCAACTAGTTACTCGAGACTTTGATTGCCTGTGGCATTTCTTTTCATGACAATCAAATGATTTTAAAGACGGTTGCAAGGGTCTGCTGCAGCGATGGTAATGGGTGAATCCAGATGTTTGTTCCTCATGGCCATGATGGCTTTGGCTTTAGTGAATGATTCATCACGGTGACTTGATTGGTCTAGTCCATCCCCCCCTGCAGCAGTTTCAGAAGTGGCTGTACTGGTGGCAGCTTTGGATAACAACTGAAGTGGCAACCCCTTGAGCAATGGCTTCAGTTGGCAACTTAGTACGTCCAATCTGTTCCTCTCGGCTACGGCAGCAATGCAGTAACTTCAGTATCAACTTTGGCAGTGGCAGCGTGGTGGGTCTGATCCAGAAATTCTTGTTTTGGTGGCCTCGTGGGCAGCCTCAGAAGCAGTGTTCCATAGCCACTTCAGAAACCCAGGAGCCGTGGAGGAAACAAAAGCTGAACTTTTAAGTCACCATAATATGGCACCATTTTAATTACAGAAACTATAATAGGAAATAATTGAGACAATGGCGCTATATTATTGTGACATACATATCTCATTGTATTTTCATGAATACAAGTGACAATAAATTTCTGTACTATACTATACTATTTCCACTTGCAAATTCCAATACATTTAGCTATACTAATAATTAAGAGGCTGTTTCAATTCAGTTCAGACACCCCATGGAGGAAATTTCTGATGTTCATTATGGGCAGAATTTGACAGCTTACCACTGGCAGTTTTGCAGTCAATGGTCACCTGTTCCTCACTCATCCAGAACTTTACAAGGAAAGGGTGATATAGAAGGCAGTTGTGAGGTCACTAAGTGGGAAATTAAAGATCATGTAAGGGTCATTTCTTGTCTGGCCACTATTTTGAGTTGGGCAGGAGATCACGTGCAAGGAACAAGGTTAGTAAGTCATCTTTCCCATGAACTGGTAGGAAGAGGGCTGTTCCTCTATCTGTGACATCCATTCCACACTCATACCCTTACCTCCCAACTATGTCTGCCCACTGTGGGTGCTCCTTCCCTACATTTACCTGGTCCTGCATGCTGGTTCTCAGAATCTGAGAAGTGTACTATTTCAGAAGGCATTTGGCAAAATAAAATGAATGGTGTGCCATAGGGAGTGATGCTGAGACCTCAACCATTTATAATTTTTATATACATGACTTAGATGAAGATATGCTTGCCAAGTTTGCAGATGACACTTTGATAGTTAGGAAAGAAAGTTGTGAACAGGATATAAGAGGGTTCAAAAAGACATGAGAGAGTCTAGGACATGGGACATAACCTCAGAATAAGGGGTTGCACATTTAAGACACACATCAGAAGGAATGTCTTCTTTCAGACGATAGTGAATATGTGGAATTCTGTAACCCAGATGTTTACTAAGGTTGGGTCATTAAGTATGTTGAAGATTAAGATAGACAGATTTGTTATCATGAAGGGAATTAAGAGTTATTGGAAAAAGACAGAAAAGTTGAATTGAGGATGATTAGATAAGCCATTGAATGGCAGAGCACCTCTCGATGGGCTGAATAACTTATTTCTGCTCCTGCCTGTTATGGTCTTAAACATATAGTTAGTGTTAAGCAAGTAAGTAAGCGTTTGGAAAATGGAATATAATATGGGGAAATGAGAAACTCTCTATTTTGACAGGAAGATTAAAACAATGAAAGATTGAAGAGCTGAGATGTGGAGAGATCTGGGTGACATACTGCACGAATCACAAAAAATTACTATGCAGGTACAGCAAGCAATTAGGAAAGCTAATGAAATATTATCATCTATGATGAAGAAAATTAAACACAAAAGTATGAGGATATGCTCCACTAATATAGGATGCTGATGAGACCACTGAATCATAGGACCCCTATGGTGTGGAAGCAGGACACTCAGCCCATCGAGTTCACACTGACCCACTGCTCTGAAGGGCATTCCACCTAGACCCACCCTAGCCCTGCATTTAACATGGCTAACCCATCTAGCCTGAACATTCCTGGACACCATGGGCAATTTAGCATGGGAATCCACCTAACCTGCACATCTTTCGACTGTGGGAGGAAACTGGAACACCCAGAGGATATCAGGACAATGTGCAATCTCCACACAGGCAGTCGCCCAATGGTAGAAGTGAACCCAAGTTCCTGGTGCTGGGAGGTAGCAGTGCCTGCCACACTGCAGCCCCATGGGAGAACTGTGTACAGTACAGTCTTCTTATTGAAGAAATGCATTGGAAATAACTGAGACAAGGTTTACCAGACTAATACTGGAATGAGTTGTCTTAGAGGAAAGGTTAGACAGGCTATGTTTGTATCTGCATGAGCTTACAAGAGTAAGAAGCAACTTGATTGAAAGATTTCAAGAGGATAATTTCTTTTATCGGAGAATCCAGCACTGGAGATCACTGTTTAAAATTCCAGGGGCCTTAATTTAAACAAAGATGAGGCGCAAAATGTTCTGTCAGAGACCATAAGTCTCTGGAAACAGACTCCCCGAATATTTTGAAAGTAGAGGTAAATGGATTCTTGTTAATCAAAGGTATGAAATGTTATTAGGATAGGGGGAATGCAGACTTGATGTTGCAATTACTTCAGTCATGATCTTATTGGACAGCAGAGCAGGCACAAGGCCTGAACAGCGGACTCCTGCTCTTTGTTCTTACATTCAAATAGCTATAGTCTAAACATTGGCCACTGCTGCCATTGGCACAACTGAAATTAAGGGGCTACTCAGAAAGCTGCTCACCAGCTAAGTTGGCCAGCATCTCTCTGAAGTGGGCTCTCCTCCTGTGTGACTGGTAGAAGTCCCATGTCCAGCTAATTAATGCTCCATGGAGCATTGAATGGCTGTGGAGTAGACAGTATTAGCAGAAATGTGTTCCTTGCCAACTCTTTGGGTAACAGGCAACAAACCCTAGCATCTGAAAATTTCTGCCTTATATAATATTAAGTTTTACTAAATATGCAATTATGATATTGCTGCAAACACTGAGCTCTATAAACCTTTCTCCTATTTAATGAATTCATTATTATGATATCAAGGAAGGATTTTGAAAACTATGAGAATCATGAGTTTTCAAAAGATCCATTTTTAAAATATGATAAGTTGTGGAAATTGCATTTCCTCCCTCCCTTCCCATTCTGCCTCAATTCTGACCAAAATTTGATCATGTGCCGGGGTCCCAAGCCCACAGGGAAACTTCCGTGCAATGTTTCTAATTATTGGGAGAATCAGGTTGACTTTTATTTTTTGGTGTACAGTGGGCAAGTAATAGGTAGGGCACATCCATTCCGTCCACCAATTCAGCCCTGACAAAAAATCATTACTGTTCTGAAACATTATTTCTACTTCTTGCTTCAAAGATGTTTCAAGACTGCTGAGCATATACACCATTTTTGCTCTTATTTCAGATTTCCTGCAACCACAATATTTTACTTTTATACAAGGTCATATATCAGCCTCACCTGAAATACTTCTCTATCAATCTGGGCCAAAGTTCGAAACGCCCGAACAATCAGCACATTGGAAGCATTTTCATTAAAAGTGAACTGTAGCAGTTCAAGAAGGTGGTTTGAAAACCCCACTTTTTCAAGGATAGCTACGAATGGATGATAAATGTTTTCCTTGCCAGCCATGCCCATACTCTGGGAATGATGTTTTTAAAAGATACCTAAGCAGCAAGAGATCCAGTTTCCATCAAATGCTTGCTCCAGCAAGTTAACCATAGCAGTGGAGGGAGACAGCTGGATAGATCAATACAAGCAGTGTCGTTTAAGGATCTGGCTGAAGTGCAGACAGAAATTGGACAATCTTACCAAAAGGTACAAAGTTACACTCCTTTTGACATCTCCTTTACTCTCTGAAAGTTATGTTTCTTCATATGTCCATTTGTTTGTATGTTCATACAGTCCGGCAAAACCTGCAGGGATAACCCTCATCTGGTTTAACTTCAGCATGAGCACATCTTCAATCTCCAATCTCCTATGTTGCAAGGCACTCCAATCACAACAAAATACTTCAATTCATCTCCTCCTGCTTGCACTCAGCCTCAGAACCTGTGACCATCCTAATGGCTCCATCATCCTCTCTCATCGTATATGCTGTGCTTAAGCTGTCTCACATATCTTCAAAATCTTTTAACAGGACACATATTATCCCAATGCTAGTCTTCCTGCAAGAAAAAACTGGTATACTGTCAGAGGAGATCTTCAATAACAAGAGCCTGTTTGCTGCGTTGCAAGCTTTGATACTGTGAAACACACAAATATCAACGTCGCTCACAAAAAGAGTCAAAGAGCAGGCAACATTGGAAATAGCAAAGCCGAAGGCCATAAGGATATTAAGGGATTTTTCTTCCTTTCTTCTTTTTATTTTAAGCGTCATGCACAGACATTGAAACACACATACATATACACACAGACAATCTGGCAATGCACTTCATTGCACTGTCATTTATCTGTCATTGCTACCATTTGAAATCATTCACTATTCACTCTTGTTTCTTGCATTCTCTGTCAATTTGTTCACTTGACAGACCCTGTAGTTGTACAGATTTGGACCTCCTAACCGTTTTCCATCTCCATATGATGTCATTGCTGTTTTATTGCCATGAATGAAACTGAAGTAAGCACTTTGTGTTTACTAATGCTATGATATTAATAGTATTAGACAAAGTTGAGCAGAAGTAGGTGCAAGCAGAATGGACAGCCAATGGAATGACTCACCGTAGGTTAAGCTTGCACCTTCATTACCTTAGCTCTGCAGTAGACAACTGATATACAGATTTCAGAATGCCTACCTTTAGAAAGAAACTGCCTTTCGCCCATCAGCATTTTACAAATATATTCAATTATCTGTCAAGGACCTTCCATAAAATGTTACAGATGTTAGACCACTCTGCTATGGAATTGTGTGGGCTTCTGATGCATTCACTGGCACTCTGCAGTCAACCATGGGATGGTTGGTCACCTAAATGGATAATAATAACCAGTAGCAACATAATAAGCATCTCTATGAGATATTTATACAAGGAAATGGAAATTTTAGATTTCATCATTTCTTTTGTCCTCAACAGGCTGTGTGAACAAATGGACAGGAACTTCGCCAATCCTGGAACTCTTCCATTTCTCTCTCTTGCTGATTAGTAGGACTAATGAGCCACAGTACTTCAGATGGACATGATTGTGCAATGAAGTAAAACATGTTGCCCTTTTGTGGAAGACAGAGGGTCTGCATCCATGCCATCACTTCAATCCATATTTTCCTTGGTGCTTGAAATCCCACTTCATCTGCCAGACTTCCAAGTCAGATGCGGAGCTCTGCAATCTGCAATCCAGGCCCGCTTAGGACCTGAAGTCCTAGATGTTTCCAATCACAAGCATCTAATGAGTATTAACTCATTAGATGCTTGTAATTGGAAATGACAATGCCCCTTTCCCCACCACTGCCCACCCCCATTCACCTCACAGTTCAGTTAAACAGCTATATCAATACTAAGTTACTTAAGGGCTTCTCACATCTGGGTGAACTATTGTGACCATTTATATGAGCCAAAAAAAAGTCTTTTGAAATCTTTATTTGAAGAGAGTGCAATGCCAGATGACATTACGATTGATGCTGAACACTGGTGGACATAGAGTAGTAAAGGATGAAAGGACTGTAGAAGAAGATGGAACGGCTGTTAATACAGGGAATAGGGCTTAAGTGGTTTGTCATGAGTTCTAGATGCAGGCAGGTGTTGAGTGTTCTCATACATTGTCAACCCTTTATGCAATCAGGGCGAGCTCCTCCAAAATGCTGAAGATCTTCAATCAATAATTGCTCAATTTGTTGTGGCGCTCGCAAAGAATGTTATGTAGCAGCCAGCAAATCACTGTCATGCAGAATAACCCGAAGGGGCTGCAGTGGAGAAAGACTAATCCTGTCCAGGTAACTGAGTTCTTACTTGAGAACCAAAGTGCTTTATTAATAGAGAACTTAAGTTGAACGCACCATTGAACACAGCCTTCTAAGCGGACTCCTAAATCAAAATTGCAAGGGATAACTCTGGTCACCTAGCAACAAATTAGATACTTGCTGTGCAATATCAAAGACTGGGAGGCCGGAAGACTGGCTGAGCTGTCTGGTATGTTGTCGGTAATCACACAGTTGCTTTGGATTAATGGAAGCCATTGCAGTTCAGGAAGGCAATGGAGTGACGTGAAGTCGCCCACATGGTGGTGTGTACACAGTCAATAATATCCTGCATTGGACAACTTGCTATTTCCAGATTTCCATGTGGATAATGTCGAAATTGACATGAGTCATTGTTTAATGCTGACATTAACTTCAGATTGACTATTGTTGTTAATTTCCAGTGTGGAGTCTGCAGGAAAGATGTTGAGATTCTATAGTGACCCCAACTGCAACAAGCAATGCTGTGGCAGAGTTAGAGGTCTTGCAGCAGATGGTATGTCTGGTTCATGATCATTTTCCCTTGAAGGACAGGATCTGATGTTTCACAATGATAGACTGCCTAGCTTAGCCAAAATTGCAGTGAAGCTCCAATTCTCGAAGTCCTACCCGGAACCTGGCATCCATCGGTTTTGGCAGGAATGGGTTGTAATTTTGCACATCCATGGATCATGTAAAAGTGCAGCTTACTTCAAATAAACCTATTTTCATTAGTCCAAAAACATGCTTGTGGGTTTTACATTTTTTGAGGAGAAGATCTTGGAGATTTATCATATCCTTTTGGCTAGATCCAGGGCACCTTTCGGAGAGGTCAGGACAATTGTGATTGCTAAAAGTATATATAAACATATGGATAAACGCATTAAAAATGCTAAAGTGTCAAAACATTTAAATCTGCTGGTCTATAAGTTCTTTAAGAAGTCTACAGTTTATTAAAGTTCAGCGCTTGCTATTTCATTCTGTCTATTCTCATAAATGTGAGATATGTTGTGATTGAATTTGTGCTGCATAACATATTTCATAGCCTATCATTATCAGAATGCAATGTTTATCAATTCATAAATATATGAGGCCCTTAATGATCTCAATTAGCGGCAGGCAGGAAGGCTCTTCATGGACCTTCCTCCCCTGGACTTAATCATGGTGAAAGCAGGAAAGCAATGGAGTCCCACCCAATACTCAGATGCTTGTCTGAATATTCCTGATTACCAAAACTGGCACAGGGGAGGGCATTAAGTTTCGCCCACAGATTCCAGGATGTCTGTTTTCAAATGAAATTAAGAACAAGAAGCAACTTTGTACTTTGGTGAAAAATAAATGACAAAATAGTTTTAAAAGATGGAGTCTCAACATCATTACCTTTGAAAAGGGAAATCTGAATAATGATTAACATCATTTTTACAAAGGCATAGGGCACAATCCTTGTCTTTTGAAAAGTGCTAAGGAGAGTGGCAAGAGGATCAGATAATCAGGCAGATTGGCATTGTGGGGATATGGTCCCCTTTCTGCCACCATCGAAATTACATTCTGGACGGGAATAAACAAGGTCAATCATCCTGCCTGCTATGAATTGAGATCAGTAGATGGTCAATTAAACAATATTTATGCCTTCATCCTGCCGTGGTTTCAAATATTTCAGTTTTGAGTGACAACAGTCAGCCTATCCAATTGCTAAATGACAGTTGGGAATGGGATGTTCCCTCAATTATTAATGGATCTCACAACTCTAGAAACTAACCAAAAAAGCGCTTGAACATTGGCAGTGATCCTCCACCTGGGTATCAAGGGCTGGTATCTCCATGGTACTGCTGAGATCTGGAGGTGGCAGGGTTCCGATTGGCTGGCAGCGTGTCTTCTTATTTCAGTTTCCTAATTCTGGTAGAAAGTTAGACAGCCGATCAGCTGCCTGACTGCAGGAGAGCTGGCTGACTTCATTAACTTGGCCTTCGAAATGAAAACCCCAGCTCCATTTGTGTGTTAGTGCTGAAAACAACGTCAAGGGAACTGGATGATACGGGTTATTGAGCTGTAGCATGAGCAAGAAAAGCTCATACACCTAACTTAGTAAGATCACTTTCAGAATGTAGGTTACTTCAGCTTCTTTGCTCTGTTTCATACAGCTCCTCCTTCAGCTAATTCTCCAATAATAAGGTTAACACTCAACAATCAATTGTTTCTTACATTAAATCACATTCTAAGTAAGAACTGATAATTCATTTTGAATAAAATAGTAAAATTTTATCAAATATTTCTGGTGTTGGTTTTAGATTGTTGTAAGTAATTAGCACAATCATTGCCATTCTCCATGTGTGAACTTAACTAATACGATATGACTGTATGTTTCTGGCATCTGCTTTGTTACTAATTCATACTGGAGAAAAAGTCACAGCAAGACGGCTGCCCCCTCTTGTGTTAAGTGGCTTAATCTTCATTATTCCTCTGCCATGAAAACTATTGATACCATGTAGTTGTCACTTCCTACTTGGAAATCTTCCTGGCTGGAAAATTACAAAGAACAATGAAAACTTTCCACCGTATCAGCAATTACAGTAAAAATTTGAATTATCTTGATTTAAAGATGGAGTCCCAGTGGCAGTAACTTTTCTTTAAAACTAAAAGTACAAGATTAAGAACTGAGTAACAGAAGCATGACAATAGGGTGGAATCTGAGTGAGTCTGAGTGAAGTGGGCTCTGGTGAAGTAAGTGGTAGGATTGGCTGAGAAGTCTGCCAGGTCCAATCCTAATAGAGTCATAGAGTCATAGAGATGTACAGCATGGAAACAGACCCTTCGGTCCAACCCGTCCATGCCAACCAGATATCCCAACCCAATCTAGTCCCACCTGCCAGCACCCGGCCCATATCCCTCCAAACCTGTCCAATCCTAATGTTGGGAATATTTAGCTTCATATTTTATGCTTTTAATAAGCAGTATAGTATGTTTCTTGTGAAGAAGTGGGAATTGGCAGTTGCTTGTTAAGCACCTTATTGATGGGTGGTGGGACATTTATAGTGACAGAGTAATACGCTCCAAGTGGAGGTCCTCTGCTCCGCCTGTTCTTTTTGTTTCTTTTTCTCTCTTTTCAGCAGTGCTGGAGAGGCGCATGGGGAAACCCGAGTACTGGAGCAGGCCGTGGGGGACCCCGAGTACTGGAGCAGGCCGTGGGGGACCCCGAGTACTGGAGCGGGCCGTGGGGGACCCCGAGTACTGGAGCGGGCCGTGGGGGACCCCGAGTACCGGAGCGTAGTGGGGGACCCCGAGTACTGGAGCGGGCCGTGGGGGACCCCGAGTACTGGAGCAGGCCGTGGGGGACCCCAAGTACTGGAGCGGGCCGTGGGGGACCCCGAGTACTGGAGCAGGCCGTGGGGGACCCCGAGTACTGGAGCGGGCCGTGGGGGACCCCGAGTACTGGAGCGGGCCGTGGGGGACCCCGAGTACTGGAGCAGGCCGTGGGGGACCCCGAGTACCGGAGCGGGCCGTGGGGGATCCCGAGTACCGGAGTGGGCGACCCTGAGTACCGGAGCGGGGCGTGGGGGGACCCTGAGTACTGGAACGGGGACTGGGGCAACCCGAGTACTGGAGTGGGGAGTGGGGGGACCCCAAGTACCGGTGTGGGGAGTGGGGGACCCTGAGTACCGGTGCGGGAAGTGGGGGACCCCGAGTACCGGTGCGGGGAGTGGGGGACCCCGAGTACCAGAGTAGGGAGTGGGGGACCCCAAGTACCGGTGCGGGGCGTGGGGTGACCCCGAGTACCGGAGCAGGGAGTGGGGGGACCCCGAGTACTGGTGCGGGGAGTGGGGGGACCCCAAGAACCGGTACGGGGAGTGAGGGGACCCCAAGTACTGGAGTGGGGAGTGGGGGGACCCTGAGTACTGGTGCGGGGAGTGGGGGGACCCTGAGTACTGGTGCGGGGAGTGGGGGGACCCCAAGAACCGGTACGGGGAGTTGGGGGACCCCGAGTACTGGAGCGGGGAGTGGGGAGTGGGGGGACCCTGAGTACTGGTGCGGGGAGTGGGGGGACCCCAAGAACCGGTACAGGGGGTGGGGGGACCCCGAGTACTGGATGGAAGCGAGTCCAGGTACAGCGCTACTTACCGTGCAGCTGGGTGCCTGTGAGGAGCAGACTGGAGGCTGGAGTGGGGGCTGGAGTTGCTGGACTTGTACCTGGCGCCGGCGATCAGACCATGCTGAGCTACTGCTATCTGAAATTTTTTACCTGACTGTAATGTAAATATTTTAACTCTGTTATAACCATTTTATTTCAAACTTAGTTTTTAGACACTCTAAATAATGCGACTACTTTTCTTTTTAATCCTCTATTGTATCCAAGATTTTTCCCTTGGTAATTGTACCTAAGGTGGTGCCATTAAAGGCTGTCATTGTTTTCACTGTACTCCAGTACAGATGTACAGGAATAAATGTGACAATAAAGTATATTTCATTCTATTCCATTCTACTCTATTCTGTTCTATTCTATTCTATTCATTTGGGAGACAAGGGAGCTGCTGCAGTAGGAAGGAAATTCAACCAGATAATCTTTAAGATTTGGGACTACAGACTAGGAGGAATTAGAAATGACTATTGTGAAGTGGGGGCAATGGTGTGCAGTGGGCATTATAGTAAAGCATGGATGAGAAGGGTCTCATCTACACTCAGGAGCACACTGGCTTCAAAGAGTCACAGTATAAACTATATTTGTCATGGACACAACTTAGGCCAGGGACTGGATGTATAATGGGGACAAGTGCAAATGCATAGCATAACATTCTGGGGAAGCGCAAAGACTATTGGTTTGATGGGAAGGGCTACCAAGAAGGGGATTCAATACTTGGGAGCTTACTGACACATGCAAGTAGAGGTTCCATGCCACTGGTTTTGGAGATTTAATGTCACCTTCTATCATGCTAAAAATCAAAAGCTTGCAAGGGGGACAGTTGCAGTGGGTGGGGTGTCTTGACTTTGGAGGGAGGAGATGATGGGTCTCAACAATGTTAGGACACATACTGTATAGGACGCAGACTGACAGGGTCCCTACCCTCTCACCATCCAAAAGCATTTCATTTCTGTTTTCCACCCTCCTGCACCATACACACAGGCCAACTCATTCACATTCATACATTTGGACACAGAGTATAAGAAAGAATAGAGATTTTATATCAGGATGGCCAAAGGAATGAACAGCACCTATTATGCTCCATATGCAGTGTTCATCTTACTTCCAGATGACGCAGCAGGCTCTCATACAAATATCTATCTTGGTATATCCTATGGGGCCATGAAGTTGTGCATCATGCTGGAACAATGACATTCGGGGCTACACAGAGAAACAAACACCCAGATGGAAGGTGAAAGGATTTAGAAATAAAAATGCAAAATTCTGTACAATGCTCTGTCAATTGTGCCACCAAATTGACCTCAATAGGTTTTATTCATCCTTCCCCTCCCATTATGTCTTGGTGTAGTCCCAGTTTTGCTTGGCAGTAGTACTAATTGGCCTTGGTTGGGTGAATCAGGAGTGCTTGAGTCTGGATAAGTAAGACATGTTAAGGGTCTTCTTGTTAGATGCAAGTTGATCCTCCTTGATGCAAAGGAGTGTGGAGATGGAGTACTCTGAGTGGAAGCTAAGAAAGGATTTGTGTTTAGTCCCTCCTCTGGCACCACCCTGTCTCCTTGTGTAGAGAGCAGAAAGTACAACTACAGTGTTTGATGTGCTCCTGTCTCCATACCTTTTGTCATAAGGACCAATGAGTGGGATGATGGAATGCAGATGTGTGTGCCTATCTAGAAGACCCTGAGGGGGCTGTAGTTGGTTCTTCATGACAGTCAAAACCTGCCAGACGATCACATGACTCACTGCAGTTCTGCATTCTCTGAGCAATGAGGATCATTACCTCCAACATGCCTCTCCTGTATCTCCCTGTACATCCTGATGAAGTTGCTGCTTGCTGACACTACAGTGTGCTCTTCAGCCTAGCACTGAGCAGGTGCCTGGTCTCCAGCAGTTCTCTAAATGCCAATGGCCTGGGGTATTTCTCCCTCAGTTCCAGAGCTGTTGTGGTGAGGTGCTCATCAGGTGCTCCCAAACTTTCTAAAGCTTATGTTCCTACTGAGTTGTCAGTATCTGAGCTGGTGGGTGGTGCAGGAGGCAGCCTGGCTGGTGCTTCCTCTGATGTTTCAGTCATCTCATTCTCAGAGATTAAGGGGTGACTTCTTGGGGAGACTGCCAGTTTTAGGACCAATTTGATTATAGCTAACTGATGCTGCCTCAAGCAAAAGGCTTTCAAGTTTAAAAAAAGCATGTACAGTGAAAGGGGAGTGGCTAGTTCTCCTAGCTCAGCTTTTCTCTGGATTGGTTTAGTTTTTGAGGCTGCTGGTCAAAGAATTAGCTCCATGGTGATCCTCTCTCTCTCTCTCTCTGACATCTTTCCTGTAAGAATCTGTGTTTGATTTTACCTTTTTTATCAAGGTGGTGTTCATGGTGATGTTGCAAGTATTTGGAACAGGATCATTACGTTGCAATAGAGTCGGCTGGGTTTTCAAATAATTATGTTATTCTAAATGCAATTTTCTTTTGTTCATGTTTAAATAGAGTCTATTTTGTTTAAAATTGAGTGGTTGGGCCAGCCATGTCACTCCTGGAATATCCACTTTAGGCTTGCTTAAAATAACTAGAAAAGTCAGAGTGTGGGTGACCTTCCTGAAATGCTTTGAGGGGGTCCAGTCTGGTCTAGAACAGAATCATGGTGGTGGTTTACCAACTCTCTCCAATTTCACTTGGATTTGTTTCTGAGGTTAATGATGTGGTACATTCTGCCTTTGCTTTGCTAAGTTTGGTTGGTCTGTGTCGAGCTTTCAGTGGTTCTTTTGTGTGTTTCATCATCAAAATAGAATAGTCATGCTTTTAAACAAAAACCATAGAAAATAGGTACAGGAGTAGGCCACTTGGCCCATTGTGCCTACTCTGGCATTCATTATGATCATAGCCAACCAATCCAACAACCCCATGGCTCAACACTTCAACTCCCCCTCCCACTCTACCATGGACATGCAGGTCCTTGGACTCCTCCATTGCCAGATCATAGCAACACGACGGTTGGAGGAAGAACGCGTCATCTTCCGCCTAGGAACCCTCCAACCACAAGGGATGAACTCAGATTTCTCCAGTTTCCTCATTTCCCCTCCCCCCACCTTGTTTCAGTCAAATCCCTCAAACTCAGTACCTCCTTCTTAACCTGCAATCTTCTTCCTGACCTCTACGCGCCCACCCCCACTCCGGCCTATCACCCTCACCTTAACCTCCTTCCACCTATCACATTTCCAACGCCCCTCCCCCAAGTCCCTCCTCCCTACCTTTTATCTTAGCCTGCTGGACACACTTTCCACATTCCTGAAGAAGGGCTCATGCCCGAAACGTTGATTCTCCTACTCCTTGGATGCTGCCTGACCTGCTGCGCTTTTCCAGCAACACATTTTTAGCTCTGATCTCCAGCATCTGCAGTCCTCACTTTCTCCTCGAAGATCCACCACAATAGCCTGCCCCTGCTTTTCCTCATTGTCCTTTGATCCTACACTGCTATATCCAACAATTTTTTGGTGAAGGTATAAAACCCTTGCAGTACTGGTTCTTTGGTCAAAGATATTAAGGTTCTTCAATTTCTCCTTATAATAACTCATAATATTTCCACCAAACATAACTCTGGCTATTCTAATCTCTCAATAACGATCCCTACTTGCTGCACGTCTCTGATCCATACT
Source organism: Chiloscyllium punctatum (assembly GCF_047496795.1). NCBI lineage: Eukaryota > Metazoa > Chordata > Chondrichthyes > Orectolobiformes > Hemiscylliidae > Chiloscyllium > Chiloscyllium punctatum. The sequence continues at coordinate 40,585,250 of NC_092750.1, read as the reverse complement.
CTTCCTCCTGGGTGAAGAATTGACAACTTTTGCTTAATGATCATGATCAAAGTTCCTGGATTGTTTCTTTGTCTGAAATTTTTCAAGTTTTTGTCATGGTTTTCCATGATAATTCCTTACACAGTAATGAAGTCTGGTCTCCTCCACATTAATAGGTCTCTTGGTGATAGTCAATTCTGCAATGGCAATGATCTATAATTTAATAGTGCCAAATAATTATCATGATTCTTCTTGAGGAGCTAAGTTATAATTCTGATTCCTAATTCTGCTTCACTGTTAGCTTTCGCATAATGAGGTGAGCTTGTTGTGTGAATGAATCCATATTCCCTGACAAATTCTGTAAGTTGCATGTTTGCAAACTGCAGTCCATTATTAGAAACAACTGTGTCAGGAAAACTGGAAGTCAAATTGATTTGTTTCAATGATTTTATCACCATCTCTTCTGCAAAACTCCATGAAAGATTTATCATCTACCATGAGTAATAGTCGATCATATGGACAGAAACTTTCCATTCCTAACCTTTTCCCAATTTGATGAAAGTGTTTATGCCACTAAAAGTTCTTCCCATTCCTGGCTGTAGATTGAACAAGTTCTGTAATATTTTGAAACATCCTTTCAATTGATTAATTCCTGGTCACTAAACCCAAGGAAGTTGGGCTCTTCCTTTACATTTTGATGTTCCTAGGTTACTATGTTAAAAATCACACTAAACTACATTATAGCCCAACAGGTTCATTTGGAAGCACTAGCGTTCAGAGCGCTGCTCCTTCATCAGGTGGTTGTGGAGTATAAGTTCATAAGACACAGAATTTATAGCAAATGATTACAGTGTCATACAGGTCTTTCATCTTTTAGAATGCAGGTATCGGTTCATGAATATGTAAATTCCAGAACTCTTCTAAGTCACCTTCTCAAGATAGCTTAAGGTTTTGTACCAAAAGGTGACATCTGATCACATGTTGTGTGTCAAAGATTGTGGACGACACTAAGATGAGTGGTAGAGCAAAGTGTGCAGAGGACTGTGAAACTTTACAAAGGGACATAGATAGTTTAAGTGTGTGGGTAAAGGTCTGGCAGATGAAGCACAATGTTAACAAATGTGAAGTCATCCATTTCAGTGGGAATAACAGTAAAAAGGCCTCTTACTTGAATGATAAGAAATTGGAGCAGGCTGCTGTGCAGAGGGATATGGAATCTGCATGAATCACAGAAAGTTGGTCTGCAGGTTCAACAGATAATTAAGAAAGCAAATGGATTTTGTCCTTCATTGCTAAAAGAATTGAGTTCAAAAGCTGAGAGGTTATGTTGTAGCTATATAGGGTGCTGGTGAGTCCATACCTAGACTACTGCGTGCAGTTTTGGTCTCCTTACTTGAGAAAGGGTACTGGCACAGGAGGGGGTGCAGAGGAGGTTCACTAGATTGATTCCAGAGTTGAAGAGATTGGCTTATGAGGAGACACTGAGCAAACAGAGATTATATTCATTAGAATTTAGAAGAATGGAGAGAATAGATAAGATCAAAGTAGACAGGATGTTTCCACTGGTGGGTGAAACTAGGACATGAGGGCATAACCTTAAAATTCAGGGCAACAGATTTAGGACTGAATTGAGAAGGAACTTGTTAACCCAGAGGGTTGTGAATCTATGGAATTTCCTGTCAAGTGAATGTATTTAAAGCTAAGAGATAATTTTTTTGAATAGTAAAGGAACTAAGGGCTCTGGTAAGGTGTGGGTAAATGGACCTGAGGCCATGAAAAGATCAGCCATGATCTTACTGAATGGCAGAGCAGACTCCAAGGGCCAGATGGCCTATTCCTGCTCCTAGTTCTTATGTTCCTATGATATCCACTGTGGTCAAATCATATTTTAATAAGCACAGCCTGAAGCACTGAATACAGGTGAAATCTCCACAACATCTTTCATATTGAAGGAGAAACAAGAGATTTGTGATGTATTTTGATCTGAAATTCCATCCCAAGAAATAATCCACTAATTTTTGTACACTAACATTGGTGCTTGGGCCTATTTTCCAGTTGTGGAATACCTATTCTCAGATTCTTTTTCATCATCCTGGACTTGTAGCAACACTGCTCATGCTCCTGTAAATGATGCATTCACTGCTATTATTGTTGGTTTCTACAGGTTGTAATTCTAAGTGCCTCTCAGAAAGTTAATAAATTATTAATTTTTTCAAAATAATTTATTTGATAAATGTTCCACTATCACTGCCAGCTTTCAACAGATTGTTGGTTAATAGTAAGTTAGGAATTAATTTCCTACTTGTCTGAGCATTCCTAAAAATGTTCACAACTCTTCTGTATTTTTCAGTTGAGGAAATTCTCTGATTGCCTGTTTTCTGAGGATTAAACTTTACGCCTGTGTGATAAAACAAAGAAATGCGAATACTAGAAATCTGAAACAAAAACACAAATTGTAGGAGAAACTCAGCAGGTCTGACAACATTTTTGGAGAAAAAGCAGACTTAACATTTTGAGTCCAGCGACCCTTCTTCATTTTGCTTCTTTGTTCTGAACTCTGCTTCCTCTCCACAGATTTTGCCAGGCATGCTGACTTTCTGCAGCAATTTCTGTTTTTGCTTGGACTATGTCACCTATTGTAGATTTTCAAAATTCATAATTTGCCATTTAATGTGAGGCCTATCCCCTACAATGCATTCAGAACATTCCAAATTTACAATCCGTGTTTCCCCTTTGTTGAGCCTTGAATGCAGATGTTATTAATGAGGCATATTATTCCTTCCTTTCCTCAGAGTATGTTAGGAATGGTCCTCTGGAATATTTCAGACATTGATGCTATTCCAAGTGACAGTCAAGTAAAACAGAATCAACCAAAGGTGTGATAAAAGTAGTTAACAATCCCAATTCCTGGTTGAAAAGTACTTATTAGAATTCACTGTTTGAATCTAATCTAATGAACAGTGTGCTCTTTGCCAACTTTACTAAGGTATAATCAAATCATGTTAACTGATGATAATCAACTTGGCACAGGGCCTTGAGTACACCTTGGAGCACATCCTATTCAGTGTGAAAATGCTGGCCAATTTCATGAATGTAAGTAGTTGCAACCTTGCTGCAGCATTCTCCTACAATCTCAACCATTCAGCCTTTCCTGCAGCACAATGGCATAGAAAGAATGCCAAATGGGCAGGCTTCATAGTTCATGAGGTGAGGAGCAAAAGATAGCATGAAAAATTCTGTATGAGCAATGACACACACCCATTATGAAATTTCCTGATATTAACACAGTCTAAAATTAGAAAAATCCAGCTCTGATGGAGCTCCTTGTACTTAGACTGATTTAATTTAGCTACCTTGCTAAGTGGGGAGAGGATGTGATCATTGAGTTGAGTTCTCTTGTTACCTATTGCTCCTAAAGCCACAGAATAAAACAACTTAGAAATTATCTTTTGAGCTTCATGTGTCGTACTGCTAGTGTAACTGGAATAAAGGCAGTGAGCCTGAAGCGTGGAGAGATAAGCTAGAGGAGGGTGGGGGTGGGGGGAAAGTAGCATAGAGTACAATGGGTGAGTGGGGGAAGGGATGAAGGTGATAGGTCAGGGAGGAGAGGGTGGAGTGGATAGGTGGAAAAGGAGATAGGCAGGTAGGACAAGTCCGGACAAGTCATGGGGATAGTGCTGAGCTGGAAGTTTAGAACTAGAGTGAGGTGGGGGAAGGGGAAATGAGGAAACTGTTGAAGTCCACATTGATGCCCTGGGGTTGAAGTGTTCCGAGGCGGAAGATGAGGCGTTCTTCCTCCAGGCGTCTGGTGGTGAGGGACCTGCGGTGAAGAAGGCCCAGGACCTCCAGGTCCTCGGCAGAGTGGGAGGGGGAGTTGAAATGTTGGGCCACGGGGCGGTGTGGTCACCACCGCTCCCTCACCACCAGAACCACTAGTCCAGTTAATGACAACTCAAGGACCAACGAAGAGCATACTCCCATCTGGCCTGAAATTATTACAGTTCCAGTTCAGGCACAAAGCGATTAGTTAATTAGCCTGCTAAACCAGATCAAACAGGTCATAATTCGGGAGTGGGTCCATTGATCTGCGTTGATCAAAAGATTAGACATAGGGCAGGAGGGTGGCTAATGAGTGCCATACATATGCCTATGCTTCTGACCCACATGGCTCCTTGTTTTCCTTAACCAACCAGCCCCCCCCCCGCCCCCTTCTCCTCCTCAAGATCCCACCCACAATATTCATCTGGATCGCTCCTCCATACTGCTTGACTAGACACTGTTGTATAGCAGCAACGACAGCCTGCTCTGTAGTGCTGTCAAGAGCTACAGTTGTCAATTTCTCTTTGCATGGCAGTTCTGGCAATTCCACAATTCAGGTTCCTGGTGTTGCTTAAGAGCCTATTGGTGACAAATTAAATGAACCATTGCTGTAAGATCTCATGGCGTTTCCTGAGCTTTCCTGAGCTTAATTTGGGTTTGTTCCTGTGAATTTTCTTTTACTTTTGAACTTAGTCTGAAAAGGGGAAGACTCCACTGATAAGCTAAAAGTAAGTATGTTCTTACTGATGTAATGTAGAGAATTAACTTACATTTTGGATTGTTAGAATTAGATGAAAATCTGCCACAATATACTTAAACTGCTGTGTTGTGTCTGAGTTGACATAAATGCAGAAGAAAGTTTGTTTCCACGATGAAGTGGAAGTGCAATATCTTTGTTGTATCAAAACTAAATAGACATGTTGTCAGTAGGACTCCCTTACTCAGCATTTCCTATGTTTAACTGGAATAATGTTGTCATGCTTGATGATACATACTTGTGCCTTCGATTGGTAAAGCACAGCAAAAAAAATTAGGCTCACAACTGATTTGCTGTCTCCTTAAGATTGTAAATAAAATGCTATGATCTTCATTTTCTTTCCAGTGCTTTTGTGGATCACTTTTAATTTGGCAGTAATGAGATAGTGACTACAGAATACTTACTATGAATTCTATTTCTGGTTCAGGAGGTACTCCAAAATAATTACTCTATTAGCATTCCTTATTGAGTATGGATATGTAATGAAATGTATTCCAAAAAGGATGCTGACATGTTTAACTCCAATTTTAAAAAGTAGTCTGACAAAATAAAGTTCTGCTGATAACACTTGCTGTTAATAATGACATGAGCAGCTAGATATCCATGCTCCAGGCGTGTGTATCAGATACAATGAGCTGCTAGATAAAATCACAGCTTGCTGCACAGGAGTAGCAGGTGATTTGTGCCTTTCATTCCTTTGAACAATTTATTTCCACATCTTCATGATAACTCATTTTTGTTGCATTTAAAGGGTTTTATTTAAAACATTATTTCCCTCCAAACAGTTAATAAGATATTGACAGATCTGTGAAAACTGCAAAATTTACTTCATGAGGTTGTACACATTTTAACAAATGGGCTAAGCCTTGTAACTTCTCTCAAATAATATTCAAAGTTTAAATTGGTAAAACAAAACTCTCAATGAATAATACAAATTCACAAATACTCACTGCAAGATTTAGAGCTGGATTCTCATACTGCAGCAGCTAATGCAGAACATTTTTGTGCTGGCAGAAGAGATATATGCATGTGTAATGACATCATCAATAAGGTAAAAGTATGTATGTGTGCATTTTGGAAATGTGAATTATAGGAAATGTGGAATCTTAAGCACAAACAGAGGAGTCATGATCTTATTGAATGGCAAAGTAAGTTTTAAAAATACCAAATGGCCTACTTCTGTTTCTAATTTGTGTGTCTGATAATATCACCACGCACAGCTGGAACTGCACAGGTTTACAACATTTGAGTGATTTGTGTATGTGCAAAGTCAGACTGCTGGGATCTGCAGGCTGATGTGCAATAGAAAATCACCTTTCTGGTTGGTTGGGAGGCATTATTTGATAATAAAAACACCACTTCAACAGTAGTAGATGTTATTAAAAGATTTTGCTTAAATATTTAAGATTCCTTGTGCTCCTGAATTATGATCTAGTATTTCCCAGAACTTGCCACTCTTTATATTTGTCTTTATAGGTGAACATGTACAATTACTTTGAAATTCTGAGATAAAACTGAGGTTAAACAGTTGCCTGTTTGGTTTTTGACAGTTCCACTTGATTCCAGACATTTGGTCTAAACGTGGGTACAGGCTGAATTCCACAGCTCATGTGAACGCACTTGGATATGATATTAAGGAGTCATTTGAGTAATGCAGTGGAAAGGAGTTCAGTAAAGCTGAGGTCAGTGGTAATGAGTGGGAAAAAGCTTAAGTGATGTAAAGGATAGAACCATCTCAGCTACAGGAGTTTCTCAGGCCGCACTCTGGGCCCAACTAACATCAGCTGTTTTCTCAATAACATTGACCATAAGAATAGAAGTGTGACTGCTGCTAATGATTTGATTGTTGCTGATCTTAGGCTTGTAGCTTCCCAGAATATATGCCAGCAGCAGAGAGATCTGTCAAGATCCACCAAGCAGAATCAGTGCTAGTCTAATCTCCATTCCTCCTGCTGCTCATGCTGAATTTGGGGAATGAGGGCCTAGATTACTGTAGGCAGCTCTGCACGTGCAATTAGCTCAAAGCCCAGAGGGTGCCCTACCCAGTGTGACCACATCTCTCAGCATATCCTACCCAATGTAACTCACTGAGCTGTCATCAGGCTGCGCACCTGTGTTATTCACTAGATAACTGATTCTGGAGCTGATTGGGGTTGGGGTGGATCATGGTGCCATGCAGGCTAATTGCATTCTGGTTTTGGCTGTAACGCATTTCTAGGTAACTGTACCATCATCCTCTTTATTGTCGGAAACTTGAAAGCTGCTGATGACTCTGTAGTCACTGAATATGATATGACGTAAAAAATACAAGCATTAAACATGTCAAGAAGTTCACCCCCTGTAATTACATTGTTAGAAGACATAAATTTACAAAGTACTGTGCACTATACAACAATTTTTTATATTAATGGACTATGAAAGGGATTTATTTTACTGTGACTTCAGAAATCTGCTTCTACAATTGGTACAATTGGTACCAATTTGCTTTCTGAGTAATGGTTACTTTGGACAAAAACTTACCCGTAATGAGACTTGAATTTTTGATATGGCTTTTATCTTTCATGAATTTGAAAACCAAGCGGTTAAGGAGTCTCATGATCACAATCATTAATCAATTTTAGACAATTATTTACAGGAAAGCTGGAGAAAATCAACGATAAGAATGAGTTTCACCTGTCACAACAAGGAAGGAGATGCACTGTCCAGTCATACTGAAATGGTGCGTGGCACAGGGAGGCCAGGGTAGAATTAAAATGCCATAAAAAGGCACTCTTTTCCTTCTCATAAAAATAAATCAAAGTTGTTTCAAAAACTTTGAATGTGAATACATATTTACACAGAACTAAATGGACCATAGCTGCGTACTGGAACAGCTGATCTTTAACAAACATTGAGAGGCAGTAATTAACATTGTTATTTATTTTGTAAAATTTAATACAATTTCTCTTCAGTTCTGCTTATCTTTATAATTCCATTTGCTATCATCAGCTAGTGGCATCAAATATTCTATGAATGTTACTTGTTTACAACATTATTCAGACCTGTCTTTATTATACACTTTATGCAGGACTCCCACCAGGGACTCCTCACTAATGGGGTGATGCTGTTCAGTATGTTGCCTGGACAAATACTCCCTAGAAACCTGCTAAGCTCAATCATTATAACCAAAAGCGATTCCAATTTAGTGACTTGTTATATTGCTGTCTAATACTGTCAATGTACTGCAACTGGCTGATAATGTAGCTACAACACAAAGATTTATAAGAATCTACAATAAATACTAGCTGTAATTACAATAATTGATAATTCTGCCTTCTGTAAGTTTTCTGGATGTCATATAAATAATATTCTACTGAAGTCAACCATATATTATATTTCAACCATCAAAAGGTACTTAGCAATCACTTATTTGAACATCCTACTTGGCAACCTGAATCCGATAATAAATCTTTCAGCTTTTTCAAATCTTCAGGAAAGCAGTATATTTCCAACTGATAGAGTATTTGTAGCCATGCCACAACCTCTCTGACAGCCTGATAAATGTTTGCAGCAGAATTGGAATATTCTGTGACTAAATGCCAAATAATATTTTCCTTAGGGAATGGAGGAAATTTACTTTGATGTGTTGCCTGAATGTTATGTGTATTATGGCGAGTTTTAAAGAATAAGACTTAGGCTTTTCAAAACTTGTTACATTTTGTTTGAATCAAAGACAATTGAACTAACAGAAAAGTGAACACGTTGTAAAGGATGTATATGTTCAATCAGAACTATGAACAGAAGTTGCTTTGTTGCAGTAAATCTAAATAACCAGGTGATGTGAGGCAGGGGAGTTTGGCAAGCAGGTGGCAATTGGCATATCTACACTACTGTAGAAGATTTTGACCCAGTGCCAGTGAATGAATTATGATATTGTTCTAATTCAGGATGTTGTGTGGTTTGGAGGAAAACTTGCAGGTGGTGGTGGTCCTCTGCATCTGCTGCACTTGTCCTTGCAAATGGTAAATGCTGCAGGCTTGGAGGATCCTACATGAGTAATTCTGCACAAGTGCATCTTGTTGGTGATACACACGCTGTCATTATGAGCCAGTCTAGAAGGAAGTGAAAATTGAAGGTATTGGTTTGAACACCCAATGAAATGGACTGTTTTGTCCTCAATAGTGTCAACATTTATGAGTGTCATTACAGCTGCATTCAGCCAAGCTAGTGGACAATATTCAATCACACTCCTGACCTGTACCTTGCAGATGGTAGACACTGTTTGCGGAGTCAGGAGGTGAGTCACTGACTGCAGGATTTCTAGCCTTTGACCTGCTCTTGCAGCCATAGTATGTAAACAGTTGGTCAAGTTTAGTTTCTGGTCAATGACAATGCCCAGAATGTTGAAAGTGAGGGATTCAGTGATGCTAATATCATGGAAGTTCAGGGGAGATGGTTTGGTTCTCTCTTGTTGAGATGGTCATTGTCTGTCAGTTACAGCCCAAGCCTCAATGATGTCCAGGTCTTGCTTCGTGTAAACACTAGCTACTTTAGTATCTGAAGACTCATGAATAGTGCTGAACATTGTGCAATAATCAGCAAGTACATCCATTTCTGAGTTTATGATGGAGGGAAAGTCATTGCTGAAGCACTTTAAGATGGTTGAGCCGAGGACACAACCTGAAGAACTTCTTCAGTGATGTTCTGGGAATGAATTTTTTTGTCTTCAACAACTGCAATCACAGTCATATGACAGTCCTGAACTTGAATATTACGGAAACAGAAACCTTTTGCTGAAGCTTTTCATTGTGCACTCATCAGGACAAGTGCAAATCAGCAGGGGCTTTCTACGCCCATGTTTGACCTGATGTCTTTGGACTCATGGGGTCAAGAAACAATGTTGAAGACTCCTAGGCAACTTTCTCTTGAATGCATAACACTGTGCCACCAACTTTCGTGGATCTGTCCTGACAGTAGGACAGGGCATACCCAGGGGTGGTATTGAATGTTGTGTTCAAGGTATAATTCCATGAGTGTAACCATTGTGGGGATAGCTGTCTCAATGTTGGCTGGTCAGCAGTACTGGGTTTGTTATTGTCATTTCTGGTACAGAATTCAATGTCAGGTAGTTCATTCTGTTTCATTCCATAGTGATTCTTTTGTAACAGGTTGACAAAAATGAATACCTCATCTGGCCATTTCGGAGGATGTTTAGGATTGAAGATTAAGAGGCCATATCAGATAAAGACAGCAGATTTCCTTCCCTAAAGGACATCAGGGAAGGGTGTTTACAATGATCAACAATGGTTTCATGGTCACCATTAATAAGACAAGCTTTCAATTGAATTCAAAATCCATCAGTTGCAAAGGTGGGATCTGAACCCATACTTCCAGAGCAGTAGCCTGTGTCTCTGGATCACTCATCCAGTGACAGAACCACTATACCATCACCTTCTCTGATTCTTTTGGGGCTCCTGAAAATCAGTAGTGCCATCAATGCTGATGGTGGATATTGGGCCCTTCACTGCCTTCATTAAATAACACCCTATATATAGAGGTGGTATGGTGGCTCAGTGGTTAGCACTGCTGCCTCACAGCACCAGGCACCTAGTTTCGATTCCAGCTTCAGGTGACTGTGTGGACTTTGTACATTTTCTCCTTGCCTATGTAGGTTTACTCCCACAGTTCACAGATGTGTAGGTTAGGTAGATTGGCAATGGTAATGTCCAGGGATAGGTGGGCTAGGTGGATTAGTCATGGGAAATGCAGGGTTACAGGGATGGGGTGAGTCTGGGTGAAATGCTCTTTGGAGGGTCAGTATGGACCGAATGGCTGTTTCCACACTGTAGGGATTCTCCAATAAATCTAATTGTCTTAGCAACTTAACAAATGTATGACAAAACTACAAAGTTTAATCCTGAAGTGTTTGTGATTAATTGAAGATTATAGATTTCTATTCAAATTATACCAAACTTTCCCATTTGCAGTTTAAAGACCAATTTAGTCAAGTGGAAAACTTATTAGTAACATTTTTACTGTGAAATTGTGATTAATAAGGCAGTCTGAGGTTCTGAACAATTATCCTTTTCTAATCTGATTTCAATTGCATGCATCACTCCCCCTCAGAAGGGAAAATATAGTGAATGGTTACTGCACATTTGCAGATTGACACATTTTCAAATCGGTTTGTCAGACCTAAACGGAAAAGTACAAAAAAAATCGTTGAATTGAACCTGAAAGTATAAAACTTTTGAAATATACTGGCAATATTTTTTAAAGATTATAGAAGAAACTAAAGATGTGATTCATATTGATATATGATTTTCCAAAGATACAGCATACATTATGGGTAAAGTTTATAAAGAAATATGAGTTACATTTGAAAAATTTGTTGGAAAAAGTGTTTTCAAATGTAGATTGACCAAGACAATACTTTGTACTCCGTGATGTGCCTGATGCTTTCGTCCAAAAGAAAAAGGCAATTTGAAAGAGTAGGAAAGCTTTTTAAAACAAGTCAGATTTGTCTGTAATGTAGTAAAGAACTAACAAATCAAAGCAAATCTCATTTTATTTGAACTGATTCTGCATTTGGAAACATTGAAAGAGAACACGTGCATAAGACAGAGACACCTGGTTCAGAAAACAGAGGAGTGTCAGTTGCACTTAACAGAACAATTAAGATTATTGAACTTCAGTAGATTTTCAATCCAAATGGCGCTTTGGCCATTTGGTAGGATCCTGGTGGGAGGGTGATGAAAATAGTGAGGAGACTTGGGAAGGGAGCTTGATGAGGAAGATGTAAGGAGTATTAGCGCGAGTTGGGGATTGGGAGGAAAACAATGGGCTGAATCTTGAGTGAGTAACAATCTCATGCAGAATGCCACACCAATCCTTGCTTTTTGTGAAAGGATAGAGGTCCACATTTCTGAGAGGAGATTCTACTCATGGCTTCCTCAGAATTGTAGAGCCATGCTTCCACTCTGACAGTTCTTTTGTAATGTACAACTGTCCAAGGAACACAAACCACCCTTTTCACAGTAGTCACAGGGTCAAAGAGATGTACAGCATGGAAATAGACAGTTTGGTCCGACTCAGATATCCCAGCCGATCTAGTCAGACCTGTCAGCACCTGGCCCATATCCCTCCAAACCCTTCCTATTCATATACCCATCCAGATGCCTTTTAAATGTTGCAAACATTCTGAAATTTAAAGATCCTGACAGCTATTTTGACAACTACTATAAGTTGGTAAATACATAAGGTGATGTATTAGAGTGCTCGAGAATTGGTTGCCAGATTGTTAGGAGAGTAGGGTACCAGCTGATAGAACACCATGGTGCCAGGTAGGATCATGCCCTTTGGTCCATCAAGCTTGAAAGTATGGTGCACTAGTTTGGATGTTAACAGAGTAGATGTAGGGGCCAGGGATATGATGCTAGATGAGTAGGCGTTAAAACACCAAGTAAGGTGCCAGGTAGAGAGGGTGCTGGGGTAAGATATCAGAAGAGTCGTGGATAGGATGCCAGGTGGGTAGGGTGCAAGGGGGTCAGGTTAGTGATGTAGTGTTTAGGGTATGATGAATGAATGGGAAAATTAAACATGGCAGGGGTGGGGAGTGTGGATGTTGGGTTTGGGGTGTATGGACCTAGACGTGAGACAGTGGTTGGGTCTAGTCCACGTCCAGTGGGAGTGGGGGTCATATTCAAGTCTAGAAAACGGCACTTGCATCTGGCAGGTTAGACGGAGATGCCCAGTGACTGGGGAGAAAGGGGTCAGTTCTTGGATGGGTGAGAGGTGATCAAATTCTGTAGTGGAAGAAGGAGGGCTGAATCCCAGGAGTGGAGGTGTCAGTACAGGGTCTTGGGGCTATAAATTGTTTAGGAGACATTTAGTTGAGGTGTGCAAGTTAGGTGTGGGGTCAGTTGAACAGTTACTCAGGAAAAGTTTGACAATGTATTTAATAGTCTAACCTGTCCTGAGTAACCATTTACCTAATTTCATTGTAACATTCTGAATTGGCTTCTTAAAATTTAGACTTTTGAAGAGTTTCTAGTGTGAAGTAATCAATTTTTCAAGCAATTGTGCTGGAGTCTACTACAATGGGGATTCTGTCGGGTTCCCTTGTGCAACTCCCATCTACACAATAGCTGTTTGATCAAAAGGGAATTCTAGCCACTGAGATAGCAGGAAAACAAAGGGTTAAAGGACACCACAGCAATGACAGGAGGAGGCATAAATGATTATGAGAACTGGTAGAAGGCCAATGTGGGCCACATTTGCTGCACAACTCACTTTCAAATGCAGCTTCCATTGCTTTTGATTGCTCTTAATATATCATGCCAAGCCATAAAGAAGCAAGACAGGAACAAATAAAAGTTAAAAAAGGAAGCAGAATAACAGAGGATGAGAGAGACACAAAGAAGAGGAGAGCTAAAGATGTACATGAACACAAAACCATCTATTACCATTAAGATGATGAATTCTGCAACTTCAGTTTGACAAGTTGTCTGGAAGAGTGAATTAGAAATTGGGTTTGTACCCGAAGTAGGTGACTGGTCAGTAGAATTATCACTCAACATACCATTCTACGCTAGTTCAAAGCTAATGCTAAATTTGTTTAACCCATGAACTTTAAGTGCAAAGAGATTATTTGGAAGTAATATTAGCACATGTAACAGTAATGTGGTTCATCAGCAGCCTTGAGATAGGTCCTGCAAAAGGAGTGGGCGTGGTGCTATATGTGCCCAGATAACAGCAGCTAACTCATGGTCAGTACAGTAAAAGCACTTCTACTTCTCAGGACACTACAAAATACAAATACTTACAACGTTTTTGTGTCTTTTTTGGTAACCCTTTAAAGATCACACTAATTACAATAACATTTCACGTTGGGATCTTATGCTAGAAGTTTTACCCTGGTTTGCATAACCAGTGTGCATGTCAAAATCTGCACACTGATTCAGATGGATGCCTTGGGCTTTAAAGATCATTTGATTTAACATCAAATGAGATGCACTTCTGGAGTCAACAACATATTTGAATTTTTGAATATATTTTGTCCATTCCACACCTGACATCAACGTTCAATTTCTGTCCTGCTAATTATATATCATAATTGTATGCATCTAAACAAAGAAGTGAAGACCAAGGTCTTTGCAGCACTTTCTAAGAGTGTAATTAAATTAAATTAATTAATTTGCAAATGAAAAATAAACTATAGTAAAGAATCTGCTACTTCAACTTTTGATATGTCATAGTGTTTTAAAGTGAAAAACTTTTAATATCTGTGAATAGTCACAACTTTCAAAACATTACTGACATATTTTAACATTTTTCTTACTTGTGTTAACTTTAAATCTGTTTTTAAAGTGATGAGTATTGAAAGATGTAAATTTAAAAAATTATGAAGTGGTAAAACAAACACCAAATATTAATGACATCTGATGAATTCATTAGAAGAGCTAACAAACATCAAAATTATAAGATAGCTGAATCATTCTGGATAAGTGGCTTCACAGTCTGCTATCAACTTATTTCCCCATCTTGTTTGGCTATTCATCATTGTCAAGGGAGACACTCATGATATCATCACCATATCATGGCAAATGACTTAATGGTATGAACCTCTCAGTCTCCATCTTACTAGGTTCTGCCCTCTTGAGTCATGACACACGAGGGAAGTGTGCTACACTACATCCGAATTGCTTAGCTTGAGCCCAAACATGCATTGCAGTGATTGCTGTGTACATAAATGCCAAGAGCTGTAATAAAAGTTAATTGAATTCATAAGCAATATTTAACTTAGGTCTCGTCCCCATGTTATAGGAGATTTATAGTTTCACAGTGCGATAGTTGCAGGTCATCATCATATCACACCACACCACATCACATCACAGACTCACCATCCTATCAGCTAATCTAAGATACATCTGGCCATGGAAGGAATATTCATAATGCAGCTTGTCAGATTGTTAATTAATCTGAAAATCTTTCTACTCCTTCATATGACAACTGAAGAGTGTAAAGATACAAAAACAATTTAAGAATAGCAGAGCCATTTAGGCCAATGAATTACAATGAAATTCCAAAAGGAACAATGAGATAAATGGCCAATTAAACTCTTTTAGGATGCCTATAGTGGGATGAATGGTAATGCCCATAATGAACAAATATCATTGACTTAAAGCATGAGTTTTGTAAAGCTACTGTGCCAACCATCCTCTGCAGAAATTGTTTAAAAATAAAAACCTTATTTCAATTAAGTGATAAAGTAAAATTTCCATTGGTCAAATAAGTGAAATCCTTCAAGTTTAATCAATCTGTTTTCACAGCAAACTATGAAGAAAGCTGTGATTATTCTGAATCATGTTATTTCTTTTAATAGTGCCTCATCAATTGTTAATGTCTTATAAACTCAGCAATTAATGATGTCAAACAGATTTAAAATGATCTGCTATTACTCAAAGTAAATCCTATTTGCAATAAGCAAAATATTTTCAAGAATCAAGATACAAACTATGTGCTTTACTATGTCTTTTTCAATAAAATAAAGTAATATTTTCATTAACTCTGCTAAAGACAACCAAGAATGGTGGATATTTCAAAAAGATGGGACTCAAATAGAAATTGAACAGAGAAGCTCCTTCAGAACTGGAATCTGAAAGGAAGTTGAGCATCTGAATAGGGACTTGCTAACATGCTAATTTCCTGCCAAATTGTTAAAATACCTTCCCCTTTCAGCTGCTTTATGTTTTGAAAAGTTAATGTCTTTACTTCGGATTTCCAACATTTACCTACTTAGTTATTTTTGTAAGATTCAAGTTAAGTTTTGCAAATATTTAATATTTCTATTAATTGATGAGTTCATGTAGCAGAGATCAAGTTAGGTAGCTTGGATTATTAACAAGACTGTTTTGCTCTGAGTTCTTGATTTTAGATCAATTTGTTGTTTACATACATACAGCATGCCTCAGTTCCAATTTAATTTCACTCCAGTGAGTTTTCTTGAGATTGTTTAATTTGACTCAAATTGATTTGACCAGTGATCTCTAGTAAGACACAATAATGTCACAGTCATAAACACTTCACAATCAGACTCAATTGAACTCGCCTGTTCAGCACTGAATTTTTCATTCTTCACTAATTCAAGTTATGGGAAAGATAAAATAGAAATTACTAGCCCACAAGTGCTGCTAAATTATTTAAACATGTCGAAACACAAAAAAATCTTGATTTTATAAATTCTTAAGCTTGTTTACAAATCCTTCAATAGCCTTGCTCCTTTCTGTTTCTTAATCTCTTGCAGACTAGAGCCCTCCGATATGTGTGCTCTCTTCTATTTTTGTATCTTGCGCATCTGACAGCTTTTCATTTTTCCACGATTGATGACCTTCTGTTATCTGGGCCCAGATTACCCCCATCCTCCACCTCACTTTTCGCCTTTAAAGCACTTCTTAAAACTTACCTGTCTGACAAGCTGTTGGTCAGCCAACCAAAATCTCCTGAAATGTCTCATAATACATCATGCAATGCTTGCAGGTATCTTGAGACATTTCATTACATTAAAGGCAATTTACAAATGAAAGCTTCAATGTATTGTTATTATAAAAACATTATAAACCAATTATGAAACATACTTTTTTCAGTAACGATAACATTAAAGTCATTTGTTTTACCACAATTATCTTGTATGGTTCCATGTTGAAAATTTTCCAGTTAAGCTTACACTGTAATTTAAGTCTGCATGAAGAATACCTTCTGCAATTGCCTGTGAACAGTGTATTGTCATATCAATTGCTTCAGGTTGAACGGAGGGGGAGTACTGCACTACCAGAGATGCCTGCTTTTAAATGAGATGTTAAACTGAAGCTCTATCTATTAACTAGTACAAGATCCCTACTGTGAAGAAGAGCAAGTTATACCACCCCATTAATCTCCGGATACAACGCATTACCCTCTGCCATTTTCACCACCTACAATCAGACCCCACCACCAGAGATATATTTCCCTTCCAACCCTATCAGCATTCCACAGAGACCATTCCCTCCACAATTCCCTTGTTAGGACCATGCCCCCCACCAACCTACCCTCCACTCCCAGCATCTTTCCTTGCTGCCACAAGAGGCGCAAAACCTGCTTTCCACACCTATCCACTAACCTCCGTCCAAGGACCCAAAGCATACTTCCATATTTGGCAGAAATTTTCCAGCACATCTAAACACTTCATCTAATGTGTCCATTGCTCTTGATGTATCTTTTTTACATTGGGAGACAGGACACCAACTCGCAGAACATTTCAGGGAACATCTCTGGGACACATGCACCAAATTACCCCACTGTCCTGTGGCTGACTACTTCAACTCCTCCTCCCACTCCACCAAGGGCATGCATCTCCTGGGCCTCCTCCACCGTTAAATCCAGGTCACCCGACACCTGGAGGAACAACACCTTATCTCCTGCCCTGGGACCCTTCAACCACATGGCATCAATGTCTATTTCACCAGTTTCCTCATCTCCCCTCCCTCCACCTCATTCCAGATCCAATCCTCCAACTCGCACTGTCCTCTTGAACTGTCCTACCTGTCCATCTTCCTTCCCACCTATTTGCTCCACACACCTCCACCCCCCCCCGTCATCAGCATCTACCTATCACCTTCCCAGCTACCTTCTCCGCAGCATTCCCTCAACGTCTTATTTATCTCTCAGCCCCCTTTCCCCCCTACATTCCTGAAGAAGGCCTTATGCTTGAAACTTTAGTTCTCCTGTTCCTCCGATGCTGCTTGACCTGCTGGGCTTTTCCAGTGCCACACTTTTCAACACTATTCTGTTCACCATATATCCTTCAAGCAACATCACGAAAACAGGTAATTTGGTCATTATCATAATGCTATTTTTGGGAGTTTACTGCCACATTTTCTATAACAGTGACTATAATTCAGAAGCACTTCATTAGTTGCAAAGTGCCTTTAGATGGCTGATGATTATGAAAGGCACCATAAAAATTCTAACCTTCTTTCTGGTTCAGAAATATTCTATCTTTGAATTAGCTGATCTTAATGCTGCGATGCATATAATTACCAATCATTGTCAGAGAATGATCAAGTCTAAACCAGTCAAATCATTTTTGATTACATTGTAAATCCTTTTTGCATTTCTTGTTTAAGAAACCCTGAATAATCTTGCATATTGAATGATATTGTAATTAGTTGCAAAAAAACTTCTCTTTTGTATTAGATAGAAATATATAAAATATACAGCACAAAACAGGCCACCCTGTCCAAACAGACTTTTGTGCTCTACTTCATTTAAAATTAAAAATCACACAACACCAGGTTATAGTCCAACAGGTTGAATTGGAATTTGTACTTGCAGAGTTACATTGTACTTTGCTCAAAAACTGCATGAATCCATGTAAGACTCTGTTAACTCACTTTTTAGATTAGAATCAGTCTAAACATTATGGCACAGACAGGGAACACAGGGGGCTAACACCTTCAACATCTTAACATCTTATCTGGCTGACACCAATTGTTACAATTGATCTAAGAATATAACTTTTAAAAAAGGTTTTGTAATTTACAGAAGAAAGAAGTGAAACTATCATGGTCATTCTAACAGATGAGAGACTTAACAATCAAAGTATTTTTCAATGTATAATTTCAGTTACGTCACACTGTAAGCTTTTGCTATAAATTCTGTGTCTTACATTTGTGTCCTCCACATCCACTTGATGAAGGCGCAGTGCTCCTAAAGCTAGTGCTTCCAATTAAACCTGTTGGACTATAACCTGGTGTTGTGTGATTTTTAACTTTGTACACCCCAGTCCCACACCAGCATCCCCCAAGCATTTAAAATTATTAGCATAAGTCTTTATTCCCTGTTCATTCATTTGTTGATTTGTTTTTCATTAAATATATTGGTTCTATTTGCCTCAGCAACTCTCTGTGATATCAGAGTTCACATTCTCACCACTTTATGGGGGAAGTTTCTTTATAAATCTGTCTTTGATTTCTTAATAACCTTTATTTTACTATTTGTGCGATGAGGGCTTCGCTGGCTGGGCTAGCATTGAGTGCACAGAGGTCAGTTAAGAGTCAAGCTGTTCTTCTGGAATCACATGTGGGCTAGACCAGGTAAGGATGGCAGATTTCTTTTCCTAAAGGACATTAGTGAACCAGATGGGTGTTTCCAACAAATGGCAATGGATTCACGGTCATTATTAACCCTTAATTCCAGATTTTATTTTCCTGCATTCAAATTCCACCATCTGCCCTGGTGGGATTTGAACCCAGGTCCCCAGAACATTAGGGTCTCTAAGTTAATAATCCAGCTATAATGCTAGTAGGCCATTTCCTTGTTCTTCCCAACAACTGGAAATAGAATCTCCCATGTCTGTTACATCATGTCTGTTAACATTTTCTATTAGGTGACCCCTTTGCTGAGCCTGTTCATTCTCTGTTGACAGTTGTATTTTCAGTAACATCCTTGTAAGATCTTTTTCCACCTCTGCAGTACCTCCAGAACTTTATTTTATGTTGTAATCAAAATTGTTCATGGTTCTTCAACTGTGGTCAATGTCTCATCTTACCATTTCAATTCCTCTAGAAACAAACCTGAGTGATTGGCTTGCACTTTACAGTCTCTTTAATTTGACAATAATGTGTTGAAAGTATTTTGCATACTGCATGCTCATTCTGCAAGTTTATTTAAGGTTCCATTTACGCGTAGTCAACTGCCTTCTCTACAGTATTGACTGCCCTCTTCCATTTTGAACCAATTATAATTATAGAAGTAGCAGGTAGAATTTTCAAGCTTCCCCAGGGGTGAGATTGCTGGCTGATGCACATGTGCCATGAAATTGGGTGTCAGGTCAGCAGCACCTGTCTGTATGACCCTGCTGCAAATTATCAGTGGCCAACTTTAGTGACCTGGGCCACTAGAAGCCTTTAAGTGGTACCTGATGCACTGAACAGTATGTGGATAATGTAATGAACAAACAGCTTTGTTCCTCTCCACAAAAGCCAAGGTACTAGGAATATTTGTTATTTGCTAGACTAATTGGACATTAATCTCTTTGCCAAGTATTATCCTCTACTTTAAAGATTTCTTCATGTTTCCCTGTATTGGATGCAACTGTCCCAGTGATTACCTTTTTCCTCTGCCAAATCATTCCATGCTCCACCAATCCTCAATGCACATAAATAGTTTCTGAATTACTGTCCTCACTTTTAATCGGAATAATTTCAAATGATGATGACATGGATAAACTTCCCAGTCACACAGAATAGTCATTCCATTTTCATTTTTCAAAATCAGGCATTCTAAATAGTTCTGTTAAATTTGCGGT